>NW_019174732.1:109286-159483 GCF_002260705.1 Seriola dumerili | reverse complement strand
AGAGAGAGAGAGAGAGAGAGAGAGAGAGAGAGAGACAGAGAGAGAGAGAGAGACAGAGAGAGAGAGACAGAGAGACAGAGAGAGACAGAGAGAGAGAGAGACAGAGACAGAGAGAGAGAGAGAGAGAGAGAGAGAGAGAGAGAGAGAGAGAGAGAGAGAGAGAGAGAGAGAGAGAGAGAGAGAGAGAGAGAGAGAGAGAGAGAGAGAGAGACAGAGAGAGAGAGAGAGAGACAGAGAGAGAGAGAGAGAGTTGTTTCCCAGCAGTAGGTGAGTGACCTCTCAGTCTTCAGACTAATGAGAGAGAACGAAGCAGCTCCAGAACCTCTGGGGGGGTCACTCACACACATCCCACATAGCAGTGATCCACTGTGTCGGACTGACTGACGTCATCACGAAGAACAAGGACTGATGCCTGTGGTCGCTGTGGTCTTTATACTGATGATGTTCTACAGTTTGTCCTGAGGGTGGCACTAGAGCAGAGGTCATTAAAACCTGTCTGATGATGACTGTGGATGGAGAGATGACCTGTTATCATCTGGATCTGGATTTAGACGTAGGTGAGTCACAGAGAGCAGGGGGTGTGTCCTAACCTGAACACACATGTTGGCTGTGAAGCACCTTGGGCTTCACAGCCAACATGTGGAAGAAGAGGAGCTTTGACTCAGAGACAACCTGAATGTGTCGGTGTGCAGACATGAACACAGGAACATGACGGAGACCACAAAGAAGAAAAGTTCATACAGTCAATGAGTTCAGGATAAAGAATAAAAACTGTTATTATCACTGAGAGGAACCAGACTATACTACAGGAACAAAGAGAATTATGAGAGCTGTGAATATCCTCAACAGACCATGTCCAGCACTGATGACCTTTGACCTCCTGTAATGTGGCCCCTCTGTTCTGTGACTACTGGTGAACAGTTGAACTGTTGTAAAGATCAAACTGATGGAGCAACAGTCAGTTAATGAACAAAGATGGAGGGAAAATTAAAACCACAGACACCAGGCTGAACTTTAACAGTTTCATTTCCCTCCATTAGAGTCTCAGATGTCTCTGATTTGATGTGACAGGTAAGTTCAGAACGCACATGACTAAAGAAGATGATGCACGTCTGTACACACTCCTCACACAGATGCTCCACCTCATCAGTGTGTCCAGTGTCTGACAGCAGCAGCTGCGGGACACCAACCAGCAACAAGCAGCTCTTTGAATGAACTGTGACAAGGTGTTGTTCTTTCCCCCTCCCTCTGTCTTCTGTCTTCCGGGAACACTAATAGGCTCCATGCAGAGTAATGTGACCAATTGAATCATCCTCGCCCCGGAGCTGGAAGCTGCAGATCGGAGGAGCAGAGAGCGCCGCGCTCAGTCTGGCTCCTACACCAGAAAACTCTGCTCAGGACTCTCTGGGATTTTACAGCTGTCCTCAAAGGAACTAGTGTCTCTCCGTCCATCTGCCTGCTCGGCAGACCTCAGACCAGCTCTCAGGTGGAAAGGTCAGAGGGCCCTGTTCAGCCCTGACTGCAGCTCCAGGTGAGTACAGACTGATGCTGGTAGAGCTGAATCTGATACCTGGACAGAGAGTGAGCTGGATCTGTGAGGAAGCTTCATGTTGACTCCTTCAAACAGACAGATAGGCTTCATTAGATGACAGCAGCCCTGTCAACTTTAAACACTTTAACTTTTCTACCTGTTTTTAAACATGTCTGGAGTCAGAGGTGAAGTGACGTCACAAGGACGTCTGAAAGTCAACTCCTGATTTCTCATGATTTCAGATTAGTGAACAGAAGAGTTGACCAGCTGCAGACTGGACATTACATAAACCGCTCTGCACCCCTCCGAGTCGGCCTTAAAGACTCGTCTCTGCTCTGCCGCTCTGTGACCGAATGTTAGCACAGATCTCAGAGACGGGAAAATGGCCGACCAGGCAGCGTCAGGCGTAGCCGTCAGTCTGAGGGTCAGTCAGTCTAAATATTCCTGCAGCCTCGGGGGCTGCACGCTCCTCACAGCAGCTACACAAAGTGTCTTTGTCCGTTGACATACATGAGATTGACTAACATCATTACATACAAGCTAATTATTATAATGGAATAACAGAGAAAGCTGAACTCAGATTCAGATTGTACTCTAGTAAACGTGAGGACGTGTCAACATCAGAATAAACATGTGGAAGTAAAGGAACATTTCACTCATCAACTTTATGAAGAAACTCATTTCATTTGCAAAGTTGAATCACTGAACTGAGACAGATGTTACCTCAGCAGATGTGTTTATATGAACTCTTCTTTTGTGTTGATATAAAAAGAGGAAGAAAAGGCTCTTTGCTTAAAGGTGAAACCAGCTCCTCAGTCTCTGCAGGCTCACCTGTCTCCAGGTGAGGAGCCTCTGCTCTGACAGTGGTTTCAGTTCTTGTGAACAAATCAGCATAGTCACATTTGTCAGTTTATATTAGGTATATGATTATAATTATAATATAAATACATTAGAAAGATGTTCAACAGTGACTTGATGTCTTCTTCTCTTACCAGTATATTTTAGCTTGAATCCAACCACACATCTCTGAGTTTGTTCCTGTCACTTTTGTAATACATCCTGAAGAAAGCAGGAGCTCTAATCCTCATCACCATCTTCATCAGTGTAGCAGGAACTCCACCTGTCAGCTCAGGTGTTAATATGTAGAGAAATGTTCATTATCAGCTGACTGCTCCTCAACAGGAGCTTTAAACATGAGAATCTGAAGAGTTATTCATGTCTCCAGATGTTTCTAACAGTGTGAACTGTACAGATGTTTTCATGTCTACCTTTGTTCCTGAGGTCGACCAATGAACACGCTTCCTGTGCTCTGTTTCTTTGTGTCACATTCCAACACTTCATTTGATTTTCAAACATTAACATTCATTTTCACTGTGGAGCAGACACTGTTAAAACCACTGACTGCAGGATTTAAAGGGACAGTATTTGTTCATGTCTGTCAGTCAAGACAGGACTAGCTTAGCTTAGCATAAACACTGAAACCAGGGGGAAACAGCTAGCCTGGCTCTGTCCAACTAACACCTGAAGAGCTCCTGTTGTCTCAGTAAGGTTTCCATGTTTGGAACCAGAGACCAGATCAAACCTGTAAACCTGTAGCTACTGAGCAGGAGAGTCAATCAGACCTGAACCCTCCGACTGGCACTGTCACATTTCTGTTTATATCCACATCAAACACAGGAAATGTTCATGAGATGTTAGCAGGTTTACACCTGAGCCAGGCTAGCTGTTCCCCCTGCCTCCAGTCTTTATGCTAAGCTAAGCTAACACCATCATGACTCCACACCTGAGCCAGGCTAGCTGTTCCACCTGCCTCCATTCCTTGTGCTAAGCTAAGCTAACAGCATCCTAAATCCAGACCTCAGACAGGCTATCTGTTCCCCCTGCCTCCAGTCCTTATGCTAAGCTAAGCTAACAGCATCCTAACTCCAGAGCTGGGACTGAGACTCTGGTCTGTAATGACCGACTGATCCAGTGACAGCTCTGACAGACTGGGATCCAGAACAATGGAGCCTCAGCCAGCACATGGCTCTCATGTGACGACTGCTGACTGGTATCAGTCCCCCCCCAACCCCCAACCCACCCCCAGCCCTCAGCACAGAGACAAACCTCTTACCTAAACCAACAAAACATTCAGCTACACACTACACTCTGCTCACAGTGTGTAGTTAGTGTGTACTGTCAGTATGTAGTTAGTGTGGAGTTAGTGTGTACTGTAGGTGTGTACTCTCATAGTGGACACTTGTGTTTGAACCTTAAATCTCTTGTTGTATTTTAAACCTTTAAATTTGTGAGTGTGTGGTGAACACTGTGTAAACTGCTGGTGAATGTATATTGTAATTGGTGCAGCAGAGTGCAGAGCCATGCAGTGCAGTAAGTTTGAACCCCCCCACAGATGAAAGACACATTCCTACTCTGCGTGTCGCTGTGTTCCTCAGACTGATTCCCAGCTGCGACCTGCTCTAATCTCCTGGCAACAATATTGACATAGAAATAGAAGGAGAGGACAGGACTGTAGCTGTCAGGACGCTGCCACATACATCTGCTGCTCTGAGGCTCCATACACACGTCCTGTTAGAACCACATACATGTGATTAACCGCCACTCAGAGGAACAGTCCCACAGTTTGTACAGGTTTACCTAGAATATCAATTTCATCCGTGTTTAGCCCCGGAACTGTTGCCTCCACACATTAAATACAAAATAAGTGTAAAAGTCATGAAATCTGAAGTTTGTTCCTCTGTGGTCGACTCATCATCTCTGACATCATAAGGTCTCAGAACCTGACTCCGACATCAGAGAAGAGGAAGACAGAATTCAACATCCGTGACCCTGAATTCAACATCAGTGACTCTGAATTCAACATCCGTGACTCTGAATTCAACATCAGTGACTCTGACTTCAACATCCATGACTGACTCCAACATCAGTGACTCTGAATTCAACATCAGTGACTCTGACTTCAACATGCATGACTGAAATCAACATCAGTGACTCTGAATTCAACATCTGTGACTCTGAAAACAACATCAGTAACTGACTTCAAGGTCAGTGACTATGAATTCAACATCAATGATTGAATTCAACATCAGTGACTGAATTCAACATCAGTGACTCTGACTTCAACATCAGTGACTGAATTCAACATTAGTGACTCTGACTTCAACATCAGTGACTGAATTCAACATCAGTGACTCTGACTTCAACATCAGTGACTCTGAATTCAACATCAGTGACTAAATTCAACATCAGTGACTGAATTCAACATTAGTGACTGACTTCAACATCAGTGACTAAATTCAACATCAGTGACTAAATTCAACATCAGTGACTCTGAATTCAACATCAGTGACTAAATTCAACATCAGTGACTGAATTCAACATCAGTGACTCTGACTTCAACATCAGTGACTCTGAATTCAACATCAGTGACTGAATTCAACATCAGTGACTCTGAATTCAACATCAGTGACTCTGACTTCAACATCAGTGACTCTGAATTCAACATCAGTGACTGAATTCAACATCAGTGACTCTGACTTCAACATCAGTGACTAAATTCAACATCAGTGACTGAATTCAACATCAGTGACTCTGACTTCAACATCAGTGACTCTGAATTCAACATCAGTGACTGAATTCAACATCAGTGACTCTGAATTCAACATCTGTGACTCTGACTTCAACATCGGTGAATGAATTCAACATCATTGACTCTGACTTCAACATCGGTGAATGAATTCAACATCCATGACTCAATTCAACATTAGTGACCAATTTGGAAAACAAATCTCTGCAGTCTCTAAAAACTCTTTTCCTTCTGATCACTCAAATTATGAGCCATGTTTTCCTGTTTCCAGTCACAGAGGGCGAGCAGGAAGAAGGGGATCAGCAGATCTGTTCTGTCGATAGCATGCAAACATTTGCTAATTAGCAGTACACTCAAACTCCAGATCATCATCATCAGCAGAAGCAGGTATCAGATTGGAAACCCAATTATTGGACAAATTAAACCTTTAACCTGACGATGGCGCTAGATGTAAAGTCAGAGGATCAGTGTTATTACGATTCATCCTCAGGGAAACATGAACGTCTGAACTATCGCAACTGTCGTATCATCACAGTCAATCTCGTGTTCGACGATGGGTCAGTCAAAATCAGCTCAGGAGGCTCATGCACACCTTGTACCTACAGTGTAGTCTTAGCAGGTGATAACATCAGGTCATGTGACGTGGCCATGTGACCAGCTGACAACATGTAAATCAAAGAGGTCCCCATCAGACCTATATCAGGACTGATATTGATAGGAACTTATCATGGAGATGAACTTTCATCCTGTCATTTCAGGATCATCCTCAACTTGACTCAACCTGCAACCATGACAACCAAATCCACCAGCAGTGTCCTGGGTGGGAAGGCTTCCTCCTCTCCTCTCCTGTCCTCTCCGCCACGCCAGCGCCTGGTCACCAAAGACGGACACTGTGCCCTCCGCCCCCCCCTGTGTCCCTCAGGCTCGTGGCGTGGGGCGTCCGGCAGGGCCTGGCTGCTGGCCCTGCAGGACCTCTGGGGACTGTTGGTGGGTCTGCGCTGGAGGTGGGTCCTGCTGGCCTTCTGTGCCTCCTTCCTGGCCCACTGGCTGCTGTTTGCCTGTCTCTGGTACCTGCTGGCCCACCTCAACGGAGATCTGGCGGTACAGGATCACGACGCCCCTCCCCAGGGGCATGTCGTTTGTGTGAAACACATCACCAGCTTCACTGCCGCCTTTTCCTTCTCCCTGGAGACCCAACTGACCATCGGCTATGGCACCATGTTCCCCAGCGGGGACTGTCCCAGTGCCATAGCTCTGCTGGCTGTGCAGATGCTGCTGGGGCTGATGCTGGAGGCGTTCATCACAGGTACACCTCTGCTGGGGCTGAAGCCTCGTCTCCACATATCATCACCTGTCAGTTCAGTTTTTATAGACACAATAAACTGAAGCTGATCAACGTGTTATTTTTGCGAAATATGTGGTTTTAAATGACCTCTGAGGTCGACGAATGCGGCTATACGTTTTTTTTTTGGTGTTTTCTCGATGTTTGTATCAACATATTTGCGAGAATAAACTTTAGAAATATGATTCAAATATTGTTGGAGTTTGTAGACTACACTTCTGAGTATTTATTCTCTGGAGATTGTATGTGACTCAAAGCCAGAGTTAGGAGGCTTGACAAACACGTAATTTATTATAAGTTTATCTGCTAATTTATTCACATATTTCACTACTTTTGTGAACCTTAGACTTTGGTGAACCCATTTCAAGCTCCAAAACAATTCATCCACATGAGCAAAGGTGTGTTTTCACAAGGGATGTGAAGAATTTAGAAAAATCGAACTTTGTTTTTTCAGCCTCAGGACAAATGATCTGTTTACACGGTGCTCTGGGACAAATGTGTGCAGCTGAGATTTTTCTCTTGGGTATCATGTTGTATTCAAGGTGAATTTAATGAGATCTGTAAGTCAGAAGGTGAAGGGCTAGACTTTTACATGTTGACGCCAGCAGGAGTTTGAGTTTGTGTTAAAGTCTGTTTCCTCATTCATTATTATTATTTATTATTATTATTGGTTTATTATTATTGATGCGTTAACATGTAAGAAGTGTGTTGATGTTGTTGCTGTTGAGGTGGAGCTAAAATCTAAAGTATTGTGTCCGTGGTTATTCTACAACAATTAGACTTAAGTATCTACAGCTGTTAAATATGTAGTACAGGGAGAAGTACAGTTTTCCCTCTTAGGTACAAGAACCTGAAGACTTAAGACCTGACCTACGACCTGACCCCAGTCTCAGAGGGTGGAGCCTGTAACAGTGTTGCATTATAGGTTGTTTGTAGCCTTAATGTTCAGCTCTAAACCTGTTAAACAGTGATGTGGGAAACCGTTTTATGAAGCCCTGAGTCACTATGATCAGAGTCTGAAACCAGCTCTTTGTCTCTGAGGCTCTGCTGCAGACACAACGTGACATCTGCTGGTCGACTGTGGTACTGCAGCTTTACACTGAGAGTCCACCTCCTGCCTTCACACAGAGGATCACATCAACCAGTCAGACCTCTGTGATGAGCCAGGAGCCTCACTACTGTAACAACTGTGCTGATAACTGAGAACTTCTTCTCAACTAGTGTTTCAGGGCTGGATCCCTGACTCCTCCAGACCATGTGTCAAAGCGCCCTTGAGCAAGTCAATAAAGCCCAAATTGTTACCAGTGTAAACAAATAGAAGCTGGTTTGGACCAAAGTGATGAATGAAAAGGTTCCAGCTGCTCCAGCTGTGCTGAGCTGTTGTTTAGGACTCGGTTCAGATTTAGACTGGACTCCAATTTCACCTGGTGTCAGCTGTCAGCACAAAGGACGTGATCCTGCACAAGGACCAAATGTCAGGAAAGTCTCTACTCATTTTTACACCTGGTCAGGTTCAGACTGTTTTAATTGATAATTGAGACGGTCCTCTTTCCAAAAGCCAAAGACGTTGAACTCTCTCTGTCTGAATAGACCTGTTAGAGTCGGAGCTGACCTGCTAGAGTGGTTTTCAGGTCCTCATTTCTTTCGCTGCGTTTAAGACATTTTACAGTAACAAGGTGAAAACATCAGGTCATCACATGACACTGTCGTCTTACTGTCTCTTTATCAGGTGCTTTCGTAGCCAAGATTGCTCGTCCCCAGAAGCGAGCAGGAGCCATCCAGTTCAGCCCCCAGGCGGTGGTGGGCCAACACCAAGGCCAGACATGCCTTATGCTCCGAGCCACCAACCTGCTGCAGCGCCCTCTGGTGGACGTGAAGGTGAGTGCAGTGCTCTATGAGGAGCACGAGGGTCAGGCCCTCCACCAGACCTCCCTGGACTTCCACTTGGACAGTCTGGGCCAACAGCCCTGTCCCTTCTTCATCTTCCCACTCACCTTTTACCACCCCTTGGATCGCCGGAGCCCCCTTTACCCTGCCCTGTGCGAGGGCATGTCCAACCACTTTGAGTTGGTGGTCTTCTTGTCGGCCCTGCAAGAGGGAACTGGGGACTCCTGTCAGAAGAGGACCTCCTACCTGCGCCAAGAAATCCAGTTTGACCGTCGCTTTGTGCCAGCGCTGGGGCTGGATGCTCGGGGGAGGTACATGGTGAGCACGCAGCACTTTGACACCGCCCACTCCAAGGAGCCTTTGAACAAGGACTGTGTGGTGCAGATCAATGGAGACGGCAGCGACCGGATGGAGTGAGGATGCTGAAGGGGAGGTGTCAGAGGGACAGGTGGGGGTTTGTGGGGGAAACTGGAGGGTAACAGTGCAGCAGATATTTCTGTCAGGAGCTACTTGATTTAAATTCGTGAATCTGAAGTTTAAACATTTGAAATTTAAATGTATATCAGATATGGGTGCTGCTGCAGACTCCCTCCCTTTGAGGCTCTAACGCAACATCCAGGTAATAATCCTTCACTGGCTTCCCACTCATCAGTACTGCCAGTAGTTTTGATTGACATGTTTGGCCAGTGGGGGGCACTGCTTCTTCTGGGAACTGAGTGTGAACAAATACTCTTACAAAATGGGTTTTATTTTTGTCATTCAGTTCTGTCGCTAGAACCAACTCATCACATCACAGACCTCAAACATGGCTGAATACGTCCAGACCATCAGACAGGAAACAACCCTCCAGGTTAGACAAACTCATTTCAACAGTGAAGTTAGAGTCTGTTGTAAACATCTTGACAGTTTACAGACTCACCCTTGATCTGCTGCACCTCTGTAGCTGTCTGTTGAACGCCCCGGCAGTCTGTAACTGTAAGACCTGATGGAACCGACAACCTGAGCTGCAAAAATAAAATCCAAGTTGTAATGAAACAGTTTCCGTTCAGTTTGATCAAAATAAATGTGTATTTCTTTATTCTTACCTTTTGTGTAAGTGTTGGGCTGGACAGAGTTCGAGCTGAAAATGTTTAGTTCAGTTTACAATCAATTTCAAATTCAGTTCCAGTAATCGACATGTTTTCATTAATACTGAATCAAATGACTTTCTAACATGAAAGCAGGAGTTTGTAGAGACAGACCCACAGAGGATCATCACCAGTACTACACTCTTATTGTCTTTAGCTCATTGATTTACAGCAACTCTCTCTCTCATCAACCTCGTTTCCAGCAGCAAACAGCTGTTTCCTCCACCTGCTCGTCAGGCTCAGTCAGACTCATTCAGAGAGCAGCTGGTGAACACAGTGGAGCATCAGATGTTTCCTCAGGAGCTGGTGGAGACCAAACAGAGCTAAAAGAGAGAGAACACTAACTCCACATGCATCATCATGTTGATCTGACTTGATTAGTAGATGATAATATTTGAGATCTGGTCTGTCAGCTTTTTTCCCTGCCTCCAAGCGTCTGTACGCCAAAAGTGAACTTCATCTTAAAGCCCCTGTGTTTATATGAACCTTTCAGCTAACAATCATCAGAAACATGTTTAAATATGTTACACAGAGGGGGTTGATGGGGGGGGACTGTGTGGGGTGGGGGGGGGGGCACAGGACGGAACAAAAACCTCCCTCGACTTTAACCATCTTAAGATCTGACGTGCAGACATCACAACATCAACACATCAACACAACATCACATCAACACATCATCATATCACATCACATCATCACATCATCACATCATCACATCACATTACATCACATCATCACATCACATCATCACATCACATCATCACATCACATCATCACATCATCACATCATCACATCACATCACATCATCACATCACATCATCACATCACATCATCACATCACATCATCACATCACATCATCACATCATCACATCACATCACATCATCACATCATCACATCATCACATCACATCATCACATCATCACATCATCACATCACATCACATCATCACATCATCACATCAACACATCATCACATCACATCATCACATCACATCATCACATCATCACATCATCACATCACATCATCACATCACATCATCACATCACATCACATCATCACATCATCACATCACATCATCACATCACATCATCACATCATCACATCACATCATCACATCAACACATCACATCAACACAACACATCATCACATCATCACATCAACACATCACATCAACACATCACATTAACACATCGTCACATCAACACATCACATCACATCACATCACATCAACACTTCATCACATCAACACACCATCAACACATCAACACATCATCACATCCCAACATCAGACGGTTGTAAGGCCACTGTCAGCTGCTAAGGTTCTTCAGTATCTGAGACGTCCACTTCTTAAAGTGAGCGACTGAGCTAACGTTAGACTGACCTGCATGAAATGACATAGGGCTCTGTAGTGACTGATACTGACTGCTGATTAAGGCTTTTATTTTGAAAAATCATTTCCTAAATCATTATGCGAAGCACAAATTAATGTAAGATGTTTAAATTGTACAATAATAAAAGAGTGTAGCTGTAGCTCAGACAGACGTTGTAGTGAACGTGTTTGTATTGGAGGCTGTTGACATGAAGAGAATCACTGTGTTATCTATATGGTTTAAATACAGATCATGTAGCAGAGGAAATGTTCCACTAATGTGATTGTAAAGATGAGACCTCAGTGTGTCTCACTGCTTCAGTGCCTTTGTACAGTGTACATTACATGAAATAAATATTTTCTAAACAAGCACTCTTTCACTGTTACCATGGTGACCGCAGAGATGTGACCAGCTGATGCAGCAGTGCTGCTCCCTGCTGGTGGAGGGCTGCATTGCATGTCATCATTAAATGTGTCATTAATGATTATTGATTATTGCCTTTTAGTGATCAGTTAATAGGCCCAACCGATTTTATGATTTACCATCATTTATAAGATGCTTTTCACTTTTTCACTTTTACTGTCAGGGTGACCAAAACACACACACATCAGGATTATCACACACACACACACACACACTGCCACCAGCTCAAACAGGAGAACACACACTGTCAGACACCACCATCAGTTTACCTGAGAGAAACTAGAGGCTGTAACATTAATGTTTTCTTATACTGTCTGTCATTTGTTATAATTCAGATTTCACATTAAATTGAATATTGAGATGGACATAAAAAAATACAAATGAATTATTGAATGGGATTGGGAGAGTGACCCCCCTGATTAAGACTTGGCCACGATGGTCACAGACCTTGACCTTTGACCTTTGGCCACCAAATTCAAATCAGTTCATCCTTGTGTCCAAGTGAATATTTGTACCAAAGTTGAGGAGTTTTCCCTCCAGGTGTACTGAGATATGACATTCACCTGAATGAGACCTGTAAACAAAGCTTTAATGTGATCTGTGAATTCATTTATTCAATCCTTTGTTGTGACACCTGGCTCACAGCCTGCAGCTCAGGTGAGTCACTGTACCGGTTCACCATCTGATGAACTGCTGACCCATCACCACCTCTGACCTGATGCATGCTGGGACAGGCTGAGAACATGACCAGGTTAGAGAGTGAACGTTGAGCGTGATTAATGCTCCTTCATTAAGAATTCATAATCATAATCTGTATTAACGAGGTGGATTCTGTATTTTTGAATGTCATTTTATTTCATTCTTTAATTCAATCAGTTCAAACGTTTCCATAACAACAGGGAGTAAAACAACACGATATCTTTACAAGTGCCCAAAAATATATCTCACTGACCTTTTTTGTATTTGGCAACTTATAATCTCTGCTAAAACAATATAGACTATTTTATTCATGAAAAAATACATTGTCCATTTCCTCAACAGAGACACTCTGTGATACGTACAGTAGTTTCTTTTACATGCTACAACTTAAAAACACTATTACAGGTGAAGTAAAGGAGCAGACACATGAACACTCAACAATAACAGTGCTCAGGTCAATGTTCTTGTGTCTCAGATACATGGGCCAGACGTGGCCATCAAACAGACCGGGGGGGTCTGGCACCAAGTAGTTCCTAGAGCAGCTGATCCAGGTCCTGGACCTGATCATGCCTTTATTATTCTTCATTCATTTGATCATGTTACACATGAATATCCTCAGCTTCATATGACTGACTCCGTTCATTTGTATGTGAACAGCTGACACACTGACACAAGCAGGATCAGGATCAGGATCAGAATCAGGATCACATGGATCTGTCTGTGGCTCCTTCTACAGTTCAGTTACATCTGACAACAGACTGTGACTGAGTATGACTGAGTCTGACTGAGACTGAGTCTGACTGAGACTGAGTCTGACTGTGACTGAGTATTACTGAGACTGAGTCCGACTGAGACTGAGTCCGACAGACTGAGTCTGACTGAGACTGAGTCCAAATGAGACTGAGTCCGACTGTGACTGTGAGTCTGACTGTGACTGAGTCTGACTGTGACTGAGTCTGACTGAGTCTGACTGTGACTGAGTATTACTGAGACTGAGTCCGACTGAGACTGAGTCCGACAGACTGAGTCTGACTGTGACTGAGTCTGACTGAGACTGAGTCTGACTGAGTCTGACTGTGACTGAGTATTACTGAGACTGAGTCCGACTGAGACTGAGTCCGACAGACTGAGTCTGACTGTGACTGAGTCTGACTGAGACTGAGTCTGACTGTGACTGAGTATTACTGAGACTGAGTCCGACTGAGACTGAGTCCGACAGACTGTGAGTCTGACTGTGACTGAGTCTGACTGAGACTGAGTCTGACTGTGACTGAGTCTGACTGAGACTGGCTGTGAGTCTGACTGTGACTGAGTCTGACTATGGCAGACTGTGAGTCTGACTGTGACTGAGTCTGACTGAGACTGAGTCTGACTGAGACTGGCTGTGAGTCTGACTGTGACTGAGTCGGACTATGGCAGACTGTCAGGTTAAACACGTTTATCTTAAAGAAATACTTAAACATTTTCAAAAAACGTGCTGCAGTCAGGACATGGTTAGTCCAGCTTAGCATACAGACTGCCAGGCACAGCTAGCTGCCTCTCTCCAGAGTTTAAACACCTGTAAAGCTGCATGTGACATGTTCACACCTGTAAACACCTTTAAACACACAGATGTAGAAGCATCGGTTTGTGTGTTCGGGTCAGATACAACAATGATTCATCCACAGCGCAGAGAGACAGAGAGGTTGATCAGACTTTAGGTCAGTGTGCAAGTGTTTTAACTGTTTCATCTGCACACAAACAAGATACAAAGAGGGCGCTTCACAGGGGCTGGTGGCTGTTTCCCTGCTTCCTGTTTTAATGCTAAGCTAGGCTAACTAAATCCTGAGTGCAGATCTGAACTCAAGGCAGACATGAGACCAGCCGTGTTGTCATGGCTGGTAATAAACATATTTCCAAAAATGTTGAACTGTTCCTTTAAAAGTTGAGCTGTAGTGGGGTTGTGGGATGGGTGGGGGGTGTACGCTTTACAGCCAATCCCAGTCTGAGCTGGTGACTGTCAATCATCAGAGAGTCACAGTCAGTAGTCTCCATCTGCCACCAACAAATGTGAAGTTAACACTTATTATTATTATCATTATTATTATTATTATTATTATTATCATTGTTATTATCATACTGTAGTTACAGTTATTTACACTATGATCTATCACTACACTGTTGCAGGTTGTAGATGTAACAGGAGGAAACGAGGTCATGTGACCAAATTGTCACATGACCTTCAAACTTGACAACATGAACAGGTTCAGACATGTTGGAGACACACACACACGCACGCACGCACGCACGCACACACACACACACAGAACATGTGATGATCTGGATCATGGTTCTGGATGAATGAGTCTCCTCAGCTGTCATCTATGTTATAAAGTGTCAGAGACACTGGTAAAAGTGTGAGTGTCCTGGGACTCTGATGCTGCAGGTCTGGACTCTGGTCTGGACTGTGGAGGGTCAGGAGCAGAAGGTGGACTGCAGCTGCTTGAAGGCAGCCTGCCTCTGCTTCTTCTCCACGTCCTGTCTCTTTCGTTCTTCCTTTTCCTCTCGGATCTCAGCCTCAAACTTGCTGCCGACTGACAGAGCCTGAACCTGGGAACACAGAGATCACACATCACAGAAAAAGCTCAGGAGGAGCAGGGTGGAGGAGCATCGGGACCTGGGTCTGGGTCTCTGGACCCGAACCTGGAAAGATCCACATCATCAAAGGTCTCTTCAGGATAATGTCCCCCTGTCTGTGGGAATGATGTGGTGAATAAGTGACCATGACCAGACTACAGAACAACCCCCCCCCACAGACTGTGATCATACCTTGGCTTCAAAGAAGTCCTTGGCCCCCATCACCCCCTCCGTGGAGACATTGATCTCTGACAGTCGGGCCAGAGCCATCAGACCACTCTCCTCCTGCAGCTCTCCAGCTGCTGCTCTACGGAATATCAGCAGGAACTGCAGGGAGAGAGTCACATGTCCATGTGTTCATGAGTTCATGTCACCTCAGTCTGCCCTTCATCACTCTTCATCATCATCATCCAGACACACAATGGAGCGAGTTCCCTCCTCTACTCTCGTCTCAGGAGGAAGAAGAGGAGGACTAGACTAAACTAAACTCCTTCATCATGACCTTCTGTACAAGTGTGTGTGTGTGTGTGTGTGTGTGTGTAGGTCTCACCTCTCTGAAGCTCAGTTTTCCATCAAAGTCTTCGTCCACCTCTCGGATCATGTTCTTGAGGCCCAGGTGAGTCTGAGGAGCTCCCAGCTTCTCCATCATCAGCTTCAGCTCCATCAGATCGATGAAACCGTCTCTCCCAGTGTCGTACCTGTGAACCACAAACAGGTCTTTAGCTCCTCCTCCTCCTGTCTGTGTCACAGCTGTAGGGGGCGGAGCCAGTCAGGGCACACGTGACTGAGATTCCAGCTGCAGACAGCTGTTATCACCAACGGCAACGCCACCGTCTGATAGGAGGAGTATTTATAGAAGCTTTCAGCTGTTCTGTGTGTGTGTGTGTGTGTGTGTGTGTGTGTGTGTGTGTGTGTGTGTGTGTATAATACATAGTGAAGTATTAAGCTGCTAGGAAACACTAATCTGTTCAGGCCAGAAACCACAGGCATTGTTTGTTTTCAGATCCTCCCTGTGTTCTCGGTTGATAACCATCATCATCATCATCATCATCATCACACTGAAACCCTGCCAGGACTGAGAGTCTGGAGAATCCTTAAAAACCTGATGTGTATTACAGCTGTTATGAAGAACAGACCTAGGCTGGTCCAACTGGTACTGAGTCTGTGGATCAGAACTAGTATGTTGGATCAGGGACATCCAGACTAAAGATCCCAGGACCTGACTGAGGGACTAGAAATGTTTAATATTCTGGTCCAGAGAGCAGTTTGAAACTCAGCACAAGGTCTGTGATGAACACATGAACCTTATGATAACATGAACATTATGATCACATGACGTGATAATACAACACAAATATTAATAAATGAACAGATCAGCTGATGTTAAAGCAAACATTGAGGTTTACACACACACACACACACACACACACACACACACAGTGTGTGACAACTGCACCAACAGCTGGTCATCAGCATCACTGATCATCAAATGACTGCTTGTAGATTTAACTACAAACATTTAGGTTTCACTAACTAACTTTAATCAGTAGTCTCCATTGATTTGCATCATGGACTTGGACTAGACATCCAGACGAGGGGGGGTTTCCTGGTCCAGCATTCCAGTCCCAGGAATACAAAGGCCCCTGTGGTCCGGTTTGGCTCGTTGTGGGAGCACAGGAATGTCACAGGCACGCTGAGGCTGGGTGTCCATTACAATCCACCACAGTCACTACAGTCCACCAAAGTCACTACAGTCACTACAGTCCACCAAAGTCACTACAGTCCACCACAGTCACTACGGTCACTACAGTCCACCACAGTCACTACAGTCCACCACAGTCACTACAGTCACTACAGTCACTACAGTCCACCACAGTCACTACAGTCACTACAGTCACTACAGTCCACCACAGTCACTACAGTCACTACAGTCCACCACAGTCACTACAGTCACTACAGTCACTACAGTCACTACAGTCACTACAGTCACCACAGTCACCACATCCAGTACAGTCACCACAGTCACTACAGTCACTACAGTCCACCACAGTCACTACAGTTACTACAGTCACTACAGTCCACCACAGTCACTACAGTTACTACAGTCACTACAGTCCACCACAGTCACTACAGTTACTACAGTCACTACAGTCCACCACAGTCACTACAGTTACTACAGTCACTACAGTCCACCACAGTCACTACAGTTACTACAGTCACTACAGTCCACCACAGTCACTACAGTTACTACAGTCACTACAGTCCACCACAGTCACTACAGTTACTACAGTCACTACAGTCCACCACAGTCACTACAGTTACTACAGTCACTACAGTCCACCACAGTCACTACAGTTACTACAGTCACTACAGTCCACCACAGTCACTACAGTTACTACAGTCACTACAGTCCACCACAGTCACTACAGTTACTACAGTCACTACAGTCCACCACAGTCACTACAGTTACTACAGTCACTACAGTCCACCACAGTCACTACAGTTACTACAGTCACTACAGTCCACCACAGTCACTACAGTTACTACAGTCACTACAGTCCACCACAGTCACTACAGTTACTACAGTCACTACAGTCCACCACAGTCACTACAGTTACTACAGTCACTACAGTCCACCACAGTCACTACAGTTACTACAGTCACTACAGTCCACCACAGTCACTACAGTTACTACAGTCACTACAGTCCACCACAGTCACTACAGTTACTACAGTCACTACAGTCCACCACAGTCACTACAGTTACTACAGTCACTACAGTCCACCACAGTCACTACAGTTACTACAGTCACTACAGTCCACCACAGTCACTACAGTTACTACAGTCACTACAGTCCACCACAGTCACTACAGTTACTACAGTCACTACAGTCCACCACAGTCACTACAGTTACTACAGTCACTACAGTCCACCACAGTCACTACAGTTACTACAGTCACTACAGTCCACCACAGTCACTACAGTTACTACAGTCACTACAGTCCACCACAGTCACTACAGTTACTACAGTCACTACAGTCCACCACAGTCACTACAGTTACTACAGTCACTACAGTCCACCACAGTCACTACAGTTACTACAGTCACTACAGTCCACCACAGTCACTACAGTTACTACAGTCACTACAGTCCACCACAGTCACTACAGTTACTACAGTCACTACAGTCCACCACAGTCACTACAGTTACTACAGTCACTACAGTCCACCACAGTCACTACAGTTACTACAGTCACTACAGTCCACCACAGTCACCACAGTCACTACAGTCTCCACAGTGCACCACAGTCATTAAGTCCACCACAGTCACTACAGTCCACCACAGTCACTACAGTCCACCACAGTCACGACAGTCCACCACAGTCACTAAGGCCACCAGTCACTACAGTCACTCCAGTCCACCACAGTCACTAAGGCCACCAGTCACTACAGTCACTCCAGTCCACCACAGTCACTAAGGCCACCAGTCACTACAGTCACTCCAGTCCACCACAGTCACTAAGGCCACCAGTCACTACAGTCACTCCAGTCCACCACAGTCACTAAGGCCACCAGTCACTACAGTCACTCCAGTCCACCACAGTCACTAAGGCCACCAGTCACTACAGTCACTCCAGTCCACCACAGTCACTAAGGCCACCAGTCACTACAGTCACTCCAGTCCACCACAGTCACTAAGGCCACCAGTCACTACAGTCACTCCAGTCCACCACAGTCACTAAGGCCACCAGTCACTACAGTCACTCCAGTCCACCACAGTCACTAAGGCCACCAGTCACTACAGTCACTCCAGTCCACCACAGTCACTAAGGCCACCAGTCACTACAGTCACTCCAGTCCACCACAGTCACTAAGGCCACCAGTCACTACAGTCACTCCAGTCCACCACAGTCACTAAGGCCACCAGTCACTACAGTCACTCCAGTCCACCACAGTCACTAAGGCCACCAGTCACTACAGTCACTCCAGTCCACCACAGTCACTAAGGCCACCAGTCACTACAGTCACTCCAGTCCACCACAGTCACTAAGGCCACCAGTCACTACAGTCACTCCAGTCCACCACAGTCACTAAGGCCACCAGTCACTACAGTCACTCCAGTCCACCACAGTCACTAAGGCCACCAGTCACTACAGTCACTCCAGTCCACCACAGTCACTAAGGCCACCAGTCACTACAGTCACTCCAGTCCACCACAGTCACTAAGGCCACCAGTCACTACAGTCACTCCAGTCCACCACAGTCACTAAGGCCACCAGTCACTACAGTCACTCCAGTCCACCACAGTCACTAAGGCCACCAGTCACTACAGTCACTCCAGTCCACCACAGTCACTAAGGCCACCAGTCACTACAGTCACTCCAGTCCACCACAGTCACTAAGGCCACCAGTCACTACAGTCACTCCAGTCCACCACAGTCACTAAGGCCACCAGTCACTACAGTCACTCCAGTCCACCACAGTCACTAAGGCCACCAGTCACTACAGTCACTCCAGTCCACCACAGTCACTAAGGCCACCAGTCACTACAGTCACTCCAGTCCACCACAGTCACTAAGGCCACCAGTCACTACAGTCACTCCAGTCCACCACAGTCACTAAGGCCACCAGTCACTACAGTCACTCCAGTCCACCACAGTCACTAAGGCCACCAGTCACTACAGTCACTCCAGTCCACCACAGTCACTAAGGCCACCAGTCACTACAGTCACTCCAGTCCACCACAGTCACTAAGGCCACCAGTCACTACAGTCACTCCAGTCCACCACAGTCACTAAGGCCACCAGTCACTACAGTCACTCCAGTCCACCACAGTCACTAAGGCCACCAGTCACTACAGTCACTCCAGTCCACCACAGTCACTAAGGCCACCAGTCACTACAGTCACTCCAGTCCACCACAGTCACTAAGGCCACCAGTCACTACAGTCACTCCAGTCCACCACAGTCACTAAGGCCACCAGTCACTACAGTCACTCCAGTCCACCACAGTCACTAAGGCCACCAGTCACTACAGTCACTCCAGTCCACCACAGTCACTAAGGCCACCAGTCACTACAGTCACTCCAGTCCACCACAGTCACTAAGGCCACCAGTCACTACAGTCACTCCAGTCCACCACAGTCACTAAGGCCACCAGTCACTACAGTCACTCCAGTCCACCACAGTCACTAAGGCCACCAGTCACTACAGTCACTCCAGTCCACCACAGTCACTAAGGCCACCAGTCACTACAGTCACTCCAGTCCACCACAGTCACTAAGGCCACCAGTCACTACAGTCACTCCAGTCCACCACAGTCACTAAGGCCACCAGTCACTACAGTCACTCCAGTCCACCACAGTCACTAAGGCCACCAGTCACTACAGTCACTCCAGTCCACCACAGTCACTAAGGCCACCAGTCACTACAGTCACTCCAGTCCACCACAGTCACTAAGGCCACCAGTCACTACAGTCACTCCAGTCCACCACAGTCACTAAGGCCACCAGTCACTACAGTCACTCCAGTCCACCACAGTCACTAAGGCCACCAGTCACTACAGTCACTCCAGTCCACCACAGTCACTAAGGCCACCAGTCACTACAGTCACTCCAGTCCACCACAGTCACTAAGGCCACCAGTCACTACAGTCACTCCAGTCCACCACAGTCACTAAGGCCACCAGTCACTACAGTCACTCCAGTCCACCACAGTCACTAAGGCCACCAGTCACTACAGTCACTCCAGTCCACCACAGTCACTAAGGCCACCAGTCACTACAGTCACTACAGTCCCCCACAGTCCCTACAGTCCACCAGTCCCCACAGTGCACTACAGTCACTACAGTCCACCACAGTGCACTACAGTCACCACAGTCACTACAGTGCACTACAGTCACCACAGTCCACCACAGTGCACTACAGTCACCACAGTCACTACAGTCCACCACAGTCACTACAGTCCACCAGTCACCCCAGTGCACTACAGTCACTACAGTCCACCACAGTCACTACAGTCCACCAGTCACCCCAGTGCACTACAGTCACTACAGTCCACCACAGTCACTACAGTCCACCAGTCACCCCAGTGCACTACAGTCACTACAGTCCACCACAGTCACCACAGTCACTACAGTCCACAGGTAACAACTGTCCTGACAGGTAGGGCTACACAATTAATCAAAATATAATCAAAATCGCAATATGGCCAAAAGCAATATCCAAATTGCAGGAGCTGTAATTATTATTGCATTGTGGTGCTACAGAGATGCCCCAGCCTACAAATAATATTCTCCAGACGTACCAAAATATGTAAACATTTTTATTTGGCAAAAGACCCAACAAAAATCCCATCATCATCATTCTTAAATTTTTTTCAGTGAAAATGAAATGCAAAAACGACCATTCCAACTGAAATCGCAATCACAATATCTGCCAAAATAATCCCAATATGATTTCTTTTGCATATCGTGCAGCTCTACTTACAGGTGTTACCTGTCAGCACAGAACAGCTGGCTTTGAACCGCTCATGGATTAAACAAACGCTGACATCAGCTCCACACAGAAAACTGATCCACCTCAGCCTCCTGATCCAGACTGAGTCACTCTGAACCACGTCACCTGCTCCAGTACAGAGGCGGAGTGGGAGGGTTCAAAATACTGTCGAATGACATCACACCAAACCCTGAGGTAAGAGACTGGACCTGACAAACTGCTGTTTAAATCCACATCTTGTTTCAGTCAAGGTGTGTTGGTGTGGGGGGTGGAGGGAGGTTAACCCTCCATCAGTCTGAACTCCTGGTTAGTTAGAGTCAGAGGTCACTCTCTGATGTAAAACAACATGAAGATGCTCGTCTTCCTCAGAGACCCGTCAACATGAACCTGACTCTGGACTCATACAGAAAAAACACTGAACATCCACCTTTCTTCAGACTCCTGCTGCATCACAGTGTGCTGCTGAAAACATGAACTGTGCCTTTAAGCCTGGAGCTCTGAGAGGAGGGAAAGTGGGTCAACGGGCGGCGGACACCCCGTGGGAATGTGGACTGTGTGAATGGGATCAGTGCAGCAAATGAAAGCGAGACCAAAGAGATTTGAGACGTGCAGCAGGATCTCAATCTGGTCCATGTCAAAGACGTTTGGAGGTCAGAGACCAGGCCGAGCTGAGATGCAGGAGAACACCATCGCCTGTTTGTGAAGGTGGATGTTACTGTGTCGACTCCACAGGGAGAAAACAGTTTGTCACCAAACAGACATCACAGTGAGAACACATCAAATACACATCAGAGAAACGTTGGACAGACTGAGGACGCTGCAGCAGCCTCTGGCCAAAGTCTGGACCTGGTCTGTTTGATGAGTCCTGCTGCAGAAGGATCTGGTACCTCTGCAGAGAACAGTTCTTGCTTTCTACCTGATAAATCCACTGTTATAATGACAATCCACCAAGGTGCCAGAACACCTGGAGGTTAAAGGGAGTGTGAAATGGCACTGATCTCCTGAATATTTTGAACCACGCACCTTTAAAACCGTGCACCAGTGGGTCCCAATGTTCTCAACCTGCCTGGACCCTGATCATCACACTACTTCACTTCAACTTTATCTTTAATATTGAGCTACTGGACACTTGAATTTCCCCTAGGGGATGAATAAAGTATCTATCTATATATCTATCTAGATTCTCTCATGACTCCATCTTCCTCATTCAGTTCATGAACTGTCCCCTTAAATAAATACGACATCATGTTCCGTCACGAGGCTCTGCCCACTCCACCTGAAGCTGAAGACATGACGACACAAACTCTGAGTCTCAGGCTGCATCCACTCTAACATCTTTTAAACCTATCAACAACACAGCTGCTAAATCCTGAACTAACTGTTATTCACCCAGCCTGTCCAGACCTGGTCCTGGTCTGGTTAGTCCTGTGTAGACTCTGTCTCTGAACTACAGCCTAGGTCAGTCGTGGTCTGACTGGAGGCGGTCTACATGGACCGACATGGACCACGACAGCTAAGCAATAGTCATGTGACAGGTAAGAGGTCACATGACCACATTTGAGTCACAGAGGGTGGAAACTGAGTCAGCAGTCACATCCAGAGGGATGTTAGAGCTGCGATAAACCCTCATCACACAGATGGATCCATATCTGAGTCCAGGTGCAGAAACCAGAGGAACTGGTCTACAGTCCAGATCTGAACCCTGGACCCCTGCAGTGAGGGGACCTGGTGGATCTGTTCTGCTGTAGGGGGGGCAGGGTTTGTCCCCTTAGAGGAAGGGGTCACTGCAGATCAATACAGTTGTTCTGAGTGATCAGCTTTATCCTGATTGGAGGGATCAGGGGTCACTGAGGGTCTGATGAGTGAATCATAGTCTGTGACCTTCAGTCACCTGATCTCAGACCAGATGAACTATGGGAGATGTAGGAGCGACATGTTAGACAGCGCTCTCCTCCACCGCTGCCACCGCCATCATCATCATCATCATCACCACCACCACAGAGAGAATATGTTCATGATGTATGTGAACCACTGCACTGTCCGGATTCTTTTGGCCGATTGTGGTTGTCAGTATCTAGAGGCCTGGGTGTCTCAGGGTGGTCAGTGGTCTGATCAGGACTCAGATCAGGACTCTCTGGTGGACTCAACAGCTGACAGTGAGCCGAGCCTCACGTCAGCAGCAGCAGTCTAATCTCATCATGAGCTTCACCGACTCTCTCTCAGCCCCAATCCCCGAGTAAACAGCTCAGACCGCCGCGAAGCTCCGAGTGAACCGAACAAAGAGCCGCAGTCTTACCGCCTGAACATCGCCTCCATGTCCTTGATCTGTTTGCGGGAGAACTCCTTGAACTCCGTGTAGGGGTTGAAGACGCGGGTCGGTCGAGGGGCGGCGTTGCCCTCGTTGATGTCCAGCCTGCGGGTCAGTTTCGCGGACAGCTCGGAGGACGAATCGCCGCAGGCGGCCTCGGGCTCCCGGGGTTGGGGTCTCAGCGAGCCCCCCTCGGCCTCCGGCCTCGACTCTGCCTCCTGCGTAGCGGCGAGCCGCGACTGCAACTTCCGAGCCAGCTCTTCTGATGCCATGCTGCGGGTAGAACGCTGCTCCCTGAGGCTGTGAGGAGGAATGGAGCCTGACAGCCGCTGAGAGGACCACAGTCAAACTGCCCGACAGCCGCCGCTGACACACGACAAAGCTTCCGGTCACACCGTTTCACAATAAGAGGGTCAGTTCTACCTCGCTCACCAGGATCCGGTTTCACAAAGACAGACTCTGACTCTCAGATAAAGACAGTCAGGCTTCAGATAGACTGAGTCTGAATTCATCTGTTGTACAAAGCAGTCGGACTGTGGTACAATTAATTATAGGTAAATTAAGACGCTTTTCAAAATAAAATAAAAAATGGCCGAACGAGTCACTGTATCCAACCGCTGAGCTCCTTTTACCGTCAGCAGAACACGTTTGTCTGAAGAACGATAGTGTGAATGAAACCATACGAAGAAAAGTCTGATTTGGAAAAAAATGGCTGCCGTCTGTAAAAAGACTCTTTCACTTCTCTTCGCTCTCTCCATAACAAAGTCAGCAAACCACAAATTATCAAATATTATGTCATGTTTTCCTGTGTCTTGTTGTTTGGTGCTACTGGTCAGCGAAGGCGTCATTGGTTGTTACCATGGTAACATTGGTCTTGGGCCTGAGTTAGTCTGGAGGTGTCTAATGTTTCTGTCTTAAAATGAGTTAATTTTAGTGAAACAGTATCAGGCTGATCTATGAACCAGTAACCGATCTCTGTGAAACTGGCTCCAGGTGTTCTCCTGTCTGAGCAGGACCCCTTAGGTTTTTGTTGGAAATCTGTGACCACCTTCATCCTCAGGGTCTCACTTTATAAATCCTTCTGTAAAACGAGAGGATAAATAAACTGTTGTCTTGATTGACTTTGTCCAGTAGGTGGCAATACCTCCCTACACAATCACCTTCACTGAACATGAAACAGATTCACAGATAAAAGCACAGGCAGATCAGCCTGCTGCTTCCTCCACGGTCCACAGGTGAGTGTGTCAGCCCTGGGAGACACTGGGACCACCAAAGTTGTCTCTGTCTCTTCATGTGGTCCGGACTGACTCCATGATGCTGAGATCAGGACTCTGAGGGGACCAGACCACCTTATTCTCGTCTCCTCTATGACTCTGTGACTATGAGTTTGACCTCTACACTGTTAATTTATACAATTATTGAGGCGACCATTTTATTCTGAAAATAATCAGGTTTCAGTATCGTGACATCCTGAAAATAACATTTCCGTTTTGGCTATAAAGCCTTCAAAATAAAAGCTATGAATCTAAACTCCATTACATTGCACCCACATAGATTAGAAATTAACTAATAATGATTAAAACAGATACACACGTTTGTTTTGGCACAGGATCTAGATTTACACGTCATTCACATATATTCTTATGTGGTAATCTGGCCGACATACTTTAACTGTACACGATCAATAAACTGGTAATAGGGCCAGGTGTTTTCCCGCGGCTGGCTCTCTGCATTAACTTTGATTAGATCGGCACTATTACCACCTCAGACGTCATATTAACCTGTACGTGAATCTTCCCGCGCCATCACCGGCTCTGTAAAGTAAATGCCGTCAGTCAGCCTCTAGAGATTCTCTTATTCTGAAACAGTTCACCAGAGTTTCCCGCCTCTGAAGCGGAACACGGTGAGTGTCAAAGGAGATTGTCACCCAGTGGATTCACCACCACAGAGACATGCAGAGGTAGAGAGACCAGGAACCAGTGAAACCAGTGAGTCCACCTCACTGACACGGGGACACACGGTAAGATTCTGATACTGTTAGACTCCGGTGCCGTTCTGTCCGGTTCGGGTAGGTCTGGACTGTGGCGGACTGTGGAGGGACGGGTGACCTCCTCACTGGACTCAGTCCAACAGCCAGTACGTCCCTCGTAGGAGCAGTGCAGGTCCTCCAGTGTTTCTGACTGACCGCTGTTTGGTTCTGTGCGTTTCCACTGAGGTGATTCTGTGGAGTCCAAGTCCAGGTTCTGTGTTTAAATCCAGGTTCTGTGTTTAAATCCAGTATCCGTGTTTAAGTCCAGGTTCTGTGTTTAAGTCCAGGTTCTGTGTTTAAGTCCAGTATCCGTGTTTAAGTCCAGGTTCTGTGTTTAAGTCCAGGTTCTGTGTTTAAATCCAGGTTCTGTGTTTAAGTCCAGGTTCTGTGTTTAAATCCAGGTTCTGTGTGTATTTTAACACACCAGCACGCTCTTACACATGCACACTAACTTGAGAACAGGGCTGCATGTTGTGTTCAGACTCCTCGTGGTGCCTTCAGGTTCCTCCTGTAGCAACTGTGGGACTGTCGTTCACAGGACTCTCCCTGACAGACGAGGCGGCAGAAGAAGATGAGCTCACTACACAGGTCAGTGTTACTGATGATGTCACAATGATGATTTCACTGACTGACCTGGAGTCAGATCCTGAAGCTGAGGATGAACCAGTCAGACATGTGGGAGTTAATGGGAGTGTTGGGAGGAGGTGACTCTGAGTGATGTGTGACTGTTACTGTGTTGGTCAGAGTTATTTTGTGCTAACAGGTCAGAGTTCGTTGAATATCAGTGATCAGTGATGGAGTATTGCTAGTGTCATGTGACATACCTTGTGGGTGTTGCTGCAGGTGCAGCAGACCGATCAACTGATAAACTCTGATCAACTCCGATCAACTCTGCCTGTAGATCATTATAAAGTTATATATGTTAAGTGAATGAACGTGTGCAGCAGCAACAGTTTCCTCCTCTGACCCAGTGCCTGAGCTGCTGTGAGTCTAACTTGTATTCTGTGAGCTGTAGAAACATGTTTGTCTCTGAATCTAAATGTCAGACTCTCTTTCTGTTGTCCTTCTGTACCTGAACAGTTTAACTCTTCACACACCTGTCAGCAGGTGAGCCTAAGAGCCTGACTACAGTTTTACGCCACAAACAGTGACTGTTAGAGCAGTACAGGAACAGGTTTTACAGAACTAAAGAGCTTCCCTTTTATGTTCTAAAGAAACCACATCAGTCCACATACTGCCATACAAAGAGGCTGTCAGTGGCCTGGGGCAGCTGGAGCCTGGTGTGTGTCAGTGAGTCCTGGTTCTGTTACAGGGTGTCCGTGCTTGTCTAAATGTCAGGTATGTGAGTAAACATGCTGCAGCCTGCAAACAGCTGCTCTCTAATTAAACCACCATATGAAGCAGATCTCAGATCAGTTTGAATAACCCGCATTATGAGTTGTTGACTGTGGGATCAGATCATTTCAGTGAACATATGTCCTGTAGGATCAGAGCTCACCGAACCCATCTGTGTGATGTTTCCAGACAGCTGAGTCAGCTGCTCTCAGCATGGAGCTGGAGGAGGAGGGTGGATGTTTCCCTCTGCTCAGCCACTGGCCTCCACCTCAGGACCTACTGCTCCACCTCCTCAGAGCCAGGTACTCAGCTCAGACTGAAGAGACAACGACAAACCAATAACGACACACAAACAACAACAGACAAACAACATGAAACACAACAACATACAAACAGAGGCAGGAAGATTCGGTGCATACGCACACTGTAAATCCTCTGTTCTCTCACCACAGACCCCCTCCAGGTCCACAGGAGGAAGCTGTTCCTGTGGTTCAGCCACCTTCCTCAGGAGGAGAAACAGTTTGGAGGTTACTTCAGCCCAGAGACCATGCATGTGGATCCACTGATTGTGGAAAGAAAAGCTGAGGAGAGGGCAGGACTCCTCAGCCTCCCTCTCCAGACCCAGCCCCTGTCCAGCTCCTCGGTGTCTGTGGAACAGCTGTTTGAAACCACAGACACCTGGAACGAGGGTCGGGGGGTCAACGTGCTGTTGTATGGGGCTGTGGGAACAGGGAAAAGTACGGTGGTCCGAAAGCTGGTGCTGGACTGGTGCACTGGGACCGGCCTGACCCACTTCAAGCTGCTGGTGCCTTTCTCCTGTGAGGACCTCAGTGAACTGTCAAAGTAAGAGGTTTCTCTCTCATCAGTGAGCCAGAGCCAATCAACACATTCTGATTTATCATAATAATAAGTAAGCTGAATATCAGGGGCAGGGTCTCCCAGGGGGTTTGTTAAGTTTGTAACAAAGAGCACCAAGTAACAACCCCCTCCCACACAGGGTGGCTTCCTTAAGGGACCTGGTGAGCAGGAAGTACCTCCACCTGAGAAAACACCCCCTGCTGAGCGGGGAGGGAAACCAGGCTAAGGATGTGCTCTTCCTCTTCAATGGGATGGAGAAGATGAAGCTAGACTTCCGGATCGGATCCACGGAGCTCTGCAGCGATCCGAATGAGGCGCTGCCTCCTAATGTGGTGGTGGTGAACCTGCTGAGGAAGTACCTCCTACCTGAGGTGAGGACAGTCCACCATCATTATTACCTCACCCCCACCACACTGTGTTTTGAACTAGCTTAGCAGTGATGATGTAGTAATGACCACTGAGTACTCATGAGTCTGAATGTCAACATGTCAACGGGAGTCACAGCCTCTGTAACAGTGTGATCTCATCACAACATGGTGTCTACTGTTTCTGAAGTGTGTAGATTTAGATGTATGTGATGCAGAAGTTGTCTCTGTGTTTCTCAGGCCAGCATCTTGGTCACCACCAGACTGTCAGCCATGGACCGTATCCCACAGAAGTATGTGAGTCGCTACGCTCAGATTTGTGGCTTCAATGACCCAGGCCGCCAGCGGGCGTACTTCACCAGTCGCCTGCTGCAGCAGAGTGGGGAGACGGCTCGTGACCATGAGGCCCAGGCTCTTATAGAGCTGCTGTACCTCAACCTCCAGAGAGAGAGCCAGCTGGCTGCAGCCTGCTTCCTGCCCTCCTACTGCTGGCTGACCTGTGCTACCTTACACTTCCTCCATTTCACTGACGCCAAGGCGCCCATCCGCACACTGACCGGCATATACACCAGTTTCCTCAGGCTCAACTTCGGGGGCGAGGTACTGGGCACAGGAGCAGGGACTAATGTGCCCATTCAGGGGCACAACAATTCTCTGATGTTGTATGTCGTCCGTACCGTTGGTAAAATGGCATTTGAGGGCGTGACGTACAAACGAACGTCGTTCTCAGAGAAGGAACTGGAGCAGTGGATCGGAGGGAAGACCAAGACGGATGAGGAGCTGCATCAGTTGGCCATGTTCCGGACTGACGTGCTGGACTTCTTCCTGGCTCCCTGTGTAGAAAGCGGGAAACATTTTCCAGAAGCTCTCAGTGAGAACAACGAGCAGCGGTATGTGTTTGCTGTCCCAGCCATGCAGGAGTACCTGGCGGCTCTCTACGTGGTTCTTGGAGAGAACAAATCAGCTCTGGAGAAGCTCTCCAAGCGGATGTCTGTGGCCATCGGTCAGGCAGGCGAGGACGTCAACGCCCTCTTCGGCATCCTCTCTAAATTTATCCCCCTTCGAATATTCGCCGTCTTCAACCTCCTCAAGCTTTTCCCAAAGCTCTATGAGAAAATCAGCAGCCACAACAAAGGCAGCATCGCCAGAACCATGGCGACGGAGATGTTCCGCACCGAGGACAGCTACAACGAGGATGTCCTGGATCAGGTGGAGCAAAGCCTCCTGGGAGTCCACGGCCCTCAGCCACAGCAGCACAGTGAAGGCCCGCCTTTTGAGCTCTACCCCATCTTCATGGGTGGACTGCTGCATTATGGGAACCGCGTCCTTCTCCAGCAGCTTGGCTGCAGTATTCAGAGCACCACTGTGGTCCAGATCACACGTGCCCTCAGGAAGCACCTGGTCAGAGGTAACATTCAGGGTTATATACAGCATGCTTTGATCTCATGTTGAACTCACCTCAGGTTAAAGTGGTATTTAATATTTATTAGTATTTTATATATATATATGGTCTTTAGTTTTTATTATACTGTGAAGTTGAGTACTTCCGTGTTAAAGTGTAGTGAACATTGACTGGACATGCTCAGACAGTTTCCTGTTCTTGCTCAGTCTGGTCTTCTCTATCCCTAATCAAACATGGCTACCTTGACAGAATGATGTCCAATATACGAGTTAGTAGTTAGTCCTGATTTGCTTGTAACCAAATCTAAACATGGTGTATTTTAACTCTGTTTCAGACAGAAAGCTGCATGAATAATACTTTTCTCTGATTTATTGTAGAGCTCAGTAAGCCACAGCCACCAGAGGAGGTGATGGATCTGCTGGTTCTTCTGTACGAGTTTCAGAACCCCAGACTGACTGCAGAGGTTCTGGCCTCAATGAGAACCATCCGCCTAACCAACATTCGTATGACGTCACTCAAATGCTTCGTGCTGAGTTCTGTGCTCTCGTGCACCCCCACAAGGTAAAGTCAAAAAGTCTGCGGTGAACTGGATCAAGCTGTAACAACCTCAGAAGAGCCAGTGTTCACTGGGTCAGATTTTACAGATGATGTGTTTGTTATGTTTGTCTGTTACTCTACTGCTGGATGAGACTCTTCATCAAGCACCATCCTCATTATCACTTTGGTTTATGACCAACTCAGCCTCAGCCCTACATTGTGTTTTGTGCTGATCCTCATAGTTAGCATGCTAACAAGCTAACTATGATGATGAACATGATAAACATGGACTAGGCTGATTGGTTACTCCAAATTGACCATAGGTATGACTGTGAGAGTGAATGGTTGTTTGTCTCTGTGTGCCATGTGATGGACTGGCGACATGTCCAGGGTGTAACCCGCCTCTTGCCCGAAAGGATGCTGGGATAGGCTCCAGCCCCCCCCGCGACCCTACTAGAGGATAAGCGGTAGAAAATGGATGGATGGATGATAAACATGCTAACCAGCAGCATGTTAGCATTTGTGCTGTGAGTCAGTAAAAGTCAGTATAACTTTAAACTGCCGCAAACAGCTGTTAACATGAGACTGTATATCAGATCAGATTAGATCAAATCAGATTAGAGTTGGTCAATTCAGATTAGATCTGATTAGATCAAATCAGATTAGATTAAATCTGATCAGATTATATTAGATCAGATTAGAGTTGGTCAGATCAAATTAGATCAGATTATATTAGAGTTTGTCAACTCAGATTATATTAACAGATGATATTATCAAATCAGATTAGGTCAGATTAGATTAGAGTTGGTCAGTGTCTCTATTTGAAATGCATTAGTGTGTTTAATGTTGCAGCAGATGTCTTCAGACCTGTCCCCTGTCCTCTGTAGTTACCACCTTGAGGAGCTGGACCTGTCGTCCTGTCTCCTGACTCACGACCTGCTGCAGACGCTGTGGCCTGCCTTCAGACACACACACAACCTCAAGTGAGACACAGTGACTGAAAGGAAAGATGTGTTTCTGCATGATGCTGAACATTGTTCATGTTGTACTAATACTGCTCCAGTTGTTAGACATTTCTACTTCACATTATAGTTCCAGTGTGTTTTGAACCATAGTGAACAATACACAAAGGTCAGAATCCAGATGTTGATGTGACAGCTGCAGACTGCTGCTAAGTGAGTGATTGTGGTTCAGTGACATAGATTATAAGTGGTCCTGACATGGTCCTGTTCATTCATATCTTCTGACTAAGTCTCAGATTGGAGAAACATGGGTTTCTCCGATCTGAGACTGAGGTTTAACAGTGATGTGTTCAGTGGTTAATGAGTGTGAGCTGGTCACCATGGATACACTGTTGGTAATTTACCTCACACTTATCTGTGGAATTTCTTATCAGACTGCTGTGATATGACTGTTATGAGCTGACGCTATCAGACATGCTGATGTCCAAGTCGGATGGCTCCTCCCCTCAGTCCAGTGGCTCCTCCCACCAGCCACTCAGGTGGCTCCTCCCACCCTGCAGGCATCACTGAACTCTGTGAACCTGAAGTCCTGAGATACAGTAAAGTCAGAATCAGAATCTGGTTTAATGCCAAATAGGTTTTACAACATACAAGGAATTTGCCTTGGTGTGTTGGTGCATATCAATAACAATAAACATAGGAAGAAAGAAATATAAACAAAGAAAGTCAAACTAACCTGACAGGTGTTCTCCAGGTGGGAGGATCCAATGCAACAGACTGACACTGACCACAGACCAGTTAGTTTGTTATAATGTTATAACATGAGGGCAGCCATATTGTTTTAAATGGGTTAAACATTAGATTAAAGTTAAACATTACTTCTGCATGTGAATGCAGTGTGTGTTGTGATTGTCGTCTCTGTGTCTGTCTCTGTCCTCAGTCTTCAGTTTAACAGCCTGGGTCCTGAGTCCTGCATCCTCCTGAGAGATCTGCTTCTAGACCCTAAGAGTTCTGTCAGATCTCTACAGTAAGACCACACCCCCTTCATGTCTCTGTGTTTACACTGTTTCCAGAGGTGTCCTGTCTTTACTTACAGGGTTTGTACATTAATATATTGGTATATTAGTACATAAGAATATTAGCATATAAGCATATTTGTGTATGAATATATTAGCACATTAGTATATTAGCATATTTTATATTTGTATATTAATATATTAGTATATTAGCGTATTAGCATATTAGTATATAGTAATATCTGAGACTGAGTCTGAGACTCTTTGGACAGTTTTATTTTGAACTTGGAGCCTGTGCAGCTGGGCCGCAGTAACCCACCATGGGGCCCCAGGGCAAACATGAGCTGTGGGTCCCCCCTTAGCTCTGGCTCTTCCCACTCTCCCTGTGGCCTTCAAGTGTACATCATTATATCAGAGCAGCAGCACCAGGTCTGGGGCCCCGCAGGTGAGGGGCCCCCGCAGGTGAGGGGCCTCAGTTGTTGACCCAGCTTTGCTGCGCAGGTGATTCTGAGGTGAGTGAGTGTTTTAAATGTAAACAAGGGAAAGATATTCACTAATAAATGTTATGTCTAAAGATGTGCTCTTCTTGTGTCAGTAACAGCAGAGTAATCAGAACAATTAACAGCTGTTTCCATGGTAACAATACAATAAGCTCCTCCTCCTCTCCTGTTGTGAATACTTACTGTTTGTTTTCTCCTTTATCAAACACATTGATCTGATGAACAGATTCACTAAGTGACCTGCGAGTCTGTGTAGACTTTAATCTCTCTCCTGGAGCTGAGTCACTTCCTGCTGCTGTAGCTTCACATTAAGAGCTTCAAACTCCAGTGGTTTATCATCACACAAGAAACACACGAAACAACAACCTGACAGTTTTTTCCATTAGTCCATCCCTACAGGGTAAAAACCTGCAGCTCCTCAGAGCCACAGCAGACTTTAGACCCAGAGTCCACAGACTGATGAGGAGCGTGAGTTCACCTGGTGAACCAGTGGAAGTCTTTTATTGTGAAGCTGCTGCAGGAAGTGCAGTCTATTTGTTAATTGTGCTGCTCTCAGTTCACTGTTCACCTCCCATATCCATAACACAGAGTCCACTATCCTTCAGTCTTCTGTGTCAGCTTCCACCACAGTCAGTCTGTTTGTGCCACCGGGCCCCTGGTCAGTGTTACCTCTCACATGTTGTGCTCAGTTGAAGAGCAGAACTGTCTCATTTTTCTACTGTGTCCTCAGATTGTGTGACAACCCTCTGCTGGAGTCTGGAGCCTGCACCCTCCTGGAGGCCCTGCCAGAGAACCAGTCCCTGAGACACCTGTCCCTGATGCACACCGGGCTGGGGGACTTGGGGGCCCTGCAGTTGGCTGAGAGGCTGCAGCAGCACTCGGGGCTCCAGGAGCTCAACGTGGCCTATAACAACATTGGGGACAACGCCGCTCTGGCTCTGGTGGATGCCTGCAGGGAACATCCCAGCATCCACACTGTGCAGTGAGCAGCTCGTCACCACAACACAACAAAACATACAGCTGATCAGTGACAGACACACACTGTGTTCATGTAATGATCACGGACAGGAAGCACACTTCATATACACAACACACTAACACATAATGACGGACTTTCATCTGCAGCTTCATTCACACAGACACTTAGGGCCTGATTTACTAAGATCCCAAATAAAGAGCGCTAAATTGCGTGCGCACACGGATAGATTGTGCGCGCTGCCTGTTTGGGCCTTGCGAGTGATTTACTTAGATTAACAGCGCAGTTGACTACAGGCGCAAAAGTGATCGAGCCGGCCCTATTTAAATGAGGATTTTGCGCGAGTTAAGGGTGTTCACCGTGGCGAATTCAAACGAGCAGATCCAATTGGACCGGAATTGGAGGTGCTGGTACAAGAGGCAAACAAGCACATTTCTGAGTTATAGCAAAGGAATTTAACCGTTATTAGGAGGAACGCAATATGGGAGGCAATCTGTGACAAGGTTAATGCTGTGGGGAAAACCAAAAGAACACCGGATGAAATGAAGAAAAGGTGGCAAGACATTCGTAGAAGAACAAAGGAAAAAATCGCACAGAATAACAAATCGGCAAATAAAACAGGTGGAGGACCGGCGGGGAGGACCCTCTGTCTCCCATTGAACAGCAGGTGCAGCTGACGTTCTGTGATGAGCAGATTACTGGGATACTGGGAATATTTTTAATTCATTCAGGTACACCACATAAGACATGAACGTGCGTCATGAACGTTCTTTAGCTGTGCAATGGAAAAGCGTAATTGCCAAAAGCGTTTTTGTTTATGCGTTCCAGCAGGGGCGCAGAAGTGTGTGCGTTTTCATTTGTTTTAAGTTTCAGGAATAAATGATAGGAACTAGGCCGAACTAAATGTTTCCTATGTCTAAAAGAAAGTGTGTTTTAGTACATAAAAATGTGAGTTTTTGGTTTTGTCAAAATAGCACAAACAAGAAACACTTGACATTATGATGCAACATTTATTATTTAAGGATTTTCTGAACTCTGAACGAATGACTTTTTTGTTTTTTTCTTTTTCAAAGGACAATCATGGCATCGTCGGATAACCGATATGTCTCGATTATTTTTTCTTCTGCCATTCCAAAAAGAGTGACACGAACAGAAAAGATGCGTTCTCTCCGTTGCCTGTCGTGCCTACGCTGCCTCCTTGCAACAATGACCACAGCCATCTGTGCGCACAGCTGTGCCAGGTAGCCTAAGACTTGACTCTCAAACGTGCTAAATATATTCGCAAAAATAATCAGCGCAATTAGTTTGAGGTTTGGTAAATCACATTGCGTGCGCAAAATGATTCTATTTGCATCTACTCCTCCCAATATTTTGCGCGTTCTGGCAGGCACGCCTATATTGCATATTCATGAAGGCAGAAGCGCAAAATGGATAGCGCGTGTTATTTTGCCCGACTGACAGACGCAATCCTCTGTGCGCCGGTTGGTAGATCAGCATCAACATGTGTTTGCGCGTGCTGTCGCGTTTGCGCACGCAAAGCTTTAGTAAATCGGGCCCTTAGTGCTCTGAGTGCAGAGGGAGGGGCTTCAGTGCAATGGGAGGGGTTTCTGTGCAGAGGGAGGGTTTCAGTGCAGTGGGAGGGGCTTCAGTGCAGAGGGAGGGTTTCAGTGCAGTGGGAGGGGCTTCAGTGCAGTGTAACAGAGACACAAACAGTGACATAAAAACAATATATAAAATAGAAGAATAGAAGCAGATTCAGACTGAATTCACAAACCTCGATCTGGAGGTTTGTTCCTGAGACCAGACCAACACAGGTCTGAAGACCTCAGACAGTACACAACAGTAAAATGAACTGTCTCTGTTGGAGGGAGGAAGACTCAGTCAGAGAACTGATGATGTGTGTGTCCAGTGTGTATGTGTGTTGATCCAGCGTGTGTGTCTTTGTGCAGCTTGTATCTGAACCCTCTCAGTGACGTGGGGAAACAGTCTCTGTACGTCCGTGGCGTTCCCAGCAGTGACAGCGGAAGCGGCCGGCGGGTCAAGGTCCTGGCTTCAGTCACTGAAGGCTCAGACCTGTCTGAGGACTGGCACCCCATCCTCAGAGTGATCCGAGAGAACGCCTTGTCCTGGGACCGCCAACGAGTCCAGCAACAGCTGAAGGTATCAGAACCATCATCACCAGCATCATGTTGTTCATTATAAGCAACATCATCAGAACCATGAATGAAGTTCTTAATATGAGAAGAAACGCAGATACCTGCTGGTTAATTCCAACAGTGACATTCAACAAGGTGAAATGTGACAATGTGATCACGACTGGAATAAAAAAAATAGTATTTCCATGTCTAAATATAATTTCTGTTCAAGTCAGTGTAACCAGTGCGCGGGTTATGTTATGACTAGATTAATCAGAAGACATCAATTCAATCACACATAATCATAACGAATTTTCCCCCCATTCGTATAAATCAAAATAAACATTCTATAATTGCGCTGCAATGGCACATTACTCGTTACATCATCGTTATTGTCAACTGCAAGCATTAGCATAAAAAAGAAGCTAGGTGTGCCGTAGCTAATCCACACCAATACATTGACAAATGCAAATGCTAACGATCACAACAGTCAGTCTCACCAATTCCGGAATATATCCGACGCACCACGCGACCACTTATCCGTCCTCGGCGCTGGTTGACGTCTAAAACAGTTGAATGATGTAACGAAAGCATTTAGGATGATATAAACAAGAATCTACGAGTAACAACTGCAATTGTTTGTAGCGACCGACCTGTAGCAGCTGCTCCGCGTGCCTCCCCTCACCTTCAGAATGAGAGACAGAGCGGACAGTTTGTAACAGGCGCCACGAGCGACGCGATTGGACAGCCGCGGCCTGCGGCGTGACGACGCAACCCTAAGTAACCGGAAGTTACCGACAGAACCCGACGGCCTTTCAAAATAAAATAAAATAACCGTCAAATAACGAACTTTGATAATAGAATAATTTTCACCCCGGTTACATCAGACTAAAGATATAATGTAAATAAGTGCATGAATTATCATCATATTTGAGTATTTTCGCTCTTCAGTCTGATGATGAACAAACTGTTATGAACATGTTGCAGAGAAAACAGTTAAAGTTAATGTCAGACTGTTTCTGCTGCAGAGAGGAGAGAAAGAGGAGAGGAGAGGAAGAAAAGAGGAGTGGACTAAAAACCCAGAGTTAAACCTGAAGTTACCTGGTTAACCTCAGATCCTGCTTCGTACAACCCTGGCAAAAATGATGGAATCACCACTCTTGGAGGATGTTCATTCAATTGTTTAATTTTGTAGAAGGAAAACTAATCAGACATGCCACAAAGCTATCATTATTCAAAATACCAACCATCTGGCTTTAAGAAACAATAAAAAAAGAAAGAAAGACAAGTGTAGTCTGCTTTTTTAGATCAAGCAGAGGAAAAAAATATGGAATCGCTCAATTCTGAGGAAAATATTATGGAATCATGAGAGAAACACTACACCATTAGTACTTTGTTGCACCACCTCTGGCTTTTATAACAGCTTGAATTCTCTGAGGCATGGACTTAACTATTGACAAACAGTATTCTTCATCAATCTGGCTCCAACTGTCTCTTATTGCTGTTACCAGATCAGCTTTGCAGGTTGGAGCCTTGTCATGGACCATTTTCTTCAATTTCCACCATAGATTTTCAATTGGATTGAGATCCGGACTATTTGCAGGCCATGCCATTGACATTATATGTCTTTCTTGAAGGAAAGTCTTTTGCCCTCTTGCAAGATGCATTATCATCTTGAAAAATGATGTCATCATCACCAAACATCCTTTCAATTGATTGATTAAGAAAAGTGTCCAAAATTTCAATGTAAACTTGTGCATTTATTGAAGCTGTAATGACTGCCATCTCCCCCGGGCCTTTACCTACGTTCAGCCCCATATCATCAATGACTGTGGAAATTTGCATGTTTTCTTCAGGCAGTCGTCTTCATAAATTTCACTGGAACGGCACCAAACAAAAGTTCCAGCATCATCATCACTGAATATCACTTTCATCCAGTCATCCACAGTCCATGAATGCTTTTCTTTAGCCCCCTGTAACCTCGTTCTTTTCTGTTTAGGTGTTAATGATGGCTTTCGTTTGGCTTTTCTGAACGTAAATCCCACTTCCTGTAGGCGATTTCTTACAGTTCGGTCACAGACATCAGCTCCAGTTTCCGTCCATAGTTGTTGTGAGTCTGGTGAATCTGACTTGTATGAACATGAGGTCCACTCTGACCCAGTCTGACCCAGTCTGATCCTGCCCCCCCTGTGTGCAGGTCTTCCTCAGGGACCTGGAGTGGGGCCGTCAGCAGCAGCAGAGTCTCTGGAAGAGGCTGCACTTCCGCCGGGTGGAGAAGGGAGTCCGACAGACTCTGGAGCTGCTGGAGAAGGACCCTCCTACTCCACCCACAGGATACAGGATGTGATGGATCAACACGGAGCTCAACAAGTCCAGCAGCATTTCAGGTTTGAGACAGTCTGAACCCACAAGACACTGCCTCACTGATGACATCGTGACCTCATTCAAACAAGAACAACCACACCCACTGTGATTGACCTCTGGAGCGGGGGTGGTGCTCCACATGTGGATCAATAATCAGTTGACAAAGTGAAAATGTGTCTAATGTGGATGAACCAAATAAATCAACAAGATAAAATAAAACAAACAACAATAGGAAGTACATCCATATTCATTAGCTGGTAAACACCAGAAAGAAAAAACACAACAGTGTTTAAATAATCCTAATCAATTCCTGTTAAATGATATTATACAGAGGTTTCTAAGGAAGAGTAAGACATAAAAATGTTACTGTGAGTCAGAAGATTTTCCCAGCATGCTTTGAGAGTCTTTAATGTGAAAAGCACTTTGTGAAATGATGGATCAAAGTTACAGGATCTGTTTATGAACCAGTTTCACTTCCTCTAAAAAAAACTGAACGTTGAGTCTCTGTATGAGTGAGTCTCAAAAACACTGAAACCTACGATTCCCATAATGCAACAGGACTCTGGCTCTCTGTCAGACCCTCAGGTGGTGAAGGTCACAGACAGAACCACACACAGCTGAGGCTCTGACAGCTTCCTCTGGTTTGTCCTCTCCTGCTCTCCGTAGCTCAGGTCAGACCTTTCAGCTCGTCTCCTATTGGTCAGTGGAGAAGCTTCATTCTCTCTGAACAGATGTGAAAATATCTGGCTGTGATTCCATTGACATGATGTGACCAGACCTCTCCTCTCTGTGAGACAGCAGGGTCACATGACCTAAGTCACGTGACCTGAGTCCTGTCCTCAGACTGGAGCCACAGGCTGAGTAAGACTTCCTGCAGCCAGTGACTGTGACGAAACTTTCGTGTGTTAGTGAATGCTGCCTTCAAGAGATCTGTAGAACAGAAACCTGCTCTGAGGTCTCTGCAGGAGCAGCAGAGACCAAGGTGGAGCCAGAGTCCGGTCTCATCAGTCTCTGCTGTGGAGTCTGGATCTGACCAAACTGTACAGACTCAAACATGAGTCTCATTTTTTGCATCAAACTTTTGTCCTGAGAAGTTAATGAAAATGTTGTAATGTTTTAAAAATCTTTTATTTAACAAAGTTGAGATGTGATTTAAAAAAAAAAACAAAAAGAAAAACTTCCTGGATCCTTTACAGTAAACTGATCCCTCCCCCCAGCACCCGGCCCTCCCCCAGCACCCGGCCCTCCCTCAGCACCCGGCCCTCCCCCAGCACCCAGCCCTCCCCCAAGTCTGGTGCAAGTCTGTTCAGAACTAAAGGACAAACAGACAGGCAGACAGACAGGCAGACAGACAGACAGACAGGTGATAACAGAGGAGGTAATAATAATGATAACAATAATAATAATAATAATAATTGAACACGTTTATATTTAAAAAGGTAAATGTAATTAATGTATTAATTCAGTTTGTTGAAGGTGAAATCATAAATAGAAATGATAATTAAATGTTTGCATTAATACGTCTGTTGTTACATTTTGATCCATTAATAATAGTATTTAAAGTGTATCATTGTATTGATTGGTAATTATCAGACTGATCCTCCTCTTCACTCCTGCTCTGACTGATGAAGATGAAGACGAGCTCATGTTTGATGTCAGCTGACTGTTGAGCAGGTGAACACTGAGGTCACACCTGAGCTGCAGTCATGGTTTGTTATTATGGGATGTTCAGATCTGACAGTCTGTGGCTCTAACAGCATCATACCAACTCATCACTTCCTGCATGTGCGTCATTATAAATACATGTTAATGTGACACAGCAGTCGACCTTTGACCCCTGTGAAACATGTCTTATCACCCAGTGACTGAGCATCAGACACGATTTATTATATTGACAGATTATCAGAACAGTATCAGTGCCTCTCTAATACTTCCTCATCTATGCAATATCATATTAATAAAATATGTGATGAACTTTTAAAACATTGTTGGTTCATTTGAATTAATTAAATGTTTCCTGTGTTTAAGTGTCTGTCTCTGTCTGACCTTGTTACTGTTGTTAGTCGACGTGAGGCAGAAAACAGCTGGGAGCTTTGACTCAAAGTGATTTAGAAGAAAAACGTGAAAGTGAAACATGTCTAATGATAAATGTTTGTTCTGTTCAGGGTGAAACTGTGGAAACAGACAGTTACATGTTGATTTACATCATAAGCATCATGATGAGCAGCAGCGTCTGTGCTGTGATCATGGTGAACCATTATATTGTGATATAGAAACTTTAATCACAATGATTAAATACATTTAGATTTTAAAAACCTCATTTAATAACTAACTGTTCATTCACTTTGTTGAAGGTGGAATGATAAATAACAGTTTTATGAGTTAATGTGTTGAAGCTTGTTTGCTCTTAAACCAGGTTCTGGACAAACAGATGAGAACTGGACCAGAGTCAGGACACAAGTCAGGTCCTTAGACCAGGACGGAGACAGTAAACACACAGTAGAGATTCAACACATTCTCGTATCGTCAGGATGAACAGTTCAGTAAGTTTGATTTTCAGAAACAGGTTTTAAATGATGGTAATTTGATTTTAATTTTGAGATACAAAAATTAAAATCAAGGTTTTTATTTACTGTTGAAATGGAAAATCAAATCAAATCAGAAGATTCTGTCTCATCTCAAAGATACATAAGAACCCGTGGTTTAATCTGTTATGTATTTTATATATGTAGTTTTAGGTTAAATAACTACAGCTGTCACTTATGTGTAGTGCAGTTAATATGACACCTGTAGGATGAGCGCCCCCTTCTGGTGACCTGCTGTTATTTCACACATGAGGTGGGAGAGCTGATGGCACGGTGACGACAGTGAGTCCTGAAGTGGATCCAGACTGAACCAGAGACCACATGTGGATCTTTGTATGCAGTGAGATGACTGATGTTCAGATGACACCTGGAGCAGCTGCTGTTTTAAAATCAGGTGAATCAAATAAAAAAGGAGAAAGAGCAGAGGAACTTCAGATGTGTCTGATCCTGTTGAAACTTCCTCTACAGGACAGACAAACTTTTATTTTGCTCCAAACACAGGAATCTCGCCTAAACTTTACTTCCATTAAAATGATTTGATACAGAGCAGATTATGATCAAACCACATGATGATGCAGATCAGGGTCTCTGCTCTCAGGTTATGAAAGCATGTGTCACATGTAAATCAGTTCATGTCAAATAAACTACAGACAGCGTCACACTGAGCAGCGTCACTCTCTCAGACACAAACACATGATAAAGCTCCTCCAGTGTAAAGGTCTGTGTCCATGTGTAGTGTGATTATAGATCAGCTCTAGCTTCTATATTAATACTGTGAAAGTATCAAAGCCTCAGTCCACAGAGAAATGCACACAGCCTGTATTCAGAAACTGAGCCTTAAAACCAGCCGTCAGGACTTCTGGAACTTTGTGATGTCACAACAAAGCAGTCACCAAGCCCCGCCCACCTGGACCCACCATCCAAACCTTGCAGGATTTGGTTTCTCTGAGTGTTTTCACCTGAAATCTGCTAAATTTTTATTGGATCACTCAGAAAACAGTCAGCCAATCAGAGGAGAGGACTACACCATCACTAAACCTTCACTACGGTGTCACAGTGTGTCTTCCCCTCAGCTTAGCCTCAGCAGTGAGTGAATGTTTAACCAGGTGCTGCAGAGGACTGAGCGTCTCACCTGCTGACGGACTCTTTATGGTCTGGTTGCTGTGGACCTTGTCCGTCCGGTGTCTCAGTCTGAGCAGGAACACACACTCAGGACTCCATGAGCTCGTCCACAGGTAGGCTCCTTCACTTCCTGCTTCACAAACACATGACTTTCCATGTTTTGACTAATCAAATGTAACCTCCCATGCTGCCTAGTGTTGACAGAAGTCACCTGTAAAAATGTCTTGTTGGCTGTGGAGGTAGGTGACTGTTAGCTTAGCACATTGGATAGTTTCCGGTGTCTGGTCTGTTGTGCAGATGCTACTTCACCTGAGTGGAGTCGTCCTGTTTTCTTCCTGGTTGAACACGATGTGATCCAGAGACTGTCACAGAGTAAACAGCCTGCAGCTCATTTCATCACTGATGGTGAAGAGTGTTTTGAGAAGCTGTTTGTCTGATTCCTCCAGGAAATGTAACAATGACAGGAATCAGAGCTGAGGCTGGGCTGCAGCTCAGATCAGGATTAGAAACAGGGACAGCCTGATTAGGCTATATACTGTATATATATATATATATATATATATATTTCTGTGATGATGAACTAACACTGTCTGCATCTTTTCCTTTAACTAAATATTTTAGTTACTTTAGAGTATTTCTATCAGTGTTTCTGTTTCATCCTAGTTTGTATTTTATACTAAATTCAGAAGGAAACATTCCTATCAATAACAGACGGATGAAAATATAGATATAGTTATTTGTTTTATTTTAGTGTGACTTAGTGTGTTAAGTTTGTCTGCTGGTTATTTATGTCATGTTTTTGTCCATTATATACTGTATATATATATACATATATTTATTTATGTATTAATATTAAAAAGGGTAAACACTAAATATACTAGTATACAGTACCAGGTACAGGACCTGGATGGTGGGCCCCAGTTCAGTCTCTGTGGTCTGAGGTTTCAGTGTAGATGTGGGTGGACTGACCTGGCCCAGACTGTTGGTTTAGTGATTCTTGGTGTCAAAAGGAAAAATGTGGAGCTGTTGTTAATGAACGACTGAGCTGCTCAGAATGGAACCGCCTCTCTGCCTGCAGTCAGAGCAGGTCTGGGTTAAAGCACTTCTGTTATTATAAATGTAAAGTCACACATTTGAATAAAGGTGTGGGAATCACCTGAGTGTGTCTGTGTCATGTTTGACAGAGTGGGGAGGTTCAACTGTCTCACTGTGTCTCTGTTGTGTCCACAGACTGTCACGATGCCATGGACTTCCCACGGTGAGTTCAGCTTCAGTCTTAATTACAACCAAACACATTTCTTACAGAACCATACTTGTAGTTCAGACCAGTCATATTACATCATGCCAATGTGCCCTCCAAGAGGCTATGTCTCCAAGACAACCAATTTAGGCATTTGATTGGCTGAGAGGGCGGGGGCTATGTGAAGGCTCACTTCATGTGAGAATATCACAGTGGTAGCTAATGTCACTAGAAAAATGTCAACTGATGTTATTTAACCATGTGAACTAGTGTTAACTAGTCTCTGATTCTGTAGGTTAGCAGTCAGGTTGCTAGCAGGACTAAACTTGAAATGGTAGAAATATCAGTATCAACTATGAGTTTAATTTCTGTCGAAAAATGAATACTATGACGTTTTATGACTTGACATAGATGATTTGTTTTTGAGGCGTCACTGTGGTGTAGTGGTTAGAACTGTCACCTCACAATTAAAAGGTCTGGGGGCCTTTCTATGTTGAGTTTGCATGTCCTCCCTGTGCCAGCGGGGGTTTTCCCCAAGTACTCCAGCTTCCTCCCGCAGTCCAAAGACATGCACATTAGGTTTATTGGCGTCTCTAATGCCTTACTATACTATGCCTGTTTTATGCCTTACTACATTATAAGGTTTTTTGGCATTTTTATCCCTTACTATAATATGAGGTTTTATACCTTCCTATACGATAACGTTTTTTGATGTTTTTATGCCTTACTATACTATGACTTTTTATGACATTAATTATATTTTATTGAATTTTGCATTAACAAGACAAACAAACAAACAAAAACAGCACAGATCTTGCCAAATTACAAAGGAATAATAATGTCCATGGGTTACATGAACACACATCTGGATCATATACATTATTGTTTGCATTAGGGTCATGTCAAAGGAAGAAATTTAACAGCCTATGACTTATTTGTGAAGACAAGGTGCGGGCAACAGATCAACGAGATCACTGGGAAGATAATCAAGAAGGGGCTGCCATATATTATTAAAGACACTACTGTTACCTTTTAAAATAGCACTGATATGTTCCATAGGAAAAACCTTAAATGTTTCTCTGTACCGTTGTGTAACTGAGGGAGGCTTCTCCTGAATCCACTGGAACAGAATACATCACCTCGCTAGAAGCAGAAGTTAACACATTAAAGTCAGCTGTCCAGGGGATAAAGAGAGCTGTCCCATAGGGATACTCAGAGGAAAAAATACTGGGTCTAATGTAACTGTTTTGTGGAAAATAGAGCTAAGCTCCTTAGAGACATTTTTCCAATATCTGGAGATTAATGGACATTGCCATATACAATGGTAGTAGGTTCCTACTTCTTTTTTACACTTCACACAAAGGGGGAGATCTGGGGATTAATTTCATGTAGAAAGTGAGGAGTGCGCTGCACTCTGTGTAAAATTCTATATTGACTCTCTCGGAGTTGTAAAAGCATCTGACCACGCTTCTCCATTTAGTTCAAACTCCAAGTCCTTTTCCCATAGCTCCCTAGTTCTATCAGCATTAACATAATTACAAGAGTTTAGTTTTCCATAAAAGGGGGAAATTAATTTTTTTGTCATTAAAGGCAGTTAGATTAAAATTAAGAAGCTTTCAACAGGACTTAAAATTGGTTGATCATTGAAAGGTATGATTTTACAAAATGCCTCACTTGGAGAAAACCAAAAAAGTGGTTATGTGGTATTTTGTGCGTATTCTGAATTTACGTAAATGACATGAAGTTACCATCTACAAATAAATCAGAAACAAATCTTAATTCCTTTGAATACCAGTCATCAAAATACTCATTCCTATGCCTGGAGGGAAAGCTCTGTTCTTAATTTAAGGTTGTAGCCCTGATGAAAAATCTCTGTGGCCAGTATGTTTAGTGATATCACACGAAATAAGGCTGAAAAGGGAGAGAGGGGCACAGCACCATACATCCACAGGCAGCTCCCCTTGATGTAGAAAATATTTAAGCCAACTTGATATTATTCAGGCATGGCAAGAACAGTTGTAATAAAGAAAATTGCTTGACCCCCCCTGTCTATTGGCAATTGTAAAGTCTTCATCTTTAATCTAGATTTCTTTCCATGCCATATGAATTTGGACAGAAACCCTTCATTATCTAAAATGACTCTGTTATTGATCTTAAGTGGCAGCATTTGCATAGGGTATAATGTCCTGGGAACTATATTCATCTCAATCAAACTTATTCTGCCCATCCAAGACAGTGGGAGATCAAACCACCTGTTAAGGTCAAGGTCATTTTTGACTGATGCTAAAGTTGCTTTGAAATGTAGTTTAAACAGCTCTTTAATATCATCTGAAATTCTAATGCCCAGATAAGTAAAACCTGAGGTTGACCACTTGAAAGGAAAATTGACAGGAGTTACTCAGTCCTAAAAGTCACCCAATGGCAAGGCCTCTGATTTGTTATAGTTATAACCTGAAATCAGGCCAAATTGATTGATGAGCGATAGTAAAGTAGGGATGGAATTCTCAGGGTTGGTAATAAACAGTAATACATCGTCAACATAAAGCAAGACTCTGTATTCAATGTCTCGTAACTTGACATCGGAGAGCCCTCGGTAGGTCCTAATAGCCTCTGCAAGTGGCTCGAGCACGAGTGCAAATAATTATGGGGAGAGGGGGCAGCCCTGACATGTACCTCTACTCAAAGGGAAAATATCTGACACTGAACCATTTACTAAGACCCTCGCAGTTGGAGATCTGTACAGTACTTTAACCCACTCAACAAAACAGGAACACAAACCAAACCTATTCAGAACATGAAAAAGATATAATGGTCTGCAGGACTTCCTGGTGATCGGCCTACACAGATCTTCTCTGTTTTCTGCAGACAAAGCAGGGAGATTAATTATTTTTCTTAGATTTACTTTTTCTTAGAATCAATGTATTTTGACACTCAGATGAATACAATTCTTGGTAGAACTCTTTCATTATTTTACTAATAATTTTGGTTTCAAAATGAATGATAGAGCAAGTAGCCGGCTGGGTTTGTTACTGGATTCAAATAATCTGTGCCTGGCATAAAATATTGCTGATTCTGATTTTTGAGTTAGCAACTGGTCTAAAGAGGACTGGCTGCTTCTAATTTATTTAACACAGAGGTGGAAGAAGATGCTTTAAAGTCTCTTTCCAAAGTACCAATGTCGTGTTCAAGCGCTAACTGTTTTGCCAAAGTACTCTTTTTTTTTGCGGCTGTGTTAGAAATGATGTACCCTCTGTTTGTGGAAATAAAAAGCTTCCATTGATTTACTAAATATGTCAAAAATGCAGTCACTAAGAAGAAATGGGTTTAAATGCCAATGTCTAGATAAAGTCTCATAGTAAGGTGGCAGTAGTTCTATCGAGACTGATGAATGGTCTGACAGAACACAGGTTCCAGACCTGTCAAAGATTGATCTAAAAACAAACATATAATCAATTCTAGAAAAAGAATGATGGGGACGTGAGAAAAATGTAAAATCCTTCTCTCATGGATTAGTGATTCTCCATATGTCAAATAGGCCAAGGTCTGAGCAGAGCTCCATTGTTGCTCTTGCCATTTTTGAGAGAGGTTGGATTTTAGTTGGATTATAATCCATGTCAGGAGCAAGACCGCAGTTAAAATCCCCTCCAAGTATTACATAAGGCAGGCAGATTGAGGAAATATCAGCAAACAACTTAGAATAAAATGAGCCGTCAAAAGTATTGGGCGCATAAACAGTGGGCAGCCAGGTTTAGAAAAAGTGGATTGGGCGTTTTCCCTCTGTGTTCTTCCATACTGAGAATACGCATGTTATCCTGTCTGCTCCGGTTCTCCATATCATCCATGTTGGCAGCCACTACCTTACATTTTTCCTTTGCTCCAGTAACTCTCCCCTCCAGCCCGGTCACCACATCCTCTACATCCAAGATTTTCCACTCTGCCTCAGTAATGCGTTTTGACTGGCTTTCCAGGGTCGTGGATATTTTTTCCAAAGTCTCTGTGAATTTGGAGAGTTTCTCTTCCACTATGTCGCTGAACTTTTGAGTCACCTCCCCTCAGTCAGAGCTGCGGTGTTCACCGCGGGCAGGGGCTCCACCCAATGGTGGCGAGTTTGTTGTTTGGCTAGCATAGGCAGTTGTCATTTTTTTACATGAGTTGATTTTCGTCTGTTTCGACATCACTTGTTGATTCTTATGCCACTTAATCAATATAACAGGCCAAAGTGAGAACAGCACCTGTATTAAGTGTGATTAAAAACGAGTGGGAGCGGGAGCTCAGTGCGAACATGACCTCTAGCCAGCCATCATCACGTGACTCCCCTTTTATGACATGACTTATGATAGTATGATGGGGTTTTTGACATTTTATGAACTATAGGATGATTTTTTGTGCCTTACTATACTATGACATTTTATGACATATTTTACTTTCTGTACTATGACATTTTATGCCTTATTATGCTATGATGTTTTTCATGACAATTTTATACCTTACTAAACTAAGACATTTTTTCACATTTTTATAGCTTACTGTATTGTGATGTTTTTAGACATTTTTATGCCTTACTATGCTGAGACGGTTTTTTTTTACATTTTTGACTTACTATACTATGACTCTTCATAAGATTTTTTCATTCATCACTATTATAATATGATGTTTTTGACGTCTTATGCTTAACTATAATTTAACATTGACGAAGGTTTTATGCCTCACTAAAGTATATTTTTTTACGTTTTTATACCTTATGTTAATGCTTTAATATACTATGGTGTTTTTTGACGTTTCATTCCTCAGTATACCATGATGTTTTTAGTTGTTTTTATGCCTTACTATACTATGACTTTCTTATGCCTTATACACAATGATCTACAAAAGGGACGGCATGATAGTGTAGTGTTTAGAACTGCTGACTCTCAGATTGAAGGTTGTGGGTTTGATTTTGCACCCAGGGCCTATCCGTGTGAAGTTTGCATGTTCTCCCTGTAGCTGCGTGGGTTCTCTCTGGGTACTCCAGCAACCGCCCACAAGTCCAAAGACATGCATAATAGGTTAATTGATATTTTTATACCTTGATATACTATGACATTTTTCATGTTTTCATGCCTTACTTCTATGACTTATGACATATATATGAAATATATGTCCATATATCAAGAGTGATGTTACCATATGTGTCACCTAAAAGACAATATATAACTATGACATGTATATATCCTCTGGATATATGAAGATATAATTTTATAACATATAAGAAATACTCAGTAAAATGCAATTTTATTAAAACAATATTCCTATTAAAATTGTATATGTTTGCATATGATTTTCTTCATAAATTCTCATTCATTTTAAACATACTTATCTACCTTTTGTATACATATACAATGAACATATGCTGACAGACTATGGGATGAATATATATTCATGTAACATGATTATAATATAAACTGACATTAAACACTAAAGTACATGTCAGTATATTATAATGTTACAATTTCACAACAGGCTTTAAATGTAATCTTTACATATATAGGCTGTACTTTCAATACATGTGTGATTTCCTTCATATGTACATATATTTCATATATGGAAATTCAACACATGATATATTACATTTGTGTATGGGCATTCCTGAATGTAAATTCTTATATGTTAATAAACTGTTAGGTTGATGGCAAGGGTTGTTACGTCCCTACCAATGTTGAGACCAAATCTACGCCTTTGTGTAGTTCTGTATAACATTAGTTCTATAAAAACTGCATTTCTACATAATCATAGTTCTATGTAACTGTAGTTGTATGTGGACTGTAGTTCTATACAACTGTAGTTCTGTGTAACTGTAATTCAATGATGACTGTTCACTGCGCTCTCTGACATCAGGACTTTAATGACTTTAATGATAAAAACGTCTTATCTGAGCTGATAACAGATACTTCACCTTGACCACTGACGTTTTATCTCAGAGCTGTTTGTCTCCTCAGCAGACATGATGTTAATGAAGTTTATGATGTTCACTGTCTTCAAGTCACGTCTGTTACAGTTACAGTCAGAGAGAGACTTTAATAAACTGAGCTGGAGCTCATGACTCAGAAGTTTTTGTTACAGTTCTCATGATCAACAGTATCAGAGAGTGAGATGTTCAACATACACTAGAAACCTCTGATCCAGCTGCTGGACCATGACACAGTCAAATGAGTGTGAACCACATTAATGTAGAAACAGTTCAGCTCACTGTGTGTTAAAGAGTGATGGTGATGATGATGATGATTATGATGATGATGATGTCACTGACTCTGTCCTTCTCGCCTCAGTTTCACCTTTAATCCAAAGGAGGGGATTGATAATCCAGCTCTGGTCATCACTGATGATCCTGGTGACGTTTCACTTCATCACTTCACATTCAAACCTGTCAAAGCTTCTCTCTTAAATCCCCCCACCCCACTTGGTGCTAACGACCTGTACCTGAACCTGTGTGCAGAGCCGGATCAGGCCGTGGTTCCCAGACTGTGCCAGCTGAAGCGTCTGGAGGGACAGAGCTTTGGATTCTACCTGCGGATGGATCAGAGCAGCCGGAGCTTCGAGATCGGGGATGTGGAGCCGTGGAGTCCTGCAGAGCACAGCGGGCTCCGAGATGGAGACCGGGTCCTGGAGGTCAACGAGGACTATGTGGGCAACATGGACTTCTTCAGGGTCAGTGTCAGATAACCTGGGGTTGTAAGAACCTCCTGTACCCACTGGATCAATTGTATTGACACTGGTGACCTCTGACCTTTCATCAGGCTTCCTATCTGTCCTCTGTGAACATGAATATCTGGAGGTCAGCTCACAGTCACTTCATGAAGTCCTGTTCTCCTCGTGTTTCTCTTCTTCTCTGAATCATTCCAGTCTCTACTTTGATTCTAACGCTGCATTCAGGGGCTGTCAGAATTATCGTAATTTCAAGTTTCACTGTGGTGTCACATGATCACTGTGAACATCATGACATATGACATGAACAGGTCATGAGTTATAACTGATGGAACAGGTATATAAACTGAGTCACCTGTGTTTACCTGTAGGTAGTGAGGAAGATCCAGTCGTGTGGTTTACACCTCTTCCTCCTGGTGCTGAGGAGAGCCGAGTATGAACAGGTGTGTTCCCGCTGATTATTGATCTGTATTGATTCTTACTGACATGTAAACATAGTAACAGCATCACCCTGCAGGTACACTGATCACATTCATGATAATTATGAATGCCCATAATTAGTTTTAGAGGTTGAATTTTGTCCAGTAGGCTACAGATGCTATGCTAAGTGCACAGGGCTAATATGTAGCTACAGTTAGCCCCAGAAGCTAAGCTAGCAGTGAGAGGTTACATTAAAGTACAACATTACTGTATAAGATACTG
>NW_019174732.1:96786-104286 GCF_002260705.1 Seriola dumerili | reverse complement strand
GGGGAAGACACCAAACTTGTCGATAAAGGTATAAAGAATAAATGGCGTTGGTCTTGGATAGAGGAGGCGGGTAGAGACGGAAAGCCCTTTGGAAGCTGGAGTCAAAAACACTTTCTGCACTTTGTGTGCAAGGAAAATATTATATGGAACTAGCGGGAAAAAGTGCTGCCACGGCACGAGTTCGACGCTAGTCATCAAGCAGCTTTACCAGCAATTCAACAGCCACAGCAGATATCCGGCCCTCAATGACCGATCGCGTGGCTGATTTAAAAATTCGCTTGTGCTCCTTCATTGCCGAGTTTGATCTATCGTTTACAATCGCTCATCCACTCGTCACTTTGTGTCAGAGATTAGCGGAGGATAAACTCGCATCTGTCTGTCTCAGGCAGCATGCAAGCTATCTTATTACACACATCTCACCAGGATTTAAAAGAAATCTGTGACAAGCTTGAGAATAACATGTTTTCACTCAGCATTGATGAGGCCACGGACAAAAGCATGGACAAAATTCTAAATGTACTTGTCGGATTTTATGACGAGGATGCAGGCAGTGTGAAAAGTGTGGTTAGTGAGGTCCCCCCTCCATTGTTAAAGCGCTATATAAATCCAATCTTCATTCATTCATTCAGTTCCTAGTTTACTTTTGAGTATTGTAATTGTCACCCACTGACCTTCCTTGGTATGGCTGTAGTATCGTAGTCTCAGTCTGCTATACAAGCAATAAGTACGCAGGTCAGTGACTAGTTAAAAGCAGGGATTACTGAACAGGCCTACCAGGCCCAGGGTCCCAAGAGCTCTGGTGCTCTACACAAAGATGCTCCTGTAATATGGGCTTGTATTGGCTTTGTTCATCTCATGTCTGAATAATGTACATTTGTATCCACAAAGGTCATCAGAATATTTAATTCAATGGACTATTTATCAAAATGTCCCAGGGGAGCACACGCCTGGATCCCGCTTGACAGTTGCGTTGATCGGGGCATGTATCTTAGCTTCGGGGGCCACTTACCTCCCAGGGAAAACTGTTCAGGCTCAGGATTTGTTTTACTATCACCCCTGATTCTATTCTATTCTGATTTATGGTGGAAAATTATTTGCCTCCAGGTGTTTAGGTTCTCCAGGTCACTCACCTGCAGCCAGGGGAAACCATTAGTATAATAATGTGTGGGTGTGGCCCCTGGCCCCTGCTCAGTCCCCCAGGCCAGACCCCTGGTCTCTACACATGGAAAATCCTTCTTCTTTATATTGATGTGAAAACAGTGACTGACAGGTTGCGTCTCTGAGGAGACACAGTATTATATATTTTCACATAAAAATTCATATATCTCAGATATAATCATTCATATAATAAATGTAGATGTTTTACATGTGAACATGTAAAAGTAACAACACATAGTGTCTGATGTTATTGTGTTTTCAGCTGTCAGGCGACACTTTCCTGTGATGTCATCAGCTCAGAAGAGGAAGAGGAAGAGGAAGAGGAGCTCAAGTCTCTGGGACCAGGACCTGGATGGTCTACAGTCTGTAGCGGACTTTGGTCTATGACCAAATCTATAAAGAGATTTTCTTTTTTCTGTCAATTATGAAAATAACATCATTTAGTGAAAATCCTTCTAATACACTGAAATATAATTTTCTTTAATATACTGTAAAGCACTATAATATACTGTAATATACTGTAAGATAACAGCTTTGTAATGTCACTGAAATATTCAGCTTCTCATACATACGTATGTATATATACATATATGTATATATATATGTATATATACACACATGTAAATATATACTGTAGTTATAAATGATGGAAATGTATTATCATTATTATTGTACTTTTAATTATATTGGTGGCAACAAATATAAATATTGTTTAAAAAAATAATAAAAAAACTTGATACCTGATACTTTACTGATGTTAATAAAGTTATTATTAGTTTATTCCAACAGCTCCGACCTTTATCATCATCATCACATTCAGTCTCTGCAGCAGCAGCTTGTGACTTTCACCTGCTGGTGGTTCTGGGTTCTGCAGCTGGTGTTGATCCTGTGACATTGACCGACACTCCTCTTCTTCACCATCGTCTTCACCCCTTAGTGTGATGATGATGATGATGTGAATGAATGAGTTGATGAAGGAGAGCTGCGAGGTCTTCCTCAGTTTCCTTCAGGAAGAGAAAGAAGGATGGACGACCAGGTGTGTTGTTCTTTAAATGTTACATTTAATGTTTACATCACTGTTCTCCAGGTGGAGCCTGTGGGCGGAGCCTGTGGGTGGAGTTCAGTCAGCTGATACATGTATGTTCTGTATATACTGCAACGTTTATTCAAATGACATCAAATATACAAACAGTTTCAGTAAATCAGTCGTCCAGTAGTTGATGTTAGTTTCTACAAGTTTCAAAATAGGATTCAAGTTCTTCATTCAACAAAGTAAAACAAAGATCTGTATCTACACGGGGGGGGGGGGGGGGGGGGGGCAGCGAGGACCACTGACAGCTGTGTTCATTCCTGAGAAGATTCCCACCATTCAGTCTCCTACAGAAGGTGATGATGATGATGATGAGGTTACTCTTCATCAGAAGATGAGACTGAGACACAGATCAAACGTCAGACCTTGAGTCTGATCCAGGACCCGGAGTCAGACCCAGAACCCGGAGTCAGACCCAGGACCCGGAGTCAGACCCAGGACCCGGAGTCAGACCCAGGACCCGGAGTCAGACCCAGGACCCGGAGTCTGACCCAGGACCCGGAGTCAGACCCAGGACCCGGAGTCAGACCCAGGACCCGGAGTCTGTCCCAGGACCCGGAGTCAGACCCAGGACCCGGAGTCTGACCCAGGACCCGGAGTCAGACCCAGGACCCGGAGTCTGTCCCAGGACCCGGAGTCTGTCCCAGGACCCGGAGTGAAACACATGATCGTCGTGATTCACTTTCCAGCAGAGAAAACAGACTCACAATCTGCTTCAGTCTGAAACAACAATAATAATATTAATTATTATTATTGTGGTGTTTGTTCATTGTGTGTTCTCTGACATTAACCCTCTCACTGCCAAACACAACTCTATGAATACATGAGGATGAGTACATGAACCAACAGGTCCTGGATCTGACTGAGACCACTTCAGACCTGGTTTCAGTGGATCAGGAATCATTAACAACCTTTATCTTTCCTGTGATGATTCGGTTCAATCTGAGATTCAGATTCAATGATCTGATCAATACTGATATTGATCTGATTAAAAGACAAATACACAAACTGATCAAACTTATCATTAGTCTGATAATAAAACCTTTGTATGAGCTGGATTCGCTGACACTGAACTTTGAACATAGCCGCTGTGGTGGAAACAGCGACCCCCCCCATCAGGTCCTATTCTATCAAAGAGTAAAATTGACTAACAGTCAGGAAACACTTGGCTTTAATACAAACGTCTGATGATTCAAATGTTGGGTGAATGATTTAAACTTGGTGCAGGAGAGGGGGAGGGGTGGGGGCAGTATATTTTCATCATTTCAGTATAAAAGCTTGAATGGACATTCAAGTGTTTGAATTCATCCCCACATGAAGCAGAAAAGTGTGGAGGTAAACGAAGCCAAGAGGTAGAGACCAACACGGTGAATCTCATTTACATATTCACACAGTGTCGCCGTGAAGAATCATTAACATCAGAAAACAAAGATTTATCTACAACACAGATCATGATCCTCGACTCGTTCTGCTGCAGGTAAAAATCAAGAAAATATATACATTTCTTTTAAAAATAAAATGAACTTCACAGCCTGAGAAATGTGCAGGCTAATACACTTTCTATACAGTGGTTTGTTTATTAGGAGGGAGTGTAGATCTCTATGTCACATATGTACATCATCACACTCTGAGGACGCATGCTAACGAGGACAGGATAGAAAACAACTCTAAAAATATATTAAATAATTTACTTCAAAGCTCGTTTGTCTGAGACAGTGTAGAAGAAGAAGAGGAGGAGCTACTGGAGCTGCTTAATTAACCCATGAAGAAGAGTCGGTCACATGTTCGGGTGACACAACAGAGACTGAACGAATGGATTATGCTGCTGAACATAACATGAAGAAGAAGAAGCAGAGGAAGACATCACGCTCTTCTCCCCTGCTTCTGTTAAAGTTTCAGTGTCGGCAATCATCCCCGTCAGTCTGAGAACATCTGGAGGACTGACAGCTGTACCTGCTTCAACAGGTGGTCCAGGTCTCTGACAGGATCCAGATCTGTCAGACCTCTTCATGAAACATTCCATCACTTCAGTTGAGTGTGAATCACCTTCACTGACCCTGCAGTGACCTCAGCAGTGACCTCAGCAGTGACCTCAGCAGTGACCTCAGCAGTGACCTCAGCAGTGACATCAAGAGACACACAGCACATTCCTTCATAAGAACAGATAGGACTGTTTACACCAGTGGGGGGGGGGGGTCTCTTCTTCACCGTCAGAACTACGTGATCAGAACTGGATCTGATTCAGATTCAGTTCAGACAGGAAACTGGATCTTCAGGTTCAGTCTGATCACAGAGTGGAGCCTCATGTATAAACACACAGTCCTGAAGTCATGTGACAAACAGCTGATGCACTCAGTTACTTCCTCTGACACATGAGACATGAAACTTCACTCGCTCACCACTGGAGCTAAAGCTGTGGTTAGCATGAACAGGTGAACAGGTGAAACCGCAGGAAAACATCTCACTGACGTTCAAGTGTTTTCTGATGAGTTTTTAATTAGTTATTTGATGCTATAAAACATGATTGACAGCTGTGACAGACTCACAACTGGATCAAGCAGGTGCATGGGCGGGAATTTGATACCATGGCTCCACCCCCTGATCAGCACCTGTATCTAGGATGTTTTGGTTTCATCACTTACTGTTCAGCTTCTTCTTCCGCCTCTTATGCTGGACTGAAGGCAGACTGGACTACAGCGACTCACTATCGCCTCTTGAGGTACAAACTGGTATTACAACACTGGGCTAGCTGGTTAGCATGCTAACTTCAGTAGATATCTCTAAGGTCAGATCTGTTATTTCTTCACATTCTGTTGATAATTTTATCTCATTCTTTGAACATTAAAAACCTAAACATTTACATCCAGCAGCTTTAAAGCCGCACTGACCTGTTCTGGCCTCTAGGGGGCAGAAGAGCTGAGGAAGAAGCCGACAGTGACTCCTGTGGTGGATCATGGAGCAGGTCGAAGATTCATGATCAAAACACTGACGCTTTAACCATGTGACCTGACGTGTCTCATGCTGATGTAGAAACTGTTTATGCATCATTTATATATGAGGCTCCTCGTCTTTGGTAAACGAGCTGTTACATCATTAAAACCACGGCCGAACGTTCAGGACGAGTCTGTAACTTTAATAACTTTAATAATGTTTTTATAAAAGTGTCTGTGATCAGCTTTCGTCGATTGTCTGGACTGAATCAACCCGGTAGAGAAATTAGTCTAATTTAATCTGATGGGAGATGAATCTGTTTGATTAGAGAAATTTAAAATAAACATCTGTTTTATTTGTATTAATATATGTATGAAAACATTATATCACTGTGAATCTATCTAAGTGAGCAGGTGGGTTTGTCTGTGGTTTGGTCGACAGAGCTTTGCCTCACTCTTACAGCACATACAGCAGTCAGCAGTAGAGTCTCCTCAGACCTGAGTCCTGCTCTCCAGTGAAATGCTACGCAGACGACAGAAGACGCTGAGACACGTCCTGGTTCCAGTTTAGCAGCTTGTCCGTCGATGGCGACGCAGCAGCAGCAGCAGCAGCAGCAGCAGCAGCAGCAGCAGCAGCAGCAGCAGCAGCAGCAGCTACTCCCACACCAGCGGAGACGGAGGCATCTCAGAGGGCTGAGCCACTGTGGAGCTGTTCAACAGTGAGATAACGTTAGCCTGGTCAGAGACTGTGAGTCATTCTCCACTTAAATACAGTTCCTTAAAGCAGCTCTCTGAGTGTCTGTGGAGGGCACGTGGAGATTAGCCTAGCTTAGCACAATGACTGAACTGGACTAGCCTAGCTCCAAAAGTAAAAATAATACATGAAGGGTCGGTCAGTCAGTTCGGCCATCGGGCCATTAGACAGGGGGAAAGAGGATAACATGTTTAAACACACATATATATATGTGTGTGTGTGTGTGTGTGTGTGTGTGTGTGTATACATATACATATATATGTATATCCTGCTGTTACCTGATAAAGCTTTTGAAAGCAGCTGACTGAGGGTTGATGCAGAGCGGCACTCGACTCCCCTTCTGCTGCTCCAGAATGAACTGATGGATGATCTCTGAGGAGACACACCAACTGGTCAGGAAGCCAGTCATTCACTTACTGACTGTTTAAGGAGCTACCAGAGACACAGGTTCACACTCTGTGTTAGAACCACGTTAAAGCTTCAGATCTTCAGGAGACTTCAGCTACAGACTGACTCATCTCATGAACATCAGAATCATCATTCATTTAATTCAATTGTAGAATTGTACATTAATTCAATTAAAAGGAGGAACCAACCATCAAACTCTTGACTGAGTTCAGGGTCAGAGCCTAATGTTTCCTCTGACCTGCAGTTAATGAGCCTAACCACTTTTAAAGGTTCCCTGTGGAGCCTCTTCCTGTTTCCATGACAACCCATCCTGTCAGCTGATCAGCTGTTACAGGTAACACAAGAACATCGGTCAACAATCACCTTTTCCAACGTTCAAACCCTCACACTGAGGGTCAGACCCACTGAGAGAGACCAGAACCAGAACCAGAGCGAGTCTACGGATGAAGACATGGTGCTGACCCAACACTTTATCCTGTACCTGTCATGTTCTGCTTCGTGGACTGTGACTGACTCAACTGAAACTATACTGGTGGCCATGTTGTTCTGACAGAGCGGTGAGCCAGCAGGTGGACGTACCTTTGACCTGTCTCACAGAGCTCAAGTTCTTCTCAAAGCCGTCGTCAAACTTCAGATTGGTGACCGGCTCAAAGTCACTGGTGTAGACGCGACCGGAGGAGGTGGTGTAGCAGCATTTACACATGCAGGTGTGGTAGCGCAGTCGACCCTCGTCCAGGTACGGGTGGGCCAGGGCGTCCTTCGCCGAAATCCTCTTTGACTAGAGACGACACAAAGTTTGAGCGGTGAACGTCCGTCACAGACAACAGGTGAGAGGTACAGAGGGAGGAGGGGCCGGTGTTTTCTGTGCTTCATTAAAAACTCAAACATCCACATAAAATATCACATGACTGACTTTAAACCAGGTGAAGCTCTGAAGGAGACATCCTGAACATCACAGGTGAAGATTCACATATTAAACTGACATGCACCTGCACTGTGTGTTCTCATCAGACACAGGTGGACTGTGACGAGGAGTCAGAAACGTTAACTTTACTCATACTCATAAAACAGAACCACCTACCCATCAGATCTCACCTGTTCCTTCAGGTACAGCATTCAGTGAGTCATTTTTCCTGTATTCAACCTTTTTCTTGGTGACA
>NW_019174732.1:71786-91786 GCF_002260705.1 Seriola dumerili | reverse complement strand
TGATCCAAACAACAGGACCAACTGAAAACCAGCTACAGTCACCAGTTTTCATTTCTTTCTTTAAACAGGTCTGGAAAAGAACCTGGAGCTCCACGACAACAGGAAACAGGTCATTCCTTTCCTTCTTTGAACCCACAGATCAGGTCCTGCTGCTTCACTTAGACAAATGAACTGAAATGAAATCACATCATTCAGGTAAACAGAACTGATCGTATGAACAGAGGACCAGCATAGGTTGTTGTGTGTGGATTCAGGATCACAGAGATCTGGAGACTCATTCAGTAACAACAAAGACTGTAAACTCTAAACTCTGCTTCATCAGGCACAAACTAAGGCTGAATTTAATTAAGACAAGTTTTTAGTCATATCTCATGATAGTTTGTTGTTGGCTGTCAGTCTATAAACCGAAGCCTTCATCTGCAGACACATGAATTAACCTGGATCCCTGCACAATACAAAACTCTGCACAGCAGGACACCAGGCTGCTTCACTCTCTGTGAATAATGAAGCCAGCACAATAAACTCATTAGAAGACAATACTTCACAGGGCTCCCGTGACCACAGAGTCCTGAGTCAGCAGGAAGCCTCAGCTGTAAAGGGAAGAGCACCTGAAACCAGCTGCTGATAAATATGTTCTGATCATCGGCCTGTGACCAACTGTTCACAGGTTCACTACATTCACCACAAAGAGACAAACAACAAAGAGACAAACAACAAGGAGACAAACAACAAAGAGACAAACAACAAGGAGACAAACAACAAGGAGACAAACAACAAGGAGACAAACAACAAAGAGACAAACAACAAGGAGACAAACAACAAGGAGACAAACAACAAAGAGACAAACAACAAGGAGAGAAACAACAAGGAGACAAACAACAAGGAGACAAACAACAAGGAGACAAACAACAAAGAGACAAACAACAAGGAGACAAACAACAAGAAGACAAACAACAAGGAGACAAACAACAAAGAGACAAACAACAAGGAGACAAACAACAAGGAGACAAACAACAAGGAGACAAACAACAAAGAGACAAACAACAAGGAGACAAACAACAAGGAGACAAACAACAAGGAGACAAACAACAAAGAGACAAACAACAAGGAGACAAACAACAAGGAGACAAACAACAAGGAGACAAACAACAAAGACACAAACAACAAGGAGACAAACGACAAGGAGACAAACGACAAGGAGATACACCACAAAGAGACAAACAACAAGGAGATACACCACAAAGACACAAACAACAAGGAGACAAACAACAAGGAGACAAACGACAAGGAGATACACCAGGCTGTTTGTGTGTCTGGACTCAAAGATGTTCATGAGATTAAAGATGCTCCACTCTGTGACAACACTGGACAACAGGATGTCTGTGTCCCAACAACCCAACATCTCTTCTCCCTAACTGATCAGTTTATATCAGATCAATAACTTAAGCTGATTAACTTCATAGATTTAAATCAGGACCTTCGGTGGTCTGTGAAAAATGAGTCAAACTTAGCAGCTGCAGCTTTCAGATACAGATTTCATCCACATTTAGGTCCATGAGAGGACCAGACCAGACGAGGCAGGACCTCGATATTTACCACAGAAGAAGAAACCTTTACAAAGTGATGATTCTGCAGTTAGGAGGAGAATCTTTATGATTCCTGAGTGGATGTTTCCTCTCAGTGGACAACAGACATAATAACATCCTCAAGAAGGGTGTGTGTGTGTGTGTGTGTGTGTGTGTGTGTGTGTGTGTGTGTGTGTGTGTGAACATGAACAATGTTACAGGCAAATCTCCTCCATGTTTCTGACAAACTAAAAATAGCTTCCTGTTGGTCTTACAGCACCTGCACACACCTGTTTCAGTGACCCTGATCAGTGATCTGCTCTGAGGACAGACGACATGAAGTCAAACATGTTCTCTCTTCCTGTGGTGCCGGTAGTTTGAGAACAACACACTCAGGACTGAAGGTCTGAGAGGTTTCAAATGTAGAGCTTCTGTCTATAAACACAACCAATGAAATTCATTCACACTCTGTGGAGACCAATCAAACCTGTCTGATAGAGATAAAGAGAAGTCACAAGATGAGACGAGCTGAAGGTTGTCTCATTTCATTAGTGTTTGTTCGTGTTTATTTATTCATCTGTCAGACCACAGTCCTCTGTGTTCAACACACTGTTGTACAGTGAGTGAGTGAGTGAGTCTTTGGCACCCAGATGAAAGCTGCTGTGTTGTGTTTACTTTCTGTGAGAAGCTGTGACCATTAAAGATCCAGTTACTTCCTGTTGTTGATGAAGCAGCACAGAGAGAACACACACCGTCTGTCCACAGGTAGAAAACGACTGAACACACATCAGAGCAGGTGAAGGATACATCTCCTCGAAGTAGTCGATGTGAGGAGGCTGCAGGATGTCCAGAGCAGAGAGAACCTGAGGAGACAGGAAGCTGTGGTCAGAGGTTTCATCTGCACCTGGACACCTTATAAACTGTGTTTACACCTGGTATCAGTAAGTGTTTCACGCCCCCTCTGTGAGCCGATCTCAGTATGCAAATGAGGAAGGCGGAGCTAAACCGTGGTGTGTCTCATCATCCCGGAGATAGAAGATGAATTCAGGATCAATTTATTTATTTTGAACTGTCGTTGAGCTGATGACTGAACTGAGAATCTTCTCATGCTGTTACCATAGTTACTGTCACTCAGCCCGAGACCTGAAATTTTGTGGTGGTGAACTTGGTCCATCTCTCCTCACAGAGGAACCATTAAGAGGACTGCTTCATTGAACCAGAGTCAGAGACAGTGACTGAAACAGGTGCTGTGTGAGAATATTAAAGCAGACATCAGTCCTGGTACAGATCCCGGTGAGTCCAGGTAACAGATGTAGGGAGAAAAAGGTCTGACTTTATCGGGGTCATGTTTGTTTTCTGATTCTAATAAACACATTAAAGTCCTCAGACTGTTTTACCACAAAGATCCAGTGAAGGAGAAAAACTACTTAAATGAATATATGTCAGGTGTTGCATTTACTGATCTGACCTCTGACCTCTCTCTCTGTAGCTAATTACAAAGTAAAGGGACGGTGGTCAAACAGTTAGTCTGGATGTGAGGGGAAGTGGTTTGGGACACTCTAAAGGGACCACCATGACACATCAGAGGGTCATGTGACAGAGACAGACACGCACACCTATAGTCTACCTGTCAGTAGACTTGACTAACTAACTCACACTGTAAGAATATATCCACTGTCTGTGGGAAAACTTGCAGAGTCACATGACCGTTGAACTCCTTGAGTGGTCCTTCACACCTGGCTCAGGATCCAGACCCCCTCAGACCAGGTGCTGGGAGGTCCATGTGTGTGCTGCACTGATGTGTACTTACATTTTCATGTTTGAAGAAACACAGCATCTTCAGCTCCCTGAACACCCTCTTACAAGACACCAGGTTCTGGAAGACATTGGGCATCTTTTTGAGGGCAACTCGTTTCCCGTCTCTGGGGTCGGTCACCGACCTGGAGGAGACCACAGAGACCACATGACACTCTGAAGGTGTCACCTGTAGTTAGTGTGTCCAGCAGCTACAGTAATTACTGACTGAGTCAGACACTCAGACACCATGAAATCAGAGGACCCCACCCCCACCCCACCCCACCCCCACCCTTTCTGATCCATCTCTATAAAACCAGTTCCACAGATGTCAGTTTACAACAAGCTGTAAAAAACTACCTCAACTCAGTCAGGTTTAAATATGTTCTGTACAAGCTGGATGGTCAAAACTGGCTGTTAGTGTGACGAAGATGATGATGATGATGAAGATGATGATCCTTCCGCGTGTTGCTGCTGAGCACCTTTCTTAGTGATTAGTCACAGGAGGCAGAGGTGACGCCTCGTGAGGAGCGGAGCAGGTGTAACACTGCAGCGCTGTCAGTGCAACCTTCAGTGAACCTTTTCAAATAGGATCAGTGAGGAGACAGATGGCAGAGGACTAAGACCCGGGTTTCACCAACACCAGCAGAAAGCCTGTAGTCTCAACAGGAACCGGGACCACAGTGCTGTGGAACAGTCACGTGGATAGTTAGAGGGTTCAATTCTAAAATTCAGTTTTTACCTTAAAGCTCCATGTTTTCTTCTTCTCTTGTGTTTTACTTGAAGTGTTGATCCATAAGAAGATATATTTGTGGTTTTAAGAACCAAAAACCATCTCAGTGTAGTTTTACATCTCCTCTCAGACAGTCACATTCAGACTACAAAAATAACCTTATCCACTGGTGTCTGTGTTCGGTGTTTTTACACTTTTTATCTGGCTTTTGTCTTGAGTGTGAAAGGTACAACCATCATTCACTCCCAGGTCACATGAGTAATAGCAGACATATGTATTCATCAGCTCCGACTCTGATCAGCAGGGATGTAAACATGGAACCAGGTGAACACACTAACTTTGCACAAGAACACAAACACTAAACACACCTGTCATCTGCCCAGCACGAGGCTATTAAACCACAAACAGTCTTCACTGGCTCTTTTATACTTTGTTAACAGCTCAGTTAGCAGTTCACTCAGTTAGCAGTTCACTCAGTTAGCAGTTCACTCAGTTAGCAGTTCACTCAGTTAGCAGTTCACTCAGTTAGCAGTTCACTCAGTTAGCAGTTCACTCAGTTAGCAGTTCACTCAGTTAGCAGTTAATGCAGTTAGCAGTTAACGCAGTTAGCAGTTCACTCAGTTAGCAGTTTACTCAGTTAGCAGTTTACTCAGTTAGCAGTTCACTCAGTTAGCAGTAAATGCAGTTAGCAGTAAACGCAGTTAGCAGTTAACGCAGTTAGCAGTTAACGCAGTTAGCAGTTAACGCAGTTAGCAGTTCACTCAGTTAGCAGTTCACTCAGTTAGCAGTTTACTCAGTTAGCAGTTCACTCAGTTAGCAGTAAATGCAGTTAGCAGTAAACGCAGTTAGCAGTTAACGCAGTTAGCAGTTAACGCAGTTAGCAGTTTACTCAGTTAACAGTTCACTCAGTTAGCAGTTCACTCAGTTAGCAGTAAACGCAGTTAGCAGTTAACGCAGTTAGCAGTTAACGCAGTTAGCAGTTCACTCAGTTAGCAGTTCACTCAGTTAGCAGTTTACTCAGTTAGCAGTTTACTCAGTTAGCAGTTCACTCAGTTAGCAGTTTACTCAGTTAGCAGTTCACTCAGTTAGCAGTTAACTCAGTTAGCAGTTAACGCAGTTAGCAGTTAACGCAGTTAGCAGTTCACTCAGTTAGCAGTTTACTCAGTTAGCAGTTCACTCAGTTAACAGTTCACTCAGTTAGCAGTTCACTCAGTTAGCAGTTAACTCAGTTAGCAGTTCACTCAGTTAGCAGTTCACTCAGTTAGCAGTTAACTCAGTTAGCAGTAAACGCAGTTAGCAGTTCACTCAGTTAGCAGTTAACTCAGTTAGCAGTAAACGCAGTTAGCAGTTAGCAGAGGGAGACAGGTCTGTCGCTGCAGCTTCTCCTGAACTGACCAGCTGCTGCTGCTGCTCACACACTCATGAAGAGTCTGTGTTGCACTTGTGAACAGTCACGTCACTCTGTGTGTGTGTGTGTGTGTGTGTGTGTGTGTGTGTGTGTGTGTAGCACAGACTGCAGTGGTTATGTTTCATAGTGAACATTAATAAACCATGTGAGGTGTGAGCTGAACACAAGGTCAGAACATTATTCTGGACAGACAGAGGCTGAGACAGTTTGACCTTTGGTCTAACGTACGGGTCGAGCTCCAAACACAGAGAATCCTCCACATCCCATAATGTAACTTGGTAAGATCTGTCAATAGACCCTCCCTGCCTGGTCAATGCCACATCTTTAAATGCCATGTGCTCAGTTTCAGATAACACTGACTTTCTGCTATCAAACCAAACTGAGTGACTCCAGTGATGTCACCACAGAATGTTTCCCGCCATTTACCACACATCATGTTTACATCACAGCTGATCGTTCTCAGGAGCAGGACGAGGCCAGAGAGCCTCCTCTTCAGGAGTCAGTGTCCCAGTGTAAAGAGGAGGTGAAGCTGATTACCGGTCTTGATTTTATTATTACATTATTTCATTTTATTTATTATTGTTTTATTTATTTGTTTATTTATTTTTCTTCTGAAATGTGTTTTCTCCCTGGTAACAGTTTAATCTCTGTATGCAGGTTGACCCCTGGTGTTTCTGTGGGAGTAGAGATCTGTTGTAATAACTCATTAACACATCAGAATGACCTCTGACCTCTGACCTGTGTCTGTTTGAACAGAGCTGCATCACCACAGTAGAAAGTCACGGTTCATTCATCACAGAGCTTCACTGTTGTCAGTCTGTCTAAATTACATCAGTTGGTGTAGTTACTAACTGAAACACCATTTAACTGACAACAGCTGGAACACCTGTAAAGGCGGGCCGGTTATCGCCTGTGTGGACCCTGGTCCTGGCGAGTGCACTTACCAGACCACCCCGAACGCTCCGTAGCCGATGGGCCTGTCAGGCTCTATGTCCAGCTGCTGTTGTAGGTGGTGTGTGTGTTGCTGCTGATGCTGCTGGTGCTGCTGCTGCTGCTGCTGCTGCTGCTGCTGGTGGTGGTGGTGGTGGTGGGCTTTGACAGCAGCGGCAGCGGCGGCTTGAACCTGGGCGGGAGCCACGGCCGCCGCCGGCCCGGGGGCTTGTCCGGGGGCAGGGGAGGGGAAGTAGGGCTGCTGCTGGCCGGGGTTGAGCATCACCGCCGCAGCGGCAGCTGTGGACGTGTGTTGCTGGACCGTGTGCACGGCGGCAGCGGAGCCCGGGTGCTGCAAGTGATGCTGGCCAGCGTGGTGGTGGTGGTGCATGTGGGGAGGCGGGAGGTGCTGGAGCTGGTGGTGGTGGTGCGGGTGATGGGCAGCCACTGCCGAGGAGCCACCGTTATAAGCAGCCATCATTTTTGTAACATTTGTAGCCGCTGTGCCGCAAAGAGCCATCCACTGCCGCGAAGCGTCCTGTCAGAAGTGATGCTAAAGGCTACACGGCTGCAACACGGGACTCATCAAACTTGGAGAAACAGAAAAGTGATGTGAGGTCTGAATGATCAGCAGCAGCTGCTTCACTCTGCGGCCGGAGGAGCCGTGCAGAGCCGCTTCATCATAATGACCCTCTGGCTCTACATTAATTTAGTGGCCGGTTCTCCATCAGGCTGCGGGGGCCCGGGGCTAATGACGGAGAGCACGAACATGTAGCTCTGAAACCTGCGCCAACAACACAACTCAGAAAGACTCGGCCCCCCCTCAGTAGATAAAAGTGGTGGTCCTAGATGTCCCTCATGATGGAGGTGCCCCCTCCCTCCTGATAGTAGTGTGATCTAAAGCCTGTCACATGGGAGGCAGCGGAGCTTCATCTCTTAAAAGTGTCCAAGTTCGCCACACGCCCCGGTCCAGAGCCGTCCTCCTCCCGCAGCCGGGAAATCTCATCTATTCCTCCGAAGTGAATCCTCCTCCAGACCGCCCTCCGTCAGCGGGGCTAATCTCCGGCCGTAATTAACACTGCTGATCCGGTGCAGAGGAGCTGTATCCCAGCCCAGGCCACAGTACAGCAGGCAGGCAGGCAGGCCCAGGCCTCGGCTGTCCACGCCACTCACATATTATTACACCGATCCACCGAGCCGTGCTCCAGGACCCAGACCCCCATCACTGTGACAGACACGAAGCCTCAGAGCAGGACTCGGGACTCGGAACAGGACCAGAGAAATCCTCGCTCACGGCTGGAAAACAACTTACTTCCCCCATCGACAGCGCCGTGTTTGCCGCGTTGGACTGTCCCCGTCTCCTCAAGTCAACGACCCACGGAGGATAAAAAACAACGCGGGAACAAAGTTAAATCCTTTTAATGCGGGATCAGCTCCCGCTGCCAGGAGCTGACAGGAGCTACAGAGGAGACCGCGGAGATGGACCTGACAGCCCGGAGCTAGCTGAGAGGAGTCCGTGTGTCTGCATCAGAACAGCCGAGCCTCCGTCGATGAGCCCCGCTGTCAGGAGAACAACAGGAAGCCGCCCGGTGGAGCCGCTACACGTCGGGCCGACGTCGCTCCGTTGCCGCTGACATGATCAAACTGTCGGTCACACGGCGGCTGAGACTAGCAGCGGATCCAACATGGTGAACAAAACCAGAGGAAGTCGGTGATGAGATTATGCGCGACGGACAACCAATCATCTGCCGCACCGCAGTGACGTCACGGTAATATCCCTGATTGTCACTGCCGGCAGCCAGTGACGCGTGAGGGCGGGGCCACCTGCTCCTGAATAGCCAATGACAACCGGGGATACATCCGGTGAAAACAGACCGAAACCAACCGAACAGTTCAATAACTGAGGAAAACAGGTCCAGAGGACACAGAGACCGCAAGAAGACAGCATCATGTTACCGGGGACCTGCAGCCCACCACGGGGTGGGACAACATGAGGAGGACCCTCAGATCCTGAACGTGTCCTGTAAAACTCAAGTTTGTTTTCCTGCAGTTGTGACAGTTTTTATTAATCACGTATAGATTATTATTAGCAATGTTAATAGTAGCCTATTGATTAAGTATTGCTGTTGAATAAACAACCTGATCAGTTTATATCTGATGTATTGCCATTAACAAGTCAAACCGCGGTGAAAAGACAGAAAACTAACCAGCTGCGGATGAAACTCAGTTGTAATCTTCAGCCTCACCACTAGATGGTTCTCTCATTATCTCAGCTGGCTCTTCTGCTGGTTATGTGATTCACACTATTTTTATTATATAATTTTTAAGCATGTTTAGGTGTGTGCTTTTACTTTATTACTTTATCTGTAATAATCGATTTTATATTGTTTTTTATGGTTGTCTATGGGAAATGAGCAAAACATGATGAAACATGATGATGTCTCGAAAACAGCTGAAGAGCTGAACAGCTTCCTCATTCTTCAGTGCTTCACCTTCCCAGTGATGAAAGTGATAGCACCAACAAGTGGTGACATATCAGCTTACAAATATTGCACAATGTCTTGGCTCATATCTTGGTAACTGTGAGGTGTAGAAGAAACCCTGTCTTTAGATTCAGTGGATGATGCTGGAGAGACTGATATAGACCACGCCCATTTGTGTCCTAAAAATTTTCCCACCATTTTGAATTTTTTGTGAGACATACTTTTTACTCCCTCTCTGATATATTTTACACAAGCATCACCAAGCTTAGTACATGTCATGTTTAGACCACCCAGAACAGACCACATGTTTGATTTGAGATGTCATGTGACAAACCTTTGCGCGTGGTCATAGCCACTCAACCTGCTGTCACTCTTGAATGTCTCATCTAATTTCCGAACTTCACTCAGGTGTAGAGACTGGGACTGTGAATACTGTGAATACAGTGTCAGCCAGACGAGACAGTGTCAGCTTTATACATTTTGTTGATGTTGCTTATTATAAAGGAGGTTTTTTATTAATGAAAAGTGATCACTAATATCTGCAAAATTGTAAAGGCTACAGAAAGGGAACTTGTTAGATGACTGGCCCATGATGAAATTCTTCATATGGTCATCGATCTTTGTGATAGCGCTACCATGTGGACAGTTATAGTTTTTTTAAACTAATACTTTTATGCCTATATTTTTGCATATATGTTTATGTCCCTTGCTTTGACCTCGATAACATCCTTATTGACACATCAGTCAGTAGCAGATGCTCTAGTTCAGTTAGCTCTATTATTAGCTAAGCCGGCTCACTGTCTTCCTCCTTTGTTTTCCTCCAGTTATAATCAATGAACTTTCTAATAACTTTGTTACAGTGTTGCACACTTTTTAAGCTATTGATTATACACGGCTTTTCTTATCTTGATGTCAGGGAGCTGCTTTTCTTTGCTGATGCTGTGTTGGAGGTGCACTGGAAGTCTCTGCATCTCATCAAGCTCGTTTTGAGTTTCTTTGTGGGGGGCCTCTTGGGCCCCTGGGGGCCTGTGCCCAGCACCATGAGTACTCATGAACGCTTTATTAATGATACTTTATCAGAAAGTGATACCTGTTCAACTCTTCTTTTTACAGTTTTTCATTTTAATTTGTTGCTATAGTGCCCTGAGGAGAAAGTTGTTTTATTATTATTATTATTATTATCATTATTATCATTATTATTATTATTATTATTATTATTATTAGTAGTAGTAGTAGTAGTAGTAGTAGTAGTAGTAGTAGTAGTAGTATTATGGGCTGCACAGACGGCCTTCATTTATCATTTTATTTTGGAGGGTGCGGCCGGAAGTGTCAGTGACAGTAGTTTTCCAGCAGCTCCTCGACATACTGCCACGTCGAGCTCCGTGCGGAGCGGCGGGTCTAACCCTGGACCAGAGCGGACGTCTCCGGCAGAACAGCGGAGCGACGGCCGAAACTTGTCAGCACTCTGCGGGCAGCGGTGAGGTAACTGTCCGCTTCTTTCCGACCCAGTGAACCGGCAGCACGAGGTTCCTCTGCCGGAGCTCACCTTTCTCAAAGTTAGTGCGTGCTGACTCTCACAACGAGCCACCGGATACAGGAGCGTCCTGTTCTCCAACTTCCTTACAGCTTTCAGCCATGAGGCTCCGGACCGACCGGCCTCCACAGCGGCTCTCCGTATGCTCAGTCTCCGGCAGTCTGTTTGCAGAGTCGGACGGAGTTCACTGTATGAGACTCTATGTTTACCAGACCACAGGAGTTTGACATGTCAGCAGTGTGGAGTTCAGGTTACGGGTCAAATACCGTGTCAGTGTATTTACAGTAATCCTGCAGAGTGATCCAGACTGGTCCTCGTCCTCGTCCTGGTCCTGGTGTCTGTTCCCTCACACAGTAGATGCATTTCATTCTTTGTTAGTGTGTGTTTCTGTGGTGGTTGTTTTAATTTCTCTGGTATATCAGCTCAAACACTTCATACTGCACTGGAGGGCTGTCCATGTTTACTCTCTGTGTAGTGGTTCACAGAAACACCAAATAATTAACAACAATATAACAACAATACAAATTTAGTCCCATAAAACTTCAAGGCCTCAATACAACATCAGATATGATTAATGTGAGAGAATAGAGTGGACAGACTCCACGGTTATTAACTAAGAAATAAAGTGTTAATGATCTGTTACATGTCAGTTACTATTCAGAAGGCTCTGTCTGCTGAGCAACATGTTACCATCTAGTCTGACACATTAAGTTACACATGCATATGAATTGAGTCACATAATATCTCCATCCAACTCTCTGCAGTCAAACTAAACCAGACATTATATCAATGAAGAGTCATTGCTGCTGATTGGCCCCTGACACACTCTTATACATGCTGACCAATGAAAATGATTCATACAGCCAAGGAAGGTGTGTCCAGTCTGGGATTCCTGATCCAGACCTGTCTGACTGTTAGATACAGAGTCCAGCAGGATGGGGGCTCCATGTTGTCAAGGAGCTCAGAGCTCAAGGACTCTTCATATGTTTTTTCAGTCAAAAACATATGATGGTGTTTGTGTGTAGTTCTCACTTGGATGAAGATCTGACCATATTTATATTAATACATATATAAACAGCACCAGTCAAAAGTTTGGACAAACTTTCCCATTCACTTAAGGTGTGTCCAAACCTTTGACTGTATTTATATATTAAATGTATACATAACTCACTACACTGGCTTACAGCCAATATTAGGTTTTATTGTTAAAGGCCAGAGAGGTCATCTGAAAAGGTCTCTGTTCAAACCCAGATTCAGAGGAGTCTGCTCCATCTGTGTCTGAACCTGAAGCTCCACTCTGACCCTTCACTCCTGGTGTCATTTCTCTGACTGAATCACAGTGTGGGAGCATTAATTAAAAAGGTGACCTTCATCAGGGGTTTGGTGACTCTGACCTGAAACACTCAGAGGTCAGAGAGGAGCAGGTGGTGCAGCTCAGCTGTCTCCATCATGTCGAACAGCTGACTTATTGTGTTGTGTTTGTGTCTGTCAGGTTCCATCATGAGGCAGCTCAAGGGCAAACCCAAGAAAGAGACGTCCAAGGACAAGAAGGAGCGGAAGCAGGCCATGCAGGAAGCTCGACAGCAGGTGGCCACTGTCGTCCTGCCCACCCTGGCTGTGGTGGTGCTACTCATCGTGGTCTTCGTCTACGTGGCCACCAGACCCGGTGACATCGAGTAGACGTTACAGTTCTAATGCAGAGACATGAACTCCCAGAGTGACTGGGTTCAAACTGACAGTGGCTATACCCAAAGGATACCCCACCCTGTGACAGCCACCCATCTGTAGTGACTGGTAGGCCAGTGACGGGCCTACCATCTGTCTTAATGAGAGCCTCTTCCAAAGTATGTGTTTGCTTTAAGTCCAGCTGCAGACAGATGTCCAGCTGCAGACAGATGTCCAGCTGCAGACAGATGTCCAGCGGGGCAGTTGCTCCTTGGTGCCTTCAGACAAAAAAAGACGTCCTGCTCATCTACAGCAGCAGGTGGATTCGTGTTGATGTCTTACACAATGATGCAATGCCAGGTTTACCAAAGGATTCGTGCACAGCTTGCCAAGTGTGACCAGAGGTGTTAAAGTCTAAACCAGTTCTTCTGTTGAGACTGGGTCAATGCAACATGAGCCTGGTCCCAGACTCTGGACTTGACTCACCTGTAGTACTTGTATGAATGATGTGATAGTTTCTCCCTCAGCTCAATGCAGCACTAAAGTATTGAATGTCAAAGTGTTCTCTTCAGTGCAGTGTTCAAACACACCTGAAGTTCTTCATCTTTAATGTGAATGTTTCCATTAAGTTATTGATAATCATACCTCTGAGCATTCATGACACCTGGTCAGACCTAATGACGTGCCTTAACAAACTGTTATTTCACTTCAATAAATGATTTTTTAAATAATTTATTTTGTGCTTTAAAAGTCTTGGTTTCTGCACATTCTTCTGTTTCTTCCGCAGGAAGTGAACCTCAGGACACACAGTGTGCATGTTGGTCATTAAACAGTGATCAGGTGGTGTCTGACTTCACTGAGCTTCACTCTGGTTCTGATGAAAACTGGTGTCGGTGTTGCTTCAGCTCATTACAATCATGTGGGATCCAGTTGGTTCTGTCTAGAAAAACCAACCAAGCACACACAGGAACTTCAATAATACAACTGACAGCTCTCATCTGTGAGCTCTTTTATACACAAACTAACCCCACTAACATTTAGTGGCCAAGTGTCCATTCGCTTTTGAACCTTGAGAGTTTATGTTAAACACAGTTCTGTTTATCTCCATGTAAACCTGCAAATTAAACTCAGGGTTCTCCTGAATGTCACCAAACCCTTTATAAAGCAGCTACGTTCACACATACATGCAGCGATAAACACACCGGACCCTAAACCCTAAACCCTACCTAAGTCTAACAGACTAAACCCCAACAAACAAGTCTTATCGCTGAATCCAATAACACACTGCTGCTTCTCTCGTTTCTGTCTCTGAACTGATCCAGGGAACCATCATTAAAACCACCATATTATTGATCAACCACCATATTATTTATCAATCACTATATTATTCATCAATCACCATATTATTAGTCAATCATCATACTATTTATTAATCACCATATTGTTCTGTACACTTATAACAGTCATTTATTATTTTCTATTATTTTCCTTTTTAATCAATCATAAATTGGGTTGTTATTATTATCAATAGTATTGATGTCATTGTTGTCCTTATAATAATCTGGTATGATTATTATTATTATTATTATTATTAAAATTATTATTATTATTACAGCAGGTCAGTTTGTCTGCTGTACTTTATTAACTGATTGTGGTCTTTACCTTATTCAGCTGAAACATAGTGTGAAATGTATTAAAATAAGTTTTACAGTGATCTGTTTTTCCTCGTCTTCAGAGACCTTTAAACACATCTACTCTGTGATTGGTGGAGAGCGTCCTGTACAGGTGTGTACAGGTGTGGCTGCATCAGCTTTTAGAAGGATTCTGACTTATTCATGAAAACAATAAACATCATTCTCAGGACTGAAAAACACTATGATAAGCCTGACCCTATTTGACGCATGCGCTCTAAACGAGCAGACAATCTCCCGGAGTTGTCTACATTAGTAGCGGAAGTACAGAAAATCCTCCTTCAAAATAAAACGAAAATAAAGTCACAAGAACAGATGTGTTGAAGGTGTTTGAGCAGAACACCTGATCACTACATGGTGTGTGGTTTTCACTCTGAGTCCAGGTGTGTTAACGCCCACTCCATTGGTTAAACACGTGGACAGGTAGAGCAGAGTGCTATAAACTACACAAGCAGCTAGAAAATCAGGAGCACACCTGTTCAACAGAAACAGAGGGATTCATTAAACAGATGCAGGTTTAACCTCCACGTGTCTCGATGCAGTCATTTGGCGATTTGGTCAGTGATTAATTTGTAGATCGTACCAGGAAGTCGTGTGTGTCTCTGCAGCCAGCTTCACCCTGGTCTCGTACACCTCCCACCAGTTTCTGTGAAGAAGACTTCCGGTGGTGTGTCATGGCGGTGGCATGGTGAATCCTACAGAAAGGGAAAAATATTCGCCCCTGTGGTCCTCTCCCGTCGGTTCAGGGCAGATTTTCATGCAGAAATACGCGTGTCAGCTCCGACCTCGCACCTTGGATTAGCCAGCGCAGCGCTGCGGTGTCCTCCGCCCGGACATGGCGGCTCACAAACCAGTGGAGTGGGTCCAGGCCGTGATTACTAGATTTGATGAGCAGGTAAGATGGGCTGATTCAGGGGATGGGTGTAGCGAGCTGTGGTAGTCCTGAGGGCCTCGCAGTCCGGCTCTCGGCACGTCTGCACCGACCAGGTCCTCTTTAAATACGGATTTAAGGAGCGTTTTCCCTGCGGGAATAGTTTCTTCTCTGAAATGTGTCGGGGCTGTTTGTCCAGCTGTAAAACACCGAGGAGGAGTCTTTGTAGCTAGCGCCGTCTCCACCGTCAGTTAGCTCATTTATCCCACATCTGTCCCGGGCTGTGTGCGGAGCGGACCGGTCAGCTGCTGGAGACCACACCGCAACGCAACACGTCCGGGGTCCAGCCTGAACACACGTCCGTCTGTCCAGTCCGGTCCGCGGCTTGACGGCTGCTTCACGGTAGCTAGGGAGCTAACGTTAGCAGGCCTAGCTGTCTAATGTAAACAAATAAGATGTGACTGGGTTAGCACCGTGGAAGGACTGACCGGCCTACCGGGCGCAGGCTCAGGGCCCCGAGAGGTCAGGAGGTCTGGGCCCCTGGGTCCGAGCCTCCGTTTAAAGTCGCTGTAAGAATTTCTTGATAGAAAATCAGTGAAGAGACAAAAAGTGACCTCAAAGAGACACGAGACCACCACAAAGAGACACAAAACGACCACAAAATACATACATACATACACACACACACACACACACACACACACACACACACACACACACACACACACACACACACACACACACACACACACACACACACACACACACACATACATACATACATACATAAACACACACACACACACACACACACACACACACACACACACACACACACACACACACACACACACACACACACATACATACATACATACACACACACACACACACACACACACACATACACATATAAATAATAGTTTTGTGTCTCTTTCAGGCTGGGGGTCCTATGTAGGAGGGGTGGGGGCTTTTTTTTTTCTCTGCCTTTAGATACTGAGTTCACAAAGCTCCAGACTGAGGAAAGATTAGTTAATAACAGTTAATAACAGTTAATAACAGTTAATACCAGTTAATAACAGTTGATAACAGTTGATAACAGCTAATAGCAGTTATTAACAGTTAATAAACTGTCAGGTTGTGAAACAACAGTGAGGCTTTATTGTTACTTTCACATGTCCAGTGATTTTCATTCACTTCATTCCCTGGTTCCCACCTGTACCTGCCTATCAGTAGGTCTGATGTAGAATAAAGCTGTGATGTCACGCCTCTGCTCTGTCAGCCTGATCAGTTTACTTTAACTAACTCAATCGCCTTTGTTGTGAAAAGGGAAATCTGTCATTTAAAAGTCATTTGGCTTCATACAGTCAGAGGTCTTTGGATCTGGTCTTAGTTGTCACAGATCGTGGAGTGTGGTCAGGGTTTAGCGGCTCAGCTTGGATTACCACAGTCAGGAGAAAGTGGCTTTAGGTGTTTCCCCCAGCTCTGGCTTACTGTGATCCTGAGCTCCAACTAAAGGGTTCTGTCTCTTTGTTTTAATTTCTCAAGCTACTATCTGTTCCTGATGCTAAAGAACTTTATCTGTGTCAACGGCATCCAGTAAAATAACTGAGGTAATAACAGTAGTTAATATTTGAAATGGTCATAACCCACTAAACAGAGTATATTCAGCTTTACAGTTAGTCTAATAGGCCGTATATTAAAATGAGTAGTTTAGAGAGTGAGGACTTCTCTGTTCCTAAAAATACAGTCTACATCCCATATCCATTAATGACTGATTACTGTGATTACTGTAGTGTGATTACTGTAGTGTGATCATTGTAGTTTGATTACTATTGTGTGATCATTGTAGTGTGATCATTGTAGTGTGATCATTGTAGTGTGATCATTGTAGTGTGATCATTGTAGTCTGATCATTGTAGTGTGATTACTGTGGTGTGATTACTGTAGTGTGATCATTGTAGTTTGATTACTATTGTGTGATCACTGTAGTGTGATTCAAACGTCTGCTGCCGTCAGGTGTCATTAAATGCTGCCTCAGTTGGGTGAGGTCAGGTGAAGTGCGGGTTATAAAGAGAGACAAAGTCCATGTAGAGGTCGTGGTTGATGAACGGGTCCAGCTCAGGACTTTGACACAGGAAGCTCTGTGAAATCAAAAGTTGATATTGATTTTTTTTTTTAGATGTAGTGACTAATTATCTTCAGTTTTTAATTATGTTCAGTTTTCAGTGACAGTTTGGTTTAGTTGGTTGTATATCAAATCTGGGACAAAACATTTGATGAAGTCACTTTGTGATTATTGTTTGTTTGATTGATTGATGAATCAAAGTAGACAAAAGTACTTATATTGATGCAGTGCACTGCATATTTATGCATATATATGTATGTATTTATACAAATACAGTTCATTCAGAAAATTTTTAGACCTTTCACCGTTTGATAAAATCATTTAGATTAATTTATCAGACTCTGTCTGGTTGATGTGAACCGCTGTGGACAGATATTTTCAGGTCTCTCCAGATGTTGGACTAGGCCCAGGTCAGAAGTCCTTCACAGAGTTATCCCTCAGGCTCTTCTCTGTTGTCTTGGCTGTGTGAACCTTCGGTCCAGTCTGAGGTCCTGAGCTCTGGACCAGGTCTTCCCTCAGTTCTGACCAGTTTCCCCGTCCCCCCACAGCCTGATGCTGCCTTCACCAGGCTTCACTGTTGTTCAGTTGATATCTGGTTTTCTCCTGACCTGACTCTGAGACCTGACACCAGACAGTTCAGTCCTGGTCTCATCAGACCAGAATCTGGTTTCTCTCAGTCTCAGAGTCCTCTAGCTGTCCCTGAGGAGAGGCTCCGTCTGGACCCTCTGAGATGAAGTCCAGATCATTGGAGCTGCAGTGATAGTTGTTCTTCTGGAAGTTTCTCTGGAGCTCAGAGACCGTCAGGGTCTGGGTCTGAGGTCTCAGTTAGTCCAGGTCCAGGTCCAGTTCTAGATGAGTCCTGGTTCCAGACTTCTTCATGTCAGAATGATTGAGGCCACTGAGCAATCCTGTCTCTGAGCTCTGCAGGTGACAGGTGTGTGTCTGTATGACCATATATAGACAGGTGTGTGTCTATGTGACCTGATATAGACAGGTGTGTCTGTATGACCATATATAGACAGGTGTGTGTCTATGAACATCTATAGACAGGTGTGTGCCAATATTACCTGATATAGACAAGTGTGTGTCTGTATGACATGATATAGACAGGTGTGTGCCAATATTACCTGATATAGACAAGTGTGTGTCTGTATGACATGATATAGACAGGTGTGTGTCAATATGACCTGATATAGACAGGTGTGTGTCTGTATGACCTGATATAGACAGCCTGAGGCACAGTAAAGTCTGAATACTTCTGTCAATTTTTCACTTTTTACTTTTTAATACATTTTTAAAACTTTTTAAACTGTTTTCTCTTTGTCATCATGAGGAACTGTTGAGAAATCAATTTAAATGATTTTATCATAAAACTAACAGAACAAAATGAAAACAGTGAAGGGTAGGAAGACTTTCTGAATGAACTTTATTGTGCTGCATTTATTAAACACTGTAATTTCAGATTCAGATCAAAATGTCTGACCCAACATTTAATGTAGGAGGCTGTGATCAACACTGCTCCCAGTGCTCCCAGTGCTCCCAGTGCGTACATTAGAGGGCCAAACCTCTAAACCATGTGTCGGCAAGTAAGTAATAGCCATGACAACGGATCAACTCCATCCATACAGCTGATCTAGCCACACATAGGTGTGTATATATATGTGCGTGTATGTATATATATATATATATATATACATATACACACACACACCTATACATATATATATATATATATATACGTATATAAACATGTGTGGCTAGATCAGCTGTTCAGTGAACACTTACAGACTACAGACATTAAAAATGAAAATGAGACAAATAGTGAGTTCCACTAACTCTTTCAGCCAGGTCTCATGGTCTTTTGTAGTGGATGGAGTTGATCCGTTGTCATGGCTATTACTTACTTGCCGACACATGGTTTAGAGGTTTGGCCCTCTAATGTACGCACTGGGAGCACTGGGAGCACTGGGAGCAGTGTTGATCACAGCCTCCTACATTAAATGTTGGGACGGACAGAGCTGTCAAACACCGTGCTATATAACATGAATGGATTTGACTGTAATGTAGAACAGTGTTTTGACTGCATCATCATCATCATCATCATCCTCCTCCTCCTCTTCTCTTGTCTTTTCCTTCAGCTCCCCATTAAAGTCGGACACCAGAACACCCACACCAAAGTCAGCACAGAGCACAACAAGGAATGTCTGATCAACATCTCCAAGTACAAGTTCTCCCTCGTCATCAGTGGCCTCACCACCATCCTCAAAAATGTGAACAACATGGTGAGTGGGCTTCTTCCTCTCCTGTGAGAGGCGAGAATCACTGCTGGAAGACTCCCTGGTTGGACCTCCTTCATACTGGTGGTGAATGGGACATTCACAGTCCTGGTAGTCTCATGTAGACTGCTGCTACACAGTATCTGGACTTAACATTCCTTATTAACACACACAAGGGGTCAGAATATTAGGAACATCTCGGGATATAAAGCAGTTCAGCACAACAGGCTCAAAGCTAAAACAATGACCTGAATGAACAACAAAGACTGAACATTACAGGCATCAGAATAGTCGACTTGAGCTGTTCCTAATAAAGTGGCCACTGAGTGTGAGGTATGATAGTGGATATATGTAGAAGAAAGATGATGAGGTTGTGGACACATGAGTTCTTGTTTGATTGTTGTCAGACTGAAGTTACACAGTGGTTCCACAGATTTCATGTAAAAATTTGATTCAGGTCCTTCAGACCAAAACAAACAAGGTCAGATAAGACCAGACCCACTAAAACCTGGAGAGTTCCTCCAGTCTACCGAGCCCTTCCAGTTGCATCAGTCCCCCCAGTCCACCCAGTCCACCCAGTCCACCCATCCCCTCCAGTTCCTCCAGTCCCCCCAGTCCACCCAGTCCACCCAGTCCACCCATCCCCTCCAGTTCCTCCAGTCCCCCCAGTCCACCCAGTCCACCCATCCCCTCCAGTTCCTCAAGTCCCCCCAGTCCACCCAGTTCCTCCAGTCCCTCCACTCCCCCCGGTCCCTCCACTCCCTCCAGTCCCCCCCAGTTCCTCCAGTTCACCCAGCCCTTCGAGTTCCTCCGGTCCCACCAGTTCCTCCAGTCCCCCCAGTCCCTCCAGTCCCTCCAGTCCCTCCAGTCCCCCCCGTCCCCCCCTGTTCCTCCAGCCCCCCCACCCCCCCCCCACCCCCCC
>NW_019174732.1:61063-71191 GCF_002260705.1 Seriola dumerili | reverse complement strand
CCCAGCCCTTCGAGTTCCTCCGGTCCCACCAGTTCCTCCAGTCCCCCCAGTCCCTCCAGTCCCCCCAGATCCTCCAGTCCCCCCAGTCCCCCCAGTTCCTCCAGTCCACCCAGCCCTTCCAGTTCCTCCAGTTCTTCCAGTCCACCCAGTCCATGAGTAACCATAAATGAAGACGTGTTTGTTTAGTTGAGGCTGTGTCAGATGAGTGCACATGCAGCTTTGGGGGGTAGGAGGTCTTGGTGACAACAATCCCCCTGAGCTTCCTGATTGACTGATGTTTGGTCTGATCATTTCCACAGCGTATATTTGGAGAAGCTTCTGAGAAGAACCTCTACCTCTCCCAGCTCATCATCTTGGACACACTGGAGAAGTGCCTGGCTGGGGTGAGTCTCCCTCTCTGAAACTGATCCAGGTCTTCAAGATGAACCCTGGTTTTGTAGCTTGTTACCTCCTGTCCTGCTGCAGCCTCTGGAATCACCCAGACACAGACCTCTGCTAATTTACGTATTCTCAGTCCATCATGAGGACTAGCAGGTCCAGATTAGTCTAGCATCTGATGAGAACTGCTCTGAGCTTCCTATACAGGTGAGTGCAGGGTACCTCTCTGTGTTAGTGGTTAAAAGGATAGTTCTGTTTTTTTGACATGGGGTTGTGTGAGGTACTCATGCATCAGAATCTGTTCAGTGCTCCCAGTTAGGAGATCCAACTGGCAGCACCTGCAGAGTGTCAGAGTGATGTGTTGCTGTGGGCGGGGCCACCAGGAAAAAAGGGTTTTAGAGATTTTTAAAAATGCCCACCAAAGTAAACCCGAGTGAAACCATGTTTACGTGGCAGTCGTCACAGTTACCTGAGGTTAATATAACTTGAGCTAAACTTACCTGGGTTTAGAGTTAAACTCCTGACTGACAGCAGAACTTTATAAAACACTAAAGAAGAGTTTAGTGTGGATTGGTGACGTGTGGCTGACACACCTGCTCAGGTCAGTCTGGTTGTTGAGGTGTTGTGATGTAGACCGATTCAGTCAGTGAGAAGATGATTTATTGTTTTATTATTCCTCCACGCCAGCGACAGTCAGTCAGCCACTTTGTTTTCAGGTTGTCTGTCTGTCAGTCTCATTCTCATGGACAGAACATCTCAATAACACCTTGATGGAACTTCTTCAAATTTGACACAAATGGATAATATTTTATATGACTGGAGTATCAGAGTGGAGGAGGGGATTCTCGTTTTTGAGACCATGGTTTGTGTCACATTGCTTCAGTAACAAATCTACTGTCCTGTTGCCCTGCTCCACTAAGGAGGATCACATTAGTGAAACAGACCTAGGCCTTGTCCCTGACTGCCTCTCCCCTCTGTTGCCCCCCTCAGCAATCGAAGGACTGCTTACGTCTGGATGAGACCATGCTGGTGAAACAGCTGCTGCCAGAGATCTGCCATTTCATTTACACTTACCGCGAGGGCCACCAGCACGCTGCCGAGCTCCGGGCCTCCGCCTCAGCCGTCCTCTTCTCTCTGAGCTGCAACAACTTCAACGCCGTCTTCAGCCGCATCTCCACCAGGTGGCGCTCTCACTGTACCCAGTACTGTACCCAGTCTGTCAGCTCTGTGACATGTGCCTCAGCGGTGCGGTCCTCCTCTGATGTGATTATATTATATTACAGTGTATGTGTCGGTCTATTAAAAAGACCAGGTTCTAGTGCAACAGTTGAACCACAATTTCAATTTCAATGCTTTTATAGCACAGTGTACAACGAAATGACGTGTCTCCACTGGTTAATACAGTAAACATAACTATGTACAGTAACATAACTACAGACAAGTAGGCACATTACATCTGTATAAAGAAACAAAAAACTAACAATAAATAGTACTCAGTTATCATTGCACATAGGTGAATAGAGTTGCACTTATTAGCCTGATATTCAGCAGTTTAATATGCTAATTATACAATTTAATATACAGCATATGAAAATCCTGGGCTTTAATGCTGAGTTTGGTTTAAATTCTAATTTTTGTGTTGAGGAGATAAATACTGAAATGTTGAGGTTTGGACGTTCAGTCGAGTGAGGGAGATGATGTCATGACAAAGCTCCTCCTACAGGCGCCCAGCTATTTCTATGGAGCTCTTTACTGGGTGTTGTCCAGTAGAGTTGAAATTATCAGTCAGTTAATTGATTAGTTGATTGACTCTATTTATTCCAGATTCTCAAATATAGATATTTTCAAACTAAACATCTTTATGTTTTATAACGTTGGTTGGACAAAACGAGCAATTTAAATATAATTAAGGGCATTTTCACCATTTCAGCATTTTTTATTTTCAAACTTACAGATAAAGCATTATATTTTTCCCACCTGTAAATAACCACCTGACCAACAGAGCACTGTAAAACAATATATATTAACCCTCTGAGGTTGTTTCTGTTCATATGTTTGTGATAACACAGCGTAAAAATATGGTTTGAATGTTGTTAGAATCTGTAGACTCTCCACTTTCCCTTTCATATTCTTATGAAATTATACTTGACTCATAGGTGGAGCTAGAAGTCCTCTAAGCAGGCCTCTAAAATTTTGTATAAGTAGAGTGACAGACAACACATTGCATTTTAGGCATTTATTATACATTTATCTACTATATTTTAGGATTTTGGTGAACCAATTTCAAGCACCAAAACAATTCATCCACATCAGTAGATGTTTGTTTTCACAGGAGATTTGAAGAATTTAAAAAACTGGGCTTCAATTTTTTCAGCATTTGGGCCAAATTGTCTCTTTGCGCAGAGTAAAGAGGGGCTCATTACAGAAAGAGCTGAGATTGTTCTGAAAATTGTGAAACAAACACTTGGGCATTATCTTATATGCAAGAAAAAAATTTGAATTCAAGAAAATACCCTCAGATCTCAGAGGGTTAATATCTGGGAGGGCGGCTGAAATAGATCAGTATGATTGCTCTAATATACTGAGAACATCTAACTGACTGACAGCAACTCCATCCCATTGTCTCCAGCTTTGTATAAGATGTAAGAACATACTGTCATTAAATGAACAGATACTGGAGGAACATAAGAAGGAAGCCGTCTCCCGTACAGAAGTTAAATGCAGCCTTTGTTGACTGGGACTCTCTCCTGAAGACCTGAGTTCATGTCTTGATCTTCAGAGTTCACGTGTGCTTGTTTGTGTGTCGTCAGGCTCCAGGAGCTGACAGTCTGCTCCGAGGACAACGTGGATGTTCACGACATAGAGCTGATGCAATACATCAATGTGGACTGCTCCAAGCTGAAGAGGCTGCTCCAAGGTTCGCTTCTGAGGTTCTTACAGGTTTACTGCCGAGAGGATTCAGGAGCACAATATAACTGTCAAACATTTCAGATGGTTAGAAAATCCTGGTCTTCAGGGTTGGCCAATGAGAATCCCACTAGATTGTAACAATGATGTGTGAACTTCCATCATTAGGGCTGGGTAAAGAAATGGGTCAGTTCTTGATGTAATGAATTCCTGACCTGTTTGAAGGGAAAGAAATGATGACGACACTGAGGTGGAGGTTGAACCAGGGTTTGTGTTTGTGATGTTTGTGTGTGTGATGTTTGCTTTCTTTCAGAAACTGTTCTGAAGTTCAGAGCTCTGAAGAAACCCGCCCAGCTCGCAGTCATCAACAGTTTAGAGAAGGTGACTGATCAGCCGGTCTGATTCTGTCCCACACTGTAACACTTGACATTTAATAGCTCTTACTGTGTTGATGTTGATGTTCTACTGTTCTCTGTCTGCAGGCATTTTGGAACTGGGTGGAGAATTACCCCGATGAGTTCACCATGCTGTACCAGCGACCACAGGCAGATATGGCAGGTATGAACTGAACACTTCCATTTGATTGGTGTCTTTGAAATCTCACCTTCTGCCCATAGTCGGATTTGATCAAACTGTAGAAGGACTCCAAGCTTGTCATCAATAATTAAATAAATGTACGTGAAGGCTCTCGTTCAGGGCTTTTATTTTGAAGTTCAATGATAAAATCTTTTCTGATGGTAAACCCATTTGAATCGTCTTGTCTTATACAGTCCAGAAGTATTTGGACAGTTCCATATTTTTGTTCTTCAGCCTCTGTGCTACTGCACATTCAATCTGAAATCAAATGATCGACATAAAATTAAAGTCCTAGTTTTAATTTAAGACGGTTTTTCATCAGTATAGAAAGATCTGTGTCAGAGGTGTAGACCCGAAGAACTCGCCCATGACTCATTGCCATTCAGATTGAGGTGGGGTTGTCTGAGCACAGCTGATAGTCAGCTCTTCAGGTTCATTGAACGTATTCTGATGTTTAATTTGATTTATGATGGTGACATTTTGGATGCTCCACAGGATAACTGTCATTAACTGTGTGTGTGTGTGTGTGTGTGTGTGTGTGTGTGTGTGTGTGTGTGTGTGTGTGTGTGTGTGTGTGTGTGTGCATTCAGAAGCTGCAGAGAAGCTGTTTGATTTGGTGGACAGCTTTGCAGAGAGTGCTAAGAGAAAAGCAGCTGTGTGGCCGCTGCAGATCATCCTCCTCATCCTCTGTCCAGAGATCACACACACCATCTCCAAAGACACTGTGGAAGACAGCAAGGCCAACAAGGTAAACACATACTGACACACACACACACACACACATAGAGCAGAGACTGACTCAAGCACTCACACACACCTTCCTGTTTTGCAGAAACTGTTCATGGACAATTTGAGGAAAGCGTTAGCGGGTCAGGGCGGCAGCAAACAGCTGATGGAGAGCGCCGCCATCGCCTGTGTCAAACTCTGTAAAGCCTCCACCTACATCAACTGGGAGGATCACTCCACCATCTTCCTCCTGGTCCAGTCCATCGTCATGGATCTGAAGGTCTGAGCAGTTTCTCGAAACCAGCTCTTGTCATGTCTGGGTCATATTGATCACATGAGACGAGATCGTATTGATCACTATCAGCAGATGATTATTAGAACTGATTGCCATCTTACTAACATCTGTGTATTTATGACATTAAAATAAAGCAATAAATAGTTGCACTATTTACTGATTTAAGACAAAATAACTGTTCCACTCGGAGCTGAAGAGACTTGAACAGAGAACACCTAACTGGTTTGAATTTAAATTAAATTATTACAAACTGTTGTAACTGGCTCCAATAATTCAGCTGAACATGGAAAGAACCACCTGTTTAAACATATACTTTAGAATGACCTGAAGTGACCTCTGGCCCTCCCTGCCCCATCAGGCTCTGCTGTTCAATCCAGCCAAACCCTTCTGGAGGGGGGCAGGAAGCCAGAGCGCTGACGTGGAGCTGATGATGGACTGCTTTGTTTCCTGTTTCCGCATCAATCCTCACAACAACCAGCACTTTAAGGTGGACAGAGAGACCTGCTGTTATTTGTTTTATAATGTTTCACACAGTTCACAGCGAGGAGCATGTACGTTATGTGACTCACCTGAGTGTCTCCTCTGTGTCCTGCAGGTCTGCTTGGCCTCCGCATCCCCCTCGACCTTTCATTTTGTCCTGGTCAACTCGCTGCACAGAATCATCACTAACGTAAGTCTCACAGCTTGTAATCAGTGTAATAATGATAATACAAATAATAATGGTTAATAGTTTAATGTCGTCTCCTCTCAGTCTCACCTGGACTGGTGGCCGAAGATAGACGCAGTGTACTGCTACTCTGGAGAGCTGCGCTTCATGTTCTCAGACACCCTGAACAGGGTGATCCAAGGCGCAGCCACCCACGCTCCACTGCGCATGACGCCAGTGAGTATGGATGTTAACGTTAATACAGGTGTCAGTGTGAAACTTCAGATGGAGCTGAGGAACACCTTCATCATAATTAGATTCTCGTGAATGAACTGTATTATTACCAACATCCTCTGGACTCTGATGCAGTTTGAACCCCCCCACCCCACCCCCCTATTGGCTCCTCCCACAGAGTCTGACGTTCAAAGGGAAGATGACCACCAGCCTTAAGTTCAAAGAGAAAGCCACAGACCTGGACACTCGAAGCTACAAGTGCCTCCTACTTGCTCTGGTCAAACTCATCCACGCTGACCCCAAACTCATGTTGCATGTGAGTCTGCAGGACATTCACAACATCCACACAACAACAACATCCACACAACAACAACATCCACACAACAACATTCACACAACATCCGCACAACATCATTTACACAACAACAACATCCACACAACAACATTCACACAACAACAACATTCACACAACAACATCCACACAACAACAGTTGTGTATACCATACGGTTGTTTTGTTCAGTGGTTGTGTTGTCTTTGATGATGGAAATTGGTTAGTTGGTTTGTGTGAGATGGTTGATTGTGTGGATGATGTTGTGGTGTGTAAATGATGTTGTTGGCGGATGTTTTGGTTGTAGATGTTGTTGTGGGTGGATGTTGTTGTTGTGGTGGATGTTTTTGTATGTTGTCGTTAAAATGATGGCGTTGTGGAGTGTGTTTTGCAATGGTTGTCGTGTTGAATCTTGTTTGTGAATCTTGTGTTGTAGATGTAGTATAAATGTTCTGTTCGTGTGAATGTTGTTGTTTGATGGGTGAAAGTTGAGTGCATGTTGTGAAATGTTGTTTTAGTTGTTGTGTCGATGTTGTTGTTGATGTAAATGTGTTGTGTGGAATTGTTGTTAGTGTGAATGTTGTTGTTGTTGATATGTTGTTGTGGTGGGGGTATGTTGTTGTGATGATGATGTTTAGTTGATGTGGATGTTGTTGTTGTGATGTTTTGATCGTGATGAGTGTTGTTGTTGTGTGGATGTCTGTTGTTCTAGGGTAAATGATGTTGTGTGGATATTGTTGTGTGAATGTTCGTTTGTATTGTGTGAATGTTGTGTGTTGTGTGAATGTTGTGTGGATGTTGTTGTGTGAATGTTGTTGTGTGAATGTTGTTGTTGTGTGTGGGTGTGTTGTTGTGTGACAGATGTTTGTTGTGTGGAAATGTTGTTGTGTAAATGATGTTGTGCGGATAATCTGTGTGAATGTTTTGTGTGGATGTTGTTCGTTGTGTGGATGTTTTGTGTGAATGTGTTGTTGTGTGAATGTTGTTGTGTGATGTTTGTGTTGTGTAAGTATGTTGTGCTCTGGGAATTGTTGATTGTGTGCCAATGTTGAGTGTGGGGATGTTGATTGGTGTGTGGATCGTTGCTGTTGTGTGATGTTGGTTGTTTGTGTGGATGTTTTGTTGTGATTGGAATGTATTGTTCTGTGGTGGATGTTGGTGCTGTGTGAAGATGTTGTTATGTTGTAGTCGTGAATTGTTGTTGTGTGGATGTTGTTGTTCGGTGTTTAAACTGATGTTGTGCCGGATGTTGTGTGAATGGTATTGTGTGTGGATGATTGTTGTTGTGGACCTGGATGGTTAGTATGCGTCTGTTAGCTGTCGGTATAGTGTCATGTGAAATTGACCTGCAACTCCACAGCCAACATTAGTTTGGGCGCGTGCGTAGTTAGAGCACCAAAGCAGAAGTAGGACCACTGTGTAGACTTCGAAGTGTCAGTCTGTAGCTTTCTCTTTGAACTTAAGGCTGGTGTCGGTGCATCTTCGCCTACTTGAACGTCAGACTCTTGTGGGAAGGAGCCAATAGGGGGGTGGGGTGCAGGGGGGTTCACAATCTGCATCAGAGTCCAGGAGGATGGTGTCAGGTAATTAATACAGTTCATTCACGAGAATCTAAATTGATGAATGAAGGTTGCTTCCTCACGCTCCTTGAAGTTTCACAACTGACACCTGTATATAACGTCTAACTTATCCACTGACTACACTGTGCGATTCGATTGCGCAGTTCTGAGACGGTGGGGAGGTGCAGCCTTAGGGATCACCCTGTTTCAAGACGGTTGTACGTACAGAACATGTATAGCGCTAGTTCGTCTCCCAGATAAGCAGTACACTTGCGTTCTATCTGTCGGGCGCACCCACCAGTACAGGTGAGACTGAGAGGAGACGATCATTAACTATTAACCATTATTATGTATTAATCTATTATTAAACTACTGGATTACAAGCTGTGAGACTTACGTTTAGTGAATGATTTCTGTGCGAGCGAAGTTGACCAGGAACAAAAATGAAAAGGTCGAAGGGGAGTATGCGGAAGAGCAACGCAGACCCTGCACTAGGATCACAGAGGAAGACACTCAGGTGAGATCACATAACGTGTCACACTAGGCACTCCCTGAACTGTGAACTGAAGTGTAACATTACATAGAAATAATAAACAAGGAGTCCATCTCTGTCCACTCCTTCAACAGCTGTGGTTGTTGTGAAGTGATCATGTCTGGAAACGAGGAAACAATACAGCAGTCATCATTCAGCTCCACGTGCAGCGTGCTCTGGCTTCCTGCACACGCCCGTGACCGAGATGGGGTTTTGAGCTATGGACTTCGAACAGCAGAATGGGCCTCAGACTGGTGTGGCAGGGAGGGCAGAGTCCATTCGAGGTCATTCTATAAGTAATATGTTCACAACAGGTGGGTCTCTCTGTAGTCCATGTTTCAGCTGAATTATAGCGAAGCCAGTTACAAACAGTTTGTAATAATTTAATTTAAATTTCACATGATGAAGAATGTGGCAGCTGGCTGCAGACAGCACTACCGCGCAATCATGGAACACAAAGAATATACTAGGAGCAGTGATCGGCAGCGCCAGTGAGCTGACGAGAGTGCCGTTTCCTGATAGGCCAGCCGCAATGGTTCACAGTGAACCCTCAGTACAGTTGAGAGCTGCTAATGATGTAATTTCATAAATCTGGGGCAACCCAGTTTAGTGGTTCCTTCTGTCAAGTTCTCCCTTCAGCTCGAGTGCGACATTTATTTCTTGTCTTAAATCAGTAATAGTTGGCAACTATTTATTGGGCTTTATTTTTAATGTCATAAAGTACACCAATGGTTATTAAGAGGGGGGGGGGGGGGTGGCAATGCAGTTTCTAATAATCATCGTGGCTGATAGTGATTTGACACATACATACAGCATCTCGGTCTCATGTGATCAGACTATGCCCAGAACATGACAAGTTATCTACCTTGGTTTACAGACGAAACTAGCTCAGAACCATTCAGACGCCAATTGACGATGGAAGTGCGTGGCGGACACTGAGGAAGATGGTGGAGGTGGATACCTCCAGTTGGAGGTTTAGGTATGGAGTGGAAGCTTTATTCAGAGTTTGACCAAGTGACTTGTGCTTGCAAGCTCCTCTGACGGATACAGCTGTTTGCTGCCGCCCTGACCCGCTATACGTATCCTCCAATTGTCCATCTTAAGAACAGTTTCTGGCAAAGGGAAGGTTGTGTTGGTATGTGCTTTGAGGTCAGGGTCTTGACCACTGATGAGTGTGTGATGTTCGTTGTGTGTCAGCTATGTTGTTCTACCACATTGTTAGGCGGCTTTTCGCTGTCTTCCACTATTGTGTCGTTTGTGGAAGTATATTTGAGTAGTGTGTGAAAGCTCTGACGAAAAAAGGAGTGATTGAGGAGAGTATGATCTGGCAGCAGGCCACACAGCTGGCTTTTGCTTCTCTAACACTCTCTGCAAAGCTGTCCACCATAATCAATTACAGCGCTTTACGTCTGCAGGTTCTGATGGCCACGCATGCAAGAGAGATTGTTACTAGCTCATGGCGTTAAAGGGACCATAACACACACACATCACACCATACACAACACTACACCACACATCACACCATACAACTTCTTCCCTGTGGAATGCGTCTCCACACTAGCACTACAACACACATCACCACTCACATCACATTATCACACAGTTAATATTGGACAGTTATCCACTCGGTTGGGCAATAGCAGCAATGCTTAAACTAAGTTTTTTATCCTTAGCTGTTTTTGGTCACTAAGGTCTTTGTTGTGCAAAGTTTAGCCCTGACTTTAAATTGATTCTCTTAAGTTCCCAGACTACAAGGGTCAGTGAGAAAACCTCTACATACTTCTAGTGAAACATTTGTAAGAAACCTTAAGGAGAAGACTTAAGGTGTTTTGTCCACGCTTTATTTTAAGGAAACCTTAACTCAGTACTTTAAGGAAAATGCTTAATCTTTAAGGTGTTTTTGTTTCATAGCAACAGTAACTAAACAGTAATAATTTATAAAAATA
>NW_019174732.1:57399-61038 GCF_002260705.1 Seriola dumerili | reverse complement strand
ACAACATCCACACAACAACAACATCCACACAACAACAACATCTACACAACAACAACATTCACACAACAACATTCACACAACAACATTCACACAACAACATCCACACAACAACAACATCCACATAACAACAACATTCACACATCAAAATTCACACAACAACAACATTCACACAACAACAACATTCACACATCAACATCTACACAACATCAACATTCACACAACATCAACATCTACACAACAACATCTACGCAACATCAACATTCACACAACAACAACCTTCACACATCAACATTCACACATCAACAACATTCACACATCATCATCCTCACAACGACAACATTCACACAACAACTACATTCACACAACAACAACCTTCACACATCAACATTCACACATCAACAACATTCACACATCATCATCCTCACAACGACAACATTCACACAACAACTACATTCACACAACAACAACCTTCACACATCAACATTCACACATCAACAACATTCACACATCATCATCCTCACAACGACAACATTCACACAACAACTACATTCACACAACAACAACCTTCACACATCAACATTCACACATCAACAACATTCACACATCATCATCCTCACAACGACAACATTCACACAACAACTACATTCACACAACAACAACCTTCACACATCAACATTCACACATCAACAACATTCACACATCATCATCCTCACAACGACAACATTCACACAACAACTACATTCACACAACAACAACCTTCACACATCAACATTCACACATCAACAACATTCACACATCATCATCCTCACAACGACAACATTCACACAACAACTACATTCACACAACAACAACCTTCACACATCAACATTCACACATCAACAACATTCACACATCATCATCCTCACAACGACAACATTCACACAACAACTACATTCACACAACAACAACCTTCACACATCAACATTCACACATCAACAACATTCACACATCATCATCCTCACAACGACAACATTCACACAACAACTACATTCACACAACAACAACCTTCACACATCAACATTCACACATCAACAACATTCACACATCATCATCCTCACAACGACAACATTCACACAACAACTACATTCACACAACAACAACCTTCACACATCAACATTCACACATCAACAACATTCACACATCATCATCCTCACAACGACAACATTCACACAACAACTACATTCACACAACAACAACCTTCACACATCAACATTCACACATCAACAACATTCACACATCATCATCCTCACAACGACAACATTCACACAACAACTACATTCACACAACAACAACCTTCACACATCAACATTCACACATCAACAACATTCACACATCATCATCCTCACAACGACAACATTCACACAACAACTACATTCACACAACAACAACCTTCACACATCAACATTCACACATCAACAACATTCACACATCATCATCCTCACAACGACAACATTCACACAACAACTACATTCACACAACAACAACCTTCACACATCAACATTCACACATCAACAACATTCACACATCATCATCCTCACAACGACAACATTCACACAACAACTACATTCACACAACAACAACCTTCACACATCAACATTCACACATCAACAACATTCACACATCATCATCCTCACAACGACAACATTCACACAACAACTACATTCACACAACAACAACCTTCACACATCAACATTCACACATCAACAACATTCACACATCATCATCCTCACAACGACAACATTCACACAACAACTACATTCACACAACAACAACCTTCACACATCAACATTCACACATCAACAACATTCACACATCATCATCCTCACAACGACAACATTCACACAACAACTACATTCACACAACAACAACCTTCACACATCAACATTCACACATCAACAACATTCACACATCATCATCCTCACAACGACAACATTCACACAACAACTACATTCACACAACAACAACCTTCACACATCAACATTCACACATCAACAACATTCACACATCATCATCCTCACAACGACAACATTCACACAACAACTACATTCACACAACAACAACCTTCACACATCAACATTCACACATCAACAACATTCACACATCATCATCCTCACAACGACAACATTCACACAACAACTACATTCACACAACAACAACCTTCACACATCAACATTCACACATCAACAACATTCACACATCATCATCCTCACAACGACAACATTCACACAACAACTACATTCACACAACAACAACCTTCACACATCAACATTCACACATCAACAACATTCACACATCATCATCCTCACAACGACAACATTCACACAACAACTACATTCACACAACAACAACCTTCACACATCAACATTCACACATCAACAACATTCACACATCATCATCCTCACAACGACAACATTCACACAACAACTACATTCACACAACAACAACCTTCACACATCAACATTCACACATCAACAACATTCACACATCATCATCCTCACAACGACAACATTCACACAACAACTACATTCACACAACAACAACCTTCACACATCAACATTCACACATCAACAACATTCACACATCATCATCCTCACAACGACAACATTCACACAACAACTACATTCACACAACAACAACCTTCACACATCAACATTCACACATCAACAACATTCACACATCATCATCCTCACAACGACAACATTCACACAACAACTACATTCACACAACAACAACCTTCACACATCAACATTCACACATCAACAACATTCACACATCATCATCCTCACAACGACAACATTCACACAACAACTACATTCACACAACAACAACCTTCACACATCAACATTCACACATCAACAACATTCACACATCATCATCCTCACAACGACAACATTCACACAACAACTACATTCACACAACAACAACCTTCACACATCAACATTCACACATCAACAACATTCACACATCATCATCCTCACAACGACAACATTCACACAACAACTACATTCACACAACAACAACCTTCACACATCAACATTCACACATCAACAACATTCACACATCATCATCCTCACAACGACAACATTCACACAACAACTACATTCACACAACAACAACCTTCACACATCAACATTCACACATCAACAACATTCACACATCATCATCCTCACAACGACAACATTCACACAACAACTACATTCACACAACAACAACCTTCACACATCAACATTCACACATCAACAAGATTCACACAACAACATTCACACAACAACAACATTCACACGTCAACATTCACACAACACAACATTCACACAACAACAACATCCACACAACATCTACACAACAACATCTACGCAACATCAACATTTACACAACAACATCTACACAACAACAACATTCACACAACAACAACATTCACACATCAACATCTACACAACAACATCTACGCAACATCAACATTCACACAACAACATCCACACAACAACATCCACACAACAACAAAATCCACACAACAACATCTACACAACAACAACATTCACACAACAACAACATTCACACATCAACAACATTCACACAACAACAACATTCACACATCAACAA
>NW_019174732.1:48256-55543 GCF_002260705.1 Seriola dumerili | reverse complement strand
CAAACAACATTACGCAACATCAACATTCACACAACAACAACATCTACACAACATCAACATTTACACCAAACAACATCTACACAACAACAAACATTCACACAACAAACACAACCATTCACACAAAACATACTACAACAACACAACATCTACGCAACAAACAACATTTCACACACAACCAACTCTACACAACAACAATCTTACGCAACATCACATTTACACAACAACATCTACACAACAACAACATTCACACAACAAACAACATTTCACCACAACAAACATCTACACAAACAACATCTACGCAACAACAACATTCACACAAACGGAGACATGCTACACAACAACATAAATACGCAACATCAAAACATTCACACAACAACATCTCACACATCACAAACATTCACACAACAACATTCACACAACAACAACATTCACACAACATCTACACAACAACAAACATTTCAACACAAACAAAAACAACATTCACCACATCAACAACATTTCACACAACAACAACATATCACACATCAACAACATTCCACCACAACAACCATCACACATCAACAAACATGTCACACAACAACATTCACACAACAACATTCACACAAAACAAACAACAATTCATACAACAAACAACATTCCACACAACAACATTCACACAACAAGCAACAATTCCACACAACAACAAACATTCCACACTATCAAACGAACATTCACACATCAACAACATTCACCACAACAACATTCACCACAACAAACAACATTCACACCAACAACAAACATTCACACAAAAAACAACATTCACACAACAACACATTCCACACAACAACAACAATCCACACAACATCCACACAAACTAACAAACATTCACACAACAAACAACATTCACACACTCACACAATTCACACAACCAACATTCACACAACCAACATTCACACATCAACAATTCACACAAACAACAACATCTACACAACATTGCAACATTTACAACAACAACAACATCTCACACAACAACATTACACAACAACAACATTCACACAACAACAACATTCACACAACATCAACATTTACACAACAACACACAATATCACAACAACAACAACATTCACACAACATCTACACAACAACATTCTGCTCGCAACATTCAACATTTACACAAACAACAACATTTCACACATCAACATTCACACCAACAACAACATTCACACAACCAAACAACATCCACCACAACATCTACACAACAACAACAACATCCACACAACACACATCTAACCAACAACATTCACACAAACAACAACATTCACACATTCACACAGCATTCACACACACGAACAACATTCAATCAACATTTCACACCAACAACAACATTCACAGCAACAACAACCATTCACACATCAAACAATTCACACAACAAACAACATTCACACCAACAACAACATCCACACAACAAACATCCTACACAACAACATCTAACGCAACATCACATTTACACAACAACATCTACACAACAACAACATTCACACAACAACAACATTCACACAACAACATCTACACAAACAACATCTACGCAAACATCAACATTCACACAACAACAACATACTACAACAACATCAACAGTTACACAACCAACAACATTCACACAACAACATTCACACAACAACAACATTCACACAACATCAACATTTACACAACAAACAACATTCACACAACAACATCTACACAACAACATCTACGCAACATCAACATTTACACAACAACAACATTTACACAACAACAACATTCACACAACAACATTCACACAACAACAACATTCACACAACATCAACATTTACACAACAACAACATTCACACAACAACAACATTCACACAACAACATCTACACAACAACATCTGCGCAACATCAACATTTACACAACAACAACATTCACACAACAACAACATTCACACACAGATTCAGTTTCTGTTCATTAGGACATTATCATTTCTTACACTGTTCTTACACACTTATATATTTTATGTCAGTGTTCATAATGTTTCTAAGAACTAGAACATTAAAAAACATTGTGTGTGTTGTGTGTTGTTGTGTTATTGTGTGTGTTGTTGTGTGTTAGAACCCAGTGAAACAGGCTCCAGAGATGCAGAGCAGCACAGCAGAGCTCATCACCGGCCTGGTGCAGTTGGTGCCTCTGAACAACACCACCCAGCTCTCGCAGGAAGCCATGGAGGTCAGAGACCACGCCCACTGACGCCTCTCACTTACACTTTTTATTTTTGTTGCATTAACTTGTTGATTGAACTCTTTGTCTGTGTCCTCCTGTGGCTTCTCTCAGGCTCTGTTAGTCCTTCACCAGCCAGAGACCATTGAGCTGTGGAATCCAGATGCCCCCATAGAGACGTTCTGGGACATCAGGTACTTAACTGTCCTCTCATCCGTCCATGAATAAAGATATAGTCATCAGTCACTGTGGTCTGCTGTGATTGGTCTGGACGATTCACACATTCACACAACAACAACATTCACACAACAACGCCTCTCCATTTTTAAGTTACTTGTAATGACATTAAACTGGGTGTTGAAAGGGGTTTTTGGGACTGAAGTGTTGATTTGATCCCAGAGAGTTCACTGTGTTCAAACCTTTATGATCACTGAGTCTGACTTCTCCTTCTTGTCCTCAGTTCACAGGTGCTCTTCCTCATCTGTCGGAAGCTGATTGGTCAACAGATGGTCAACGGGACAGAGGTTCTGAAATGGCTGAGGGAGATCCTCATCTGCAGAAACAAGTTCCTGCTCAAGAACAAGGTGCAGACCTCAGACCTCCTCAGCATCTTAGTTACAGAGTCACCTGCACACTGAGCAGCGTGGTGCTCATGGTGTGAACCAGATGTTTGGTGCGAATCAGATGTTTGAACCACATGTTTAGAGTGAACCAGATGTTTGTGTTATTCATCAGAGAGGTTCAGGATCTGGTCTAGCCTCTTGTCAGTCTATAAACTGTGAGCCACGTCTTTGGTATGAATCAGATGTGTGAACCAAATGTTTTGAGGGAGCCAGATGTTAGAACTAGATGTTTGGAGGGAGCCAGATGTTAGAACCAGATCTTTGTCTTAATGCCCATAGAGGTTCTGGATCCGGTCTGGCCTTCCGTCAGTCAATAAACTGTGAGCCAGCTGTTTGACCCAGATGTTTGGAGTAAACCAGATGATTGACCCGGATGTTTGGTGTGAATTCTCAGACAGATTGTGTAAACTGTGAACTGTATCTGGTCCTCGGTGCTGCAGGACTGTGCCACGGTGGGCGGAGGGATCCCGATCTGCCGGCAGGCACAGACGAAGCTGGAGGTGTGTCTCTATATGTTCTTGTGGAGTCCGGACACCGAGGCCGTGCTCGTCGCCATGTCCTGTTTCCGTCACCTCTGTGAGGAGGCCGACATCCGCAGCGCTGCCGACGAGGTGCCCGTCCAAAACATCCTGCCCAACTACGCCACCTTCAGTGAGCTGGCCTCCGTCAGCAACATGATGGGAACAGGTGAGTGCTGCTTTACACCTGAGCTTCATCTTCAGTATGACGTCTCTCAGTGTTCAGCAGCTCACAGTCAGAAGTACGGCTCAGACATATAAACTGTGTTCACTCACACTGAGGACTGACTGGAGGATGTGCTGTGACGGGTCAGTGAGCTCAGCTGCAGCTCTAACAGCTTGCAACTGTTAATTCTTCTGTCCAGATGTTCTGCAGATACAAACACACAGACACTAAAGTTCAGCTGTGAAATATCAGACCCTGGGAGGACCGAGGGAGGACCAGGGGAGGTAGGGGTGGTCTGCAGTTAAATGAACCCTGAACTGGCCCCAAGTCTTTTTAAAGATAAGGATCACTGATACTGATCTGAAACAATGTTGTTCCAAAGGCCCAAAGAGGGACGACCGAATCCTCCAGACCCCTAATGCAGTCTGACAGATGAATGTGATGGTGCAGGGATAAATCTGTGTCCACATGTCTCTCTGGGCTCAGGTGTATTGATGCCTCCCTGTAGGTAGAGATCTTACAGGTGGTAGTGTTCACACTGTGGCTCTGGTTTCCACAGGTCGATCCACCTTACAGAAGAGAGTGATGGCCTTGTTAAGGAGGGTGGAGCACCCCACACCAGGAAACATCGAGGTAACATTCAGATGATTTCTTACATGGTATCAATATTCAGTCAATAGTCACCTGGTAATGATTGAAACCCTCAGACCTCCAGGTGCATCACACCAGGTGAGCTCTGCTCTGTCTGATATCTGGGTCACGTACAGTTTCTCTTTCCACCTTCAGGCCTGGGAGGACACGTACACTAAATGGGACCAGGCCACAAAACAGATCCTCAACTTTCCCAAGAACAAGGCTGATGATGGACAGGTAAGGATGGTCTGAGCCTGATCACTTGATCAAACACACCTGGTCAGATAGAGGTGAAAGTTAAAGTGGTTACATTGACTGGCCAGGTGGGGGCACCATGGTAACCAGTTCACTCACTTCAGGCTTTTTAAATCATCAGATTAAATATGTTTTAATCACTGACATGTTCACACTGGTCAGGACACCCACTGAGATTAAATGTGTATGTTACGGTCGTGAACTTTGACACCTGTGAACATCAGTTGTTCTTCTCGTGTGGTGTAACAGCTCAGTTCTGCTTCTCATTCACATGTTTTATTCCCAACAAATTTTAGACGTATGTCGTCTTTACAGTTTTATATTCATCATCAAAGTATTGATATAAAACATTTGAAAGTGTTTTTAACTATGACCTGGACATCCTCACCTGTCAGGTGTGCTCACTAACAGTCAGCATGGAAGTGAAACACATCTGTGAACAAAAAGAGACAGAAAGAAAAAGTGTTGTGTAAAATTGGAGCAAAAACAAAGTGTTGTTTATGTTTTTGTTGTCTATCAGTAAACGGCTGTGAAGTAGCTGTTTACATGTTATTACTACATGTTATTACTACATGTTATTACTACGTGGTAGATTACATGTTATTACTACATGTTACTACTACATGGTAGATTACATGTTATTACTACACGTTATTACTATGTGGTAGAATACATGTTATTACTACATGTTATTACTACGTGGTAGATTACATGTTATTACTACATGTTATTACTACATGTTATTACTACGTGGTAGATTACATGTTATTACTACATGTTATTACTACATGTTATTACTACATGTTATTACTACATGTTATTACTACATGTAGGGCTGGGCAATAAAACGGTAAAGATAATTATCACGAAATAACTTCCCTTGATTGAAATACAAGACGGTCGATACAACATCGATAGATGTGCTAATGTTTGGGCTCCTGCAGCCGTGTACGTCACCAGTACGTCAAGAGTGGGAGAGAGATAAAAGGGAAGATGAACTCGAGCGACAGCGCTACCAGCCCAAGGCTCAAAAGACCAGGATATCGTTGAAAAGAAAAGAAGGGTCAGAGGAATTCTGTAGTGTGGAGATACTTTGGCTGATTAAAGTGGGATAAGAAGCAGAGCATCGTGCACTGCAGATTGTGTTGAAAGACGGTAGAGACCACTAATCTGTTTTACCATCTGAAGCAGTGCCATCCTCTCCAGCACGCACAATGTAAGACTTTACAGTCCCAGACCATTTGATGGTCAATGTTAAGATTTTAGTTTATAATATATACATATTTAATTTATTTGAAATACAGTTGTATAATGTTCTACAGTATATTTGTCATGTTCAACTTCTGACAGAAAAAAATAATATTTAAACCAAAATTAACCTGATGATATCTTCACATCTCACTGAGGAGAAAAAAGGGCCTTTGGGCATTTTTGCCTTTCTTCAGATAGTGAAGTGAGAGAGAGACAGGATAGTCAGGGAGAGAGAGAGAGGGGGTGACATGCAGCAAAGGGCCACAGGTCGGATACAAACCTGTGGCCTCTGCGTTTGGGACTAAGCCCATGTGGTACGCGCTCCACCAGCTGAACTACCAAGGCGCCCTGAAGGGAACCTTCATGATATAAATCGATATCTACTGATATGAAAAACATTATCGTGATAAGCCCTAACTACATGGTAGATTACATGTTATTACTACTAATACTAATATCGTTATTATATTATTATAACATCATTATTATTAGTATAGTGTCATTATTATAATGTTATTACATTATGTCTGAGTCCAGAGGAAGACGAGGCTAACAGAGGGGGTCAGTGGTTGGTTGTTGGGAGAACTGGTTTCTGTCTGCTGGTTGGTGGACTGCTGCTGCTCAGTGTCTCTGTCCCTCCACAGCAGGAGTGGATCAACATGACCGGCTTCCTGTGTGCTCTGGGCGGGGTGTGTCTCCAGCAGCGCAGCACCCCCGGCCCGGCCACCTACAGCCCACCTATGGGCCCCGTGAACGAGCGCAAACACTCCATGATCTCCATGGGCCCCTGCGAGGGGTCCAACCCCGCGGCCTCGGCCTCGTCCTGCTCCTCGTCGGCCTCCAGCGAGACGCCCGTCAGCCGCTTCCTGGACCGGCTGCTGGCCCTGCTCGTGTGTGGCCATGACAGGGTTGGCCTCCATGTTCGCACCAATGTCAAAGACCTGCTGGGGCTGGAGCTCAGCCCCGCCCTCTACCCCATGCTCTTCAACAAGCTGAGGAACAGCATCGGCAAGTTCTTCGACACACAGGGACCGGTGAGTGACCCTGAACCAGGTCTTCAGTTTGTACCAGACTGATGTGAATCCACTGGACCTGATGAGTGCAGTGAGTTTTATTCTCAGCTCTGTGCTCCTCTGTATCATAACCCTAACCCTCAACATCACGTATGTTAACTGTCGCGTAGCAAGAATATGGCTACATATATGTATATGTGTGTGTGTGTGTGTGTGTGTGTGTGTGTAATATGTGTATATGTATATGGCTTATGGCTGTATACATAGATGTATAGCTCTGCAATGAATAGGCCTCTAACAGAGGAACGAGTGTTGAACAGTTAAAAGATAGGCTGTTCTCCATGGCTTTGAAAGTTGTATTTGGACTTGGATACAGTTACCAGACTATAGTTTCCCATGGTGAATGGGTGAGTAGATGATGCATTTTTCATCCATTTGGACCTTTCAAGTTAATGTGAGGATTCACTTTTAGAAACCATTAGATTTGGTGTTCCTGTCTGAAACGTGTTGCAATATGTGTCACTGCCGTCAGCTAACCCCAAACACATTTCAGGCACAGAAAGTGTCCTTGCTTTAAGCCCTGTATGTATGTGTTTATATATATATATATATATA
>NW_019174732.1:0-48231 GCF_002260705.1 Seriola dumerili | reverse complement strand
ACACACACACACACACACACACACACACACACACACATATATATACACACACACACATATTTATTTATGTGTGTGTGTAACCCGGTTCTGTGTCCATGTGAGGTGACCTCAGTGCTTGTCCTGTTTCCAGGTTCCCATCAATGACACTAACACCCAGTTTGTCGAGCAGACCATCGCCATCATGAAGAACCTGCTGGATAACCACACAGAGGGCAGCTCAGAACACCTGGGGCAGGCCAGCATTGAGACCATGATGCTCAACCTGGTCAGGTCAGGACCACTGGTCTGAACGAGCAGAGCAGATAAACGTCTCTGTTGTGGTGGTTTTGGCGACACCCTGTGGTGACAGCTTGGAGTGCTTAACACTGTGCAGTGATCTGTCATCTATCTCAGAAGTGTTAATTAGAAAACAAATCAGAGTCAGAGTCTGACACTTACTCACCTGTACTGAACAGAGTCTGACTCACCTGTGCTCCTTCCCCTCAGGTATGTGCGAATCCTGGGCAACGTGGTCCATGCGATCCAGATCAAAACCAAGCTGTGCCAACTGGTTGAGGTGATGATGGAGAGAAGAGACGACCTGTCCTTCTGCCAGGAGATGAAGTTCAGGTGAGTGAGTGCAGCCGGTGGGCGGGGAGTCACAGGTACTCAGGTGTTAATTGTCTCTGTGATACTGTAGGAACAAGATGGTGGAGTACCTGACAGACTGGGTGATGGGGACGTCCAACCAAGCTGCTGATGATGACATCAAGTGCCTGACGAGGTGCAACTCTGTCACATGTACTCAACTAATGCAGTCTAAGGAACCGAAAGAGCCCTCCCTCACTGTTTCCTTCTGTGTGTGTGTGCGTGTGTGTGTGCGTGTGTGCGCGCGTGTGTGTGTGTGTGTGCGCGCGTGTGTGTGTGTGTGTGTGTGTGTGTGTGTGTGTGCGTGTGCATGTGCAGGGACCTGGACCAGGCCAGTATGGAGGCCGTAGTGTCTCTGTTAGCTGGTCTTCCTCTGCAGCCGGAGGAGGGGGACGGAGTAGAACTGATGGAGGCCAAGTCTCAGCTCTTCCTCAAGTAAGAACATACTGTCTGTGTCTGTAGCACCTGAGCCTGAACTCACCTGAGTCATTTAGAGATGACATGAAAGGAGCAGAGACCTGCTGAACACTGAAGAATGTTGTTATTAAATCACTGAACAATGAGCTCAGTGTGAAATGTGTTTAAGTCACATGTTTAAGTTTGTCGAGGACAGTCGCTCTATAGAATCATCAGCCACTGAAATCTGTCACTTTACTTGCCTGCAGTCCTGCACATGCTCAGTAGACACCCTGTTACCTGTACACATGGAAGAGAAATCAGGTTTCCCCTTCCTGGATCACAGTAACCAAGTGATATAAGTGCCTTTTAAATACACTGACTGTGTGTAGGAATGCTGCATCATGGGATATCTGAGCAGAAGAAGAGGCCTCTCTAATGAATGATCTGTTGTTGTGCAGGTACTTCACTCTGTTCATGAACCTGTTGAACGACTGCAGTGAGGTGGAGGACGAGGGTCAGGCGGTGGGGGGTCGAAAGAGAGGGATGTCTCGCCGCCTGGCCTCGCTCCGCCACTGCACCGTCCTGGCCATGTCCAACCTGCTCAACGCTAACGTGGACAGCGGCCTCATGCACTCCATCGGTAAGTCGGCCACAGAATCAGATAAGCTAACTGTGAGGAGCACTGCAGTTTTCCCATGAGCACCAGTGTTGATGTCTCCCTCTCCAGGTCTGGGCTACCACAAAGACCTGCAGACCCGAGCCACCTTCATGGAGGTGCTGACCAAGATCCTGCAGCAGGGAACGGAATTCGACACGCTGGCAGAGACGGTGCTGGCCGACCGCTTCGAGCGGCTGGTGGAGCTGGTCACTATGATGGGAGACCAGGGAGAGCTGCCCATCGCCATGGCGCTGGCTAATGTGGTTCCTGGGTCTCAGTGGGTGTGTACCACATCATGATGAATGATTCTCTGACACTTTTATTTACATAGAACCAGAAGTTGTCTCAGACCAGGTCTCCTTACATGGTTCCTCTTTATAAATCTCACTCATGTGAACGAGCCTCATTTCCACTCCCACAATTCTCCATAGATGATGAAGACTCTCCCTTAATCAATCAGTTTGTATAGAAACAAGTGACGAGACACAGAGAAGAAACAAACTGAGGTGAAAACATCCTCAGCTTCACTCTGAGCTTCTTTTATTAGAGAGTGTGAACGAGGCTCCAGAGGCTCCGACACTGAGATCAGTCAATATTAAAATAGTATCAAACAGTTTCACAACCACAAACAAACAATGATAAAGACATTAAACACAAACACAGTTATTTATGTTTCTGAAATGTAAAATTGTAAAATTTATACTGATGATAATGAATGAAGCTCCATGAAGTTTTAATTTCTGTTAAATAATAGGTCTCGTTTTATTTCGTGTTTTCAATATAACTTGGATCACTATGGAAACCGTGTGTTCACATGGTCACAGGAACGAGTGAGGTCACACTCTGTGTTTATAAAGACCAGTCTATGTGCGGGAAATGATGTGCTCATGTTTTTGTGTGTATGCATCATTTCTGCATCTGGACCCAGGTGTAGACCGTCTCTTTATAATGTTTCTACAGACACCAGCCCCCCGTGAGCAGGAGCTGCTGTCAGTGGCGCAGGTAGAAACCTGAGAGATTAAAACGAATCATAATAGTAGTAGCAGCGGGTGTGGAGCAGGACCAGGGTCTACGGTCTCAGATAGGAAGAACACATCTACAGAGAGAGAAGGAGAAGGAACGTGTGTTAATGTGTTGAATGAGAACAGATGGAGTTTTATTCCAGCACATTACATGAGAACAAAGAGCTCATTTATATGTTACTACGCTGCAGCAACACATAAATATCATTTTTATAAATCAGATTTTTTTGTCACGTGTCTCTCAGGACGAGTTGGCCCGAGTCCTGGTGACGCTGTTCGACTCCCGCCACCTCCTCTACCAGCTGCTGTGGAACATGTTCTCTAAAGAGGTGGAGCTGGCCGACTCCATGCAGACTCTGTTCAGAGGAAACAGCCTGGCCAGTAAAATAATGACCTTCTGTTTCAAGGTAGAAACACAGCAGCGGCTCCGTCATGACACAGCTACAGGTTCACGGCATCAGGTAACTTCCTGACCCTGTTTATATGATTCCAGGTGTACGGAGCAGCGTACCTGCAGAAGCTCCTGGAGCCTTTATTAAGAGGTGTCATCACCACTCCTGAACACATCAGCTTTGAGGTGGACCCCACCAGGTGAGAACCTTTGCTCTGACAGCATGAGGTGTTCATTCTGTCACACTGAGGCACTTCATGATGTTTGGTACGATGAGTGACTCTACTCTTCCTTCATTTATATAATACATGTATTCACAGCAGCTGTTGATATTTGAATCATGCTTTGTTTGAGAAAAGAACCCCCTTCCCCACCCAGCACCACCCCCAGACTGTACAACTAATCACATTAAAGTTGATCATTTATTCCAGCAGTTTGAGCCATAATTGATTTTCAGGCTGAAGAATCTTTAGGAAAGGTTAGGGTGACTCGTTCTGTTTCTACCCCCACATTAAAGTGCTGCAGAGGTTGGGGTTAGAATGACCAGCAGAGGGCAGCATCACAGCACAGAGGACACACACTGTTCCACCCAGGCTAGAGATGAACCGCTTGACCTTAACTCTGCTTTTCCTGTCATTTATGTTATGGAAGGTACAACTATACTGTGGCTAGGTGATATAGTTTAGATTAATATCAATTGCTATTATTGCTAAACTAATAAATAAAATGATAGAATCAACAGGAGTATTTCTTCAGTGTATGGTTACAATGTCCAATATGATGTAAATGATCACATTCATTTCCGGGGAACTGTGTCAATGTTTTGACTAAATTCTACTTTATGTAGTTCTTGGTTATAATTAGATTTGAAGCATTCATGTTTAAAAGGCTCATCAGCAGACACCTGAACTATAACATGTAACATTATTAAGTCAATTTGATTTATACACTGTGAAATCATAAGGCGTTTACTCAGAGTCTAAACTGGACTACATGAATACTTTATATGACTTTAATGTAAACACTGACACCTATCTGACTCCTCAGAGGTTAATCCCTCCTGGTCCTGGTCTCTGAACATAAGGTCTCTTGTGTCTCTCATCAGGCTGGAACAAGGCGAGAACCTGGAGGAGAACCAGAGGAACCTGCTGCAGATCACTGAGCGTTTCTTCCAGGCCATCATCGGTTCATCCAGCGAGTTCCCTCCACAGCTCCGCAGCGTCTGCCACTGTCTCTACCAGGTAGGACCCCCCGACCCCCCACCACGGCCCCCAGCTGCTCACCCAGCCTCTCTCCCCTTACCTGTGTGTTACCTGTGTGTGTGCAGTGTCACTTACACTCTCTGAGCTCTCCTGCTCTCTACACTCTGCTTCACTGATGCATCAGGACCTTTGTGTTTGGTCATGTCATGACACAACAGCTTCACCTGCTCAGTCTTTACCTGAGACACTAAAACTGAACCAGCACCTGGTTTTCTTAGCTTTTGCCATCATCAGAGTTCATGGTGTATTCACTTCACTGTAGTTCCCCAGAGGTTTAGCAGTCCGCAAACAGTTGAAAGTATGGTGGGAGCTGGACCCTTGGTTTTTGTGGCCACAGATAACTGCTGAGGTACAGAAGATACTTTCCACCTCTTGTTGTTGAGTATCGTGAGACGTCTGCCCCTTCGAGAGGCACAGGGTCGACAGAGGTAAAGAAACTGTAGTGTATTATCCACTTCATTTCTTCCTCTTTCAACAGTCTAAATTGTTGTAGGTTCTTCCTTTATGTCAGTTTTATTAATAAGTTAAAGAAGGGTGTCAACTAAGGTTTTATCAAAGGTTTCCTTGAAACTATACAATATAAGTTAAGTGTAAGGAATGTGCATTAGGGGTAAATCTGCTTACTCCTCAGGTTTTCTGTCTCCTACTATATAAGACACTCAGGATGTGTGGGTCCTTTTTTGGACTGAAAGGTTAAGAGGTTAGAGACCAGAGGTGTGTGAAGGCCCTTCTATTAAAAGAGAGGCACAACCCAAAGGTGGGATGAGACAGATCAATAGAGGGGTCTGGGAGACAGCAGAAGAGGGTTCTCACATTGGCAGAGATGCTCCAGGATTCAGCATTTTAGACACTGTTTCTTTCTTGTAAATAAACTTCTTTTGGATTACAAGTAAAGACGTGTCGGCGGTGATCACTCCTTCACCTCAGCACCTCAAGATACCACAAAACCCAGGTGAAAGAGTTTGATGGAGCTGTGGAAAGTTGTTCAGCTGTTGTCAGGTCTCGGCCATCTGTCATTAGGTGGTAGAGTAGAGGAGCCTTGTTGGTTAGAGAGCGGATGTTAAATAACCCAAGGTAAGATTGTTTTGCCGGGTGTTGCACCAGCCGACCTAGCTAGCCTAGGGTTAGGGTTAAAAACGTGAGCGATCCTCAGTTACTAAGGAAACCAGCAAATATTTAAGAACATTTAATCTTCTCATCATTAATTGTTTCAGGCTGATGTAGAAATATTACAGTTTGGTCAGTGCTGAGGAGGAGAAGGATGAAGATGAGGAAGTATAGTTATAAATGAGTTGAGTTCCATTTAAACAGTGTTTGACCATGTGACCTCGATTTGACTCGTTGATATTACAAACACTCACATTCTAAAGTAATACTGTCCGTAATGACCCCATACATAAATAATATACAAATTAAGACTGTTGACTGTAACCTGCTGAAGGACAGAGTCGCAGTGACGTGTGAAGATGGCGTGTTAGAAACAAAGAGGAAGCTGCTCGGCTGATCACACAGTAACAGGCCTTATACACAGTATAACTGAACACATCCACATACAGATCACATGTTAAACCAGGTGAAGGTGAGTCTCGCTGATGATGGCAAAAACTAGTAAAATGAAGCTCTGCTTTTGTTGCCAGGTAAAAATTTTCCCAGTGGATGATTCTCAAACAGGTGAGACTGAGAACTGTGATCACACCTAATCGTTTGATCACCACAGAGTAGACTGGCTCTGCTGTGTCTCTGTTTCCTGCCTCTGTCTGTCACATCATCTGATCATGATCTCAGAAGCCTTCATCAGTCTTTAAGGAGCATTTAGTGCCTTTATTATTATTATTATTATCATTATTATGTATATATATATATATATATATATATATATATATATACATATATAGTGGATGTGGACTGAGGCTGTTGTGAGTCACAGCAATCCTCAGACCAGCAGGACACTCCTGTAGAAAGATTTCAAACTTCTTTCTCTCAGACCTGAACATCCACTACACACGAAACACAAAGTGGCTGTGCAGGTTTGATTTTACAACATGATGTGATGGACTCTGTTATTTCACTCACTTTAAAGCCCCTCCAGTGTAAAGGTCTGTGTCCATGTGTAGTGTGATTATAGATCAGCTCTAGCTTCTATATTAATACTGTGAAAGTATCAAAGCCTCAGTCCACAGAGAAATGCACACAGCCTGTATTCAGAAACTGAGCCTTAAAACCAGCCGTCAGGACTTCTGGAACTTTGTGATGTCACAACAAAGCAGTCACCAAGCCCCGCCCACCTGGACCCACCATCCAAACCTTGCAGGATTTGGTTTCTCTGAGTGTTTTTACCTGAAATCTGCTTTATTTTTATTGGATCTCTGTTAAGACCTCTTGTGTTTTGTTCTTCTCTTACTTTTAATTTGCTGTCTTCATTTCCTGTTTCATAGTCATGTTTTATGAGTTGGACTTGGACTGAAAACCAGCTGTTACTGTGGCTGTTTGTGGACTCATAATTACATGATGTCCCTAGACCATCCACTCACCCTATTCCAGTCTTGCGGTCCCAGCTGTCCCATCACCCCCCTCCCTGATGTCCCTGCTGGTCTCAGAGTCTCCACACACACTGGAACTGTTGTGGTTCGTTCGGAGGGTCTAGCAGCTGAGGAGAGTTAGCTAGAGGCTCATTAGACCTGGATGATGGAACACCATGGATGGTCGACCCGACACTGCCAGATTATCCAGGGGTTTAGCACCACAACCAGGTCCGAGCTCCACACCAACTCAACCCGGAGCATTTTAGTTTGACATCGGTTTGTCTCATATCACTGACTGATCATCAACATTTGCAACACTGCTAAGTTTTACCAAGCTACAGTAGATATCGATCACATCCGTCTGACAGACAGCAGAGTCCAGCCTGAGGGGTCGGCAGGTCAGCAGGTCTACCTGGAAAATGACAGGTTTCATTAAGGTTGTTAAAAACATTTATGTCCCGAGCTGTCCCAGGCCGAAAGAGGTTTATAGTCTCCAGCATGTTCTGGGTGGACCCGGGGCCTCATACCAGCAGGATCCTGATTAAATCCACTCAGAGCACCTTCAGATGTCTGAGCTTCTACCCTCAACAGAGTCACTGCCAAAGCTCATGAACCGATTTCCAGCTCAGCTCTCTTCACCAAACCGGTCCAGTGTAACACCCACGTTCCTGTGGACACCAGTCCATCCTGCTCCATTTGAGCCTGACTGTGAACAAGTCTTGATGGTTAAAATCTCCCAGTGCACAGGGAGCAGAGACCCAGGACTCTGGTCCAGCTGCTCCACAGTCAACTGTAAACTGTTCTGGTCCAGCCTAGATGTGAGGGTCCGACAGAATCGGACCACACCAACCCGGACCCCGTCGTCCCCCCAGCTCTGCTTCAACATCCTGTCCATGAAAATCACAAGCAGCATCGGAGACGAGGGGCCATGTGTTTATGAATCATGTTATGTGAACAACAGGCAGATGAAAATATAACAAGAGAATAGAGGATGATCAATAAGCCGAGGCAAATTTCATATATCACGTTACATTCAATATTTCTAAAGGATCTTTCTCATTGGCTCGTATGGAGTCAGTCATCTGTTGTAGAGGATCTTTGACAGTATTGATAAAGAGTCCAGCATTTTGAATCTTCTTTGCTCGGTCCATCATGTCCGAGACAGATGGATGTGAATGTTATATTGGTATATAAATGTAACATTTAAAAAGTCCAGAAGACTCGAGCATGATCAGCAATCTCTTCCCCACATTCCCTCCAGCAGGACAGCTGAGCACCGGTCTGTTTACACTTCTGTTTGGAGCGATGCAAGCAAATCAGGTTTTTCCAGCTGGAGTCTCTTCAGGAAACCTGTGTGACCTCCAGCTCTCTCTGGGGTTATTACAGGTCGTCACTAACAGTCTGATGCTGGTAGAGACCAACAAATGATTAGGTGTGATCACATGATAGGAGGATGATCCTGGTTCCAGTCTAACCTCAGTGCACACACACACACACACTGCTGCTGCTGCTGCTGCTGCCGCTGCCGCTGCCGCTGCTGCCGCCGCCACAATGCCCCCTCACCTCAGTGACCAGAAGCTCCACCCACTCAACAACTCAGTGAACACACCTTATTCTTTATTACTAATTCACACCCACAACAGGAGGTCTGGGTGTTTGATTTCATCTGTTGGCATCTTTTTTTTCTCATTCTCCATTTCACACACACACACACACACACACACACACACACACACACACACACACACCAGCTCATGCATGGACACGCTTCAAGTCCCCTGAACAAACAACTTTTCTTACATCAGTTTGGTTTTTTCTGTGTTTGACTAGAAGTGAATGTGTTTAAACCTCGAGTGGTCAGAGAAGTGGTGTGTGTGTGTGTGTGTGTGTGTGTGTGTGTGTGTGTGTGTGTGTGTGTGTGTGTGTAGCTGGTGCTGTGACCATGTGCTCATCTCTGTTCTGTAGGCTACTTGCCACTCTCTACTGAATAAAGCCACAGTAAAAGAAAAAAAGGAAAACAAAAAAGCAGTAAGTTTGGTGAATCTATTTTCCCTCAGACACTTTTTCCCCTGAAGCAAAAAAAGCTTTTTTTTTTGCATCTTATTCATTTGATTTTTTATTTCTTCATTTTTTAAATTTGATTTTGATTTGGTGTCTCTCTGGAATTGTTTTTCTCTCTTCATATGAACTTTGTCTACAACCCTTTCTTAAAATCATCGTACTAATATCGGCACCATTGATATATTTTCAATTAACAGTTGCCAGGAAACAGGGTCTCTCTCTCTCTCTCTCCCTCTCTCTCTCTCTCTCTCTTTGCTTTTCTTTCTGGACTCTGTTTGAACTCGAGTCATTTTCTCAGATGATTTCATCTGCGTTCAGCTCATGTGTCTCCATCTCATTTTACCGAATCAGCTCCACACACACCTGCATGCCTCCAGCTGACTGGTGTGTAGATGAAATGTTCTGATGAAGTCCTCCCTCTGATTCCTCACCTCAGTCTTCTCATATAAACACAAGTAGTTTCCTACAGTCACATTTTGCCCCCTGGTGGCTGTCAGGTCTTAAGCCCCGCCCCCTCCATGTTTTGGATGTCTGTGATTTCAGGTCACTGATCTCACTGACGACTTTCATTTTAATGAGTTATTTGATGCTATAAATCAGAAGTTTGACGTCATGATTGACAGCTGTGACTGACCTTGTGATTGGGTCGATTGGTGCTGAGTGTGGGCGGGACCTTGATACCCTGATCACTTCTGCTCAGACTAACTCTACATGACGTCACCAGTCGTATCAGGAAGTCTGACTTCATCTCGTTACAGAGGAAGAGGAGACGTCGTCCATCTTTATAAACAGTCACTCTCTGTCTCTCTGTCTCTCTCTGTGTCTCTCTCTCTCTCTCTGTGTCTCTCTCTGTGTCTCTCTCTGTCTCTCTGTCTCTGTCTCTCTCTGTGTCTCTCTCTGTCTCTCTCTCTCTCTCTCTCTGTGTCTCTCTCTGTGTCTCTCTCTGTCTCTCTCTGTGTCTCTCTCTGTCTCTCTCTCTCTCTCTCTCTGTCTCTCTCTCTCTCTCTCTCTGTGTCTCTCTCTGTGTCTCTCTCTGTCTCTCTCTCTCTCTCTCTCTGTGTCTCTCTCTGTGTCTCTCTCTGTCTCTCTCTCTCTCTCTCTGTGTCTCTCTCTGTCTGTCTCTCTGTCTCTCTCTCTCTCTCTCTCTCTGTCTCTCTCTCTCTCTCTCTCTCTCTCTCTCTCTCTCTCTCTGTGTCTCTCTCTGTCTGTCTCTCTGTCTCTCTCTCTGTCTCTCTCTCTGTCTCTCTCTCTCTCTCTCTCTCTCTGTGTCTCTCTCTCTCTCCCTCTCTCTCTCCCTCTCCATATACATATATGAATAGCTATATGTATATACACATGCATACCTGTGTTTGTGTGTTGTACAGTCAGTTGTCAGTTTATTAGGAACACCAGTGTGATCAAACATTCAGTGACTGACTGGTCAAACAGCTGTTGAGCCTCCACATCTCTCTCTCTGTCTCTCTCTCTGTCTCTCTCTCTGTCTCTCTCTGTCTCTCTCTCTCTCCCTCTCTCTCTCCCTCTCTCTCTCAGTGACTGACTGGTCAAACAGCTGTTGGGCCTCCACAGCGCCCTCTGTCAGCTGAATTAACCACTTTTTAACCAGTGTCAATGAGACCTCCACGAAGGAGGAGCTGGTGTTCCTAATGAACTGACCACTGAATGTATTTGTATATATGTGTGTTGGTATGTATGTGTTGTACATGTGGGAGACCGGAGGTTAGGTTTGTATGACGGCAGGATATTAGTGTGGTTTCAGGGAGAACTCTGCAGGTTCTTCATATTTGTCAAGGATAAATAAAAACCCACCTGAAACTTTCCACTTTCTATTGTTCATGATCAATGTTGGTGCTTCTAACTTTTTCTGGTTCTTAGTTTCTTAGTTTTAGTTCCTGGTGAAAAGCTCATATCTGATGATTCATTCTCATGTGGAAGGTGTAGTGGAATCACACCGTGGGTAAAAACAGTGCAGTGAAGGCACGTCCTGGAGGGAGTTTTCGACTAAACGTGGTGAAAATTAGTTCAAGCCATTCTCCCCCTTGAATAAATTGACCATGGCCTTGTTTGATGGACGTTCTGACATCTGAAGTATTCCTCCACCAAACAAACAGACGCTGATGAATCTGAACTGAGCTCTGTGTAGGTACAGCTCTGGTTTGTTGGGCAGTGGATGGAGGGTGTGTGTGCTCATGTAGATACAGTATGTGTGGTGTGCGTTGATGTCATCACATGAGTCCCTCTGGTGTGCTTAATTTTTAACAGCATACTCAAACTGATGCTCCACCCAAACTGCATGTTGGAGCATTCTGAGAATACATTGGATTAATTGGATCAACCAATCAATCAGATGGTGAGCAGGAGAGGGACATTTGAACAATTAGCCGTGTGATTCCAGCTGACCACAGCTTCTGCTCTTTTTCTGATGTTCGACAGAATCAGTTTCACGTTAAGACGCAGAGATTGGATCGTAGTCTCCAGCTTTCTGAATGTTGTGTTAGAGAATATCTGCAGTTTATTCTCATAGATTTGTCCATCATTTGTGTGAGGAGTGACACCTCTGTGCTCATCAGATATCTTCCCCTGTTGGAGTGAAGTCCATCAGTAACACCAGCGCTGAGCTGATCAGACAGGGTCAGGTTCACGGTCAGGACCAGGACCAGGACCAGGGTCAGGGGGTTTGAAACGTGGCTTCATGTAAAACCTCTGTGATGACGACTAAATGGTCTGAGTTGCCCCCCTGCTCCACCTGTGTGCTGCTGCTCCACCTGTGTGCTGCTGCTCCTTGTCCACAGCGCCCTGTGCTGTGTGTGGAGATAAACAGGAATTGTGTATGAGGCGATCGGGACCTTCCTGAGCCTGTAACCCTCAGTTAGAGGTAAAACCAAAGGTGACCACGTCATCCCTCAGTACAGAAGAACTGTGTGCTCACATGTTAAAGGTAGGTGGTCGGTTTGGGTGTTTTTGTTCTGTTGCAGAAGTTAAATTCATTTTATTTTTCTCATAGAACGATGAACAAAACTACAGAAATAAACCTCAAGTTGTTATAAACTGGAAGAAGCTTAAATGGGTCTACATCTTCAACAGACAACACTCAGTGTTAGACCGTAGACCACCGGATGTGGTTCTGGCTGCAGGTCTCAAAATCTACATGAGGGATTTGTTTAGATGTCTTTGCATCATCTTAATTTGAAGATTTGAAGGGGTCTTCAAAGTAAGACGATGCAGGGTGGACTTCCTGTCTGCGGTCATGCTTCAGCTTTCTGGACTTGATGAGGGACAGACTGGAGCTTGTGATGTGAGGTCATAACCCCCCTGAATGTGTCACGCAGCCCTCCTTTGCCTCAAAGCAACATGGGACGTGTTGGTTGTGCTGTTTTTGGACGATCACCTGTACGGCTCCACATCTTCATCGCCTTGTGTTTTTTTGTGATGACCCAGTTTTCATTCATCTCCAGCAGAGAGGGCTCGGTCGGTTCTTGTCTCGCTCTTCCTCTCATCTCTTTCTTGGGCTGTAACTCAAGTCAGATTGCTTCTCTCTCTTGTTACAGCCCAGGATGAACCTCCTCTTCCTCCTCCTGAGCCTCCTTACTCTGCTCTCTTACACATTTCGACACGTATATTTTATTCTCATCATTCCCTCTTTTGCTCTTAAATGTACTGAAATCCATTTTCAATATTTCTTCCTTCCCTTTGCTCAAACCTGCTCAACCCTCTCTCCTCTGTTCCATCTGTTCTACATCTCCCTTTGTCTCCCTGCTCCCTCCATCATCCTCAGGTGGTGAGTCAGCGCTTCCCTCAGAACAGCATCGGAGCCGTGGGCAGTGCCATGTTCCTGCGCTTCGTCAACCCTGCGATTGTGTCTCCGTATGAAGCCGGCATCTTGGATAAGAAACCCCTGCCCAGGATAGAACGGGGTCTCAAACTCATGTCCAAGGTGAGACTGACTGAAGGGAACGTTTCATCTCCCAGTCAGTGGATGAGACGGAGAAACCAAATACTCATCTTGGTGTGCAGTAGTGTTGAATGGTAGGAAATGACATCATCAATTCCTGAGAGGATGTGCTCCCATGTCAGACCCTGGGATTATTAGCTTGTGTGTTCTGATGTGTTTGCTGAAGAACATATGTACAGATCAGATACTGTTAACCCTGTTAATGCTGTTGTAGCTGTAGTCTGATTGTGTGGGTAAACATTGTGTAGAGCTGGTGTGAAGACAGTGGACGTGCAGGATAGAGAAACCTTTCTGGGGAAAGGATTCCTGGGATTCAGAGGAAGAAAGAAATGAAAGATTCCAAGGACATGATTTCAGAATCAAGGGAAGTCCTTTGATCGCTCAGTCACCAACAACCTCAACCTGTCTACAGCAGCTGTGGGCACTGTGACTCAAAGAGCATGTAACTGTTTGAACAGCAGCCACATGACCTGCTGACACTATGACGGTGTACTGTAGCAGAGTGTCTAATGTGCTTTTTGTCTATTTCTTCTTGTCCTTCAGATTCTGCAGAGCATTGCAAACCATGTCCTGTTTACAAAAGAAGAACACATGAGACCTTTTAATGACTTTGTGAAGAGCAACTTTGATTCAGCCAGGAGGTAAGAACCTGGAGCACGATGCCAACCCACCTCTCGGTCTGAACAGAGAACTCAAACTACATCTGCTGGTGTCTGAAGGGTTAAAGGTTTCACACATGTTCAGGTTCAGGTTCAGGTTCAGGTTTTTCCGGGTTCAGGTTCAGGTTTTTCCGGGTTCAGGTTTCAGGTTCAGGTTGTTTCAGGTTCAGGTTCAGGTTGTTTCAGGTTCAGGTTCCAGATTCAGGTTCAGGTTTTTCCGGGTTCAGGTTCCAGGTTCAAGTTGTTTCAGGTTCAGGTTCCAGATTCAGGTTCAGGTTTTTCCAGGTTCAGGTTCCAGGTTCAGGTTGTTTCAGGTTCAGGTTCAGGTTTTTCCAGGTCCAGGTACTGAACTGTCCTCTCTCCTCCACAGGTTTTTCTTGGACATAGCGTCTGACTCTCCACCCAGTGACTCTGTCAACCACAGTCTGTCCTTCATCAGTGACGGTAACGTGCTGGCCCTGCACCGCCTGCTGTGGAACAACCAGGAGAGGATCGGCCAGTACCTGTCCAGTAACAGGTCAGGACACCTGGTTCACCTCCAGGATCACACACCAGTGTGTCCTGCTGCATGGTCTCAGGACTAAACTGTCTACAGTCTTTGTAATTATCATCTCACCTCCAGGGATCACAAGGCTGTAGGCAGACGACCTTTTGACAAGATGGCCACCCTGCTCGCCTACCTGGGACCTCCTGAACACAAACCTGTGGCTGACACTCACTGGTCCAGTCTCAACCTGACGAGCTCCAAGTTTGAGGAGTTCATGACCAGGTGCGTCTACAGGTTCACAGTCTCGGTCATAATTAACTTATACCACTGATGATCAGCTGTGACACTCAGATATGACGACTGCTTTGACTGGGCTGTAGTTGAGTGTTGTAAACCAGCTCATGCCTCATCAGGTGGATTCAGCAGAGACCCTCACTCCGACTTCAGCTTGTAGATAACAGCAGCATGAGATCAGTGTGGTGGTGTGAGCTGCTGTCTGTCTGAGGATGAATGTGTCCGTTCATTTGTTCCTGTTGCTCTAAGATTTGATCCCAACTTCCTGGGTTCATCTGTGTTTCCTCTGTGGTTTCCTCCTGATGCGTCCAGAGCTCCTTCTCTTTAAGATAAATAATTCTCTACAAACAACAGATAAGAGTCTGAACCCTCTGAGACAGTCAGTGGTTTGTGTTTAATCTCTGTACTCAGTCAGTATGATCCGTCTGTAACATGTAACATACTGTTGGTCTAATAAAACCTGATGTTACACTGAGAATTAATGAGAATTAATGAAGCTCTCTCTGTCTTCAGGCACCAGGTCCATGAGAAGGAAGAGTTCAAAGCCTTAAAGACCCTCAACATCTTCTACCAGGCAGGAACCTCCAAGACGGGGAACCCAGTGTTCTACTACGTGGCCCGCAGGTAGGAACCTGAACGTCCATCCTCCTCTAATGTCTGTTGTCCTTATTACCTTGTTGTTACCTGAGGGTTTTCATTCATTTCTGACCCTGTGTGTGTCTGTCTGATGTTCTCTGGATCAGGGACCTGACCTCAGGCCAGCACATTATACATTTACCTTCACTAGCAGGAAGTTTACCAGTCAGACCATAAATGACCAAGTGACAGCCTCTGTTTTTATTTTTTTATTGTCAATAAAGTTCAACTGAATCAGTCAACAGTCCGTCTGGATTTGAGACATAATGTTAATAACAGCTGTAACAGCTGTTGTCTCTTCACTGACTCACACAGAGTCTAAACTCAGATTCATTGACACCATTCTGATGTAAACATGAGAAACAGATCTGGACATGCTGATCAATAATGTCCACCTCTAACTGACTGATTCCTCTGTTCTTTGTTTGGAGGGAAACTCTTATTTGTTTCTGAAGTCTCCTCCAGACAGAAGATAAATCAGACTACAGACTCTACTGTGGTCCACTGTAACCACCACTGACAGTGACCATGCAGGAGTAGCAGGTGACTACAGCTACAGGCAGCCCAGTGTTCATGGACTATTTCATCAACTTAAAAACACTCTGACAAAGAAACGGTCACGGCTGAAATAAAACCACAGGGATGAAAGAGTCAGTGGATTATTTTAACATTAATATAAAACAGGTCTTTTAGTTTGAAGGTCGACTTCCTCTGTTCAACAGGATGATTGTTTCTTGTGCTTTGGTTTCTCAACTTAGACTTTATTTTGTTGCACACTTTATTACATCAGCGGGCTTCACTGCATTGATCCACACCTCCATCTGCTCTGTGAAGTCCTCGTGTTCTCCTGTGAACACTGAACTAGCCCTTTACTCTGTCGTAAATCCAGGAGCCAGTCATGGTGATGGATGTTCTATATGATTATTGTAGCTCTGGTTCTGAGGAGCCCAGCAGCACAAGCATCAGTATCATGAAGCACAGCAGAGAGATGAGCATTGAACCAGTTCACTCGTGTTTTCACAAGTTTTCTGTCAGTTTCTTTGTGTTCAGGGATTCACAGACATTTTCTTTCACATGTTGAGCTCATGATGATGATGATGATGATGATGATGATGATGCTGATGCTGACAGTGACAGAAGGCAGTAACAGTTTGTACCAGGGACAATGAAGGTGCTCAGTTACTTGGTGGTACATTCACAGTCCAGACTAATCCAGTCATTTTCTCTGTGTTCAGTCAGAAGTTGTTGATTGCTACTGTCATCACCAAAACAGTCAGAGTGACAGTCGGCTGAGTCTCCACCAGGAGGCCGCAACCTTGATTCTGTGAGTGCGAGACTTTGGGCTTCGTGGTTGAAGGCGGTGGGCGTGTCGTTGTGCTAGTGGAGAAACTGTCAAAAGTGCTGGAAGATGTCCAGACCAGCAGGTTGTCTCCAGACTCGTTCCCTGCTCTGCTGCCCTGATAGATCCCGGTCTCAAAGAGAGCAGACTTGGCCTGGTAGCTGGACGTGACCTCTGCAGTCCTCGCAGGCGACTGACTGTTGTGTCCTTCACCTCTGCCGTTGACCCAGAGCGGGGGCTCTGTGAACAGTGCAGAGTGCCACTCCCTCCCCGGTGTCGCTGGGTGGGTTTGTCCACAGATGGGTCTCGTGTAACACGGGCAGCCTAAGACTGTGGCACGAGTCTGCTCAGCCCACCTGAGCAGCCTCGCGATATTCTCCTCCTCTTCACAGGCCCAGGGGTTATCTCCCAGAGTCATGACATCCAGCCCCGTCAGCTTGTCAAACACCCCCTCAGACAACCAGGAGAAGCGATTAGCATGCAGGTAGAACTGAGCCAGCCTGGGCAGCCGGTCCAGAGACCCAGGCAAGATCTGCACCAGGTAGTTATGTGACAGATCAACGCTCTCGAGGTTGTGCGGCATGTTGGTGGGCACAGTCCAGAACCTGTTGTGACTGAGGTTGAGAGCTCGGAGGCTGGGCAGCGTGTTGTTGATGAAAACCACTCTCTCCAGCTCGTTGTCCGACAGGTCCAGGACTTTTAGGTTCCAGTGGTACGCTGTGTCGTTTTTGTCCAGCGAACGCAGGTGGTTCCCCGCCGCCCGGATGTCCCACAGAGACCGCGGCAAGGCGGGGGGCAGGCTCTCCAGGCGGTTATAGGACAGGTCCAGTGTCCGCAGGTGGGCATAATGACTGAGCTGACTGTCCAGACCCTGGAGGCTGTCAGAGGAAGGTCACATTTAAAAAACACATCTATGGTTGTTTGCACTCTACTAATGTTCAGATGTGAACACAGTGTAACCGAAGATTATCAGGTCAGTTACACAGCTCTGCCTCGAGTTTATTGAACCCAAACCGAGGAGACTTGTGATCAGTTATACTTATGTTCTGTAGAGGAAGGAAGTTCTTTGTTTCTTCAGAAGTTAGATTCACTTGAACTTCCTCCTCTGTTTACTGTCACCACCCTGACTCTGTATCTGAGCTAATTTAATCACATCAGAGCCTCAAACTGATCATTATCTGGGACAGCTCCTTATTTTTAACAGTCAGGCTGCAGCAGCTTTCACCACGCTATTGTTATGCAGCAGATTAAAACACACCATGTTTTTATTGGTGAGGAGGGAAGACTGTTGTCTATCTTATAAACTCATGATGTTACACAGCTGGAATAAACTTCCAGAAGATCTTGTCTGAACTCTTCTGTTCACCTCTGACTTTTCATTGTTTTAGTCTTTATATTTTTCCCTGATCTATTTTTAAGTCCAGCTCTTTGAATCACCTCTGTGTGTGTGAGCTCTAATAAAAAACCTATCATTTCCATTTCTCTTCTCTCTAACCCTGATCTCTGGAGAGAAGATCTATGATAGTAAAATGAACACTGTACCATGTGTGACCTCTGACCTGCAGCACCTGTCACCTGTCTGAGAGGTGCAGCTGCTCACCTGTTAAAGGACAGGTTGAGGAAGTGGATGTTGTGCTGCAGACCAGGCGGCAGTTTGGTGAGGCCTCGTGAGGAGCAGTCCACCACGCGGTGTCCCTGTCTGCAGAGGCACACAGAGGGACAGATAGACAGCACCCAGCCCCCCAGCAGCAGGAGGATCAGGCAGAGCAGAGAGGAGGAGCAGGCAGGCATGGTCCAGGCTCTGCAGAGAGGAGGGGAGGGGAGGGGAGGGATGGGGGTGGGGTGTATACAAGGTTAGTCTTCATGATGCAAAAGAGTTTGAACAGTTTGATGTGAAATAGATTTGATTATCAGAGCTGGTCACCGATACCGAACCCTGTGTCCAGGACTCATAGTCCTCAGACAGACTGGAGCTGTTCGTCATTACTGTGTCCAGGTCAGTCACAACATCCTCATACTGAGCTGTGTTCTGATCTAGACTGGAGGTGGACCCCTGATGTGTGTGTGTGTGTGTGTGTGTGTGTGTGTGTGTGTGTGTGTGTGGGTGTGTGTGGGTGGGGGGGGGTCCAAGTCAGTTTATGATGTTTATGTTAAATTATCTCAACACAAATTTAACAGCTCAGATGACAAATCATGTTCTACATCAGTGTTTGTTGAGAACAGAACTGCCTCTGGTACGTGTGCACTGCTGTCTGAACACAGACCATCAGATGCCCCTGTCAGTTCGGGTCCTGGTCTGAAGTGGGACAGGCTGTTGGTGCCAGCTGGTCTTGAAGCTCTGCCAGTGGGACTGGAGCTCAGAGTGCTGCAGTGAGCTGATACAGTAACTGTGAGACTGAAGCTCCATGTGTGTTTGTTCTTCACCACAGACTCGTTCACACCCTGACATGTTCCAGAAATTACCTCTCTGACATCACTGACTTGCTCTGTGTCTTTAAATAAACTGAGAAGAGAATCTGCACAGCGATGGAGCATCGACCACCATCACACTGTAGTTTACTGCAGTACTCACCTCATCCTCTCCTCTCTCACTCACCTCATCTTGACATCTCTCCTCTCCAGTCGTGTCCTCCTCCAGCTGTTCTTTCCTCTGTGTGAAGGTGATGATGTCACTCTCTTTTTCCTGCCTGTGGTGGACGTAGTTGCGTGCCGTCAAACATGTTGTCTGCTAGCGCCGGTCCCCACTCTGCTTGCCGCTCTGCAGCCTCCTGATGCAGCTGAAGGTCCGGGTTAGGAGATAGAGAGAGGGAGAGAGGGTGGGAGGGAGAGAGGGTAAGTGGGAGGGAGGGAGAGGGAGAGAAATGCAGCAGCAAGCCAGAGCACTCTGCTGCTGATGAGGCAGAGGGATGGAATAATGTGTGTGCACATGCTGACAACAGCAGCTCTCTCTCTCTTGTGCACATATATTCTCATACACACTTGATTGAGCTTAATTTGCCTGCACAGGGTGTCAATCATGTTGTGTACACACACACACACACACACACACACATACACACACATACACACACATTTCTTATAGCTAAAGACAGTCCTAAAACCTGGTTCCCTGGTCCTGACGTCTCTGATCTCCTCACCAGTCCACCTTTACAGCCTGGTTAACTCACCAGTCCACCTTTACAGCCTGGTTAACTCACCAGTCCACCTTTACAGCCTGGTTAACTCACCAGTCCACCTTTACAGCCTGGTTGTGTTTCTACAAACTTTCACTAACTCTGTCAGAGGAAAGGCTTTAGTAGAAGAGGTCAGAGCTTAGTGGTGGAGACATTGAAGTCATGTGATCGTGGTTTTGAAGTCATGTGACTTCATGTGACATGTGGTGTTCATTAGTGAAGATGATCCTGCTGAACTTAACCTGTCACAGATATATAAAACTTATAAAACTGTTGTTTATTTTCATTTTCTTAAAGCTGCAACAAACCTACAGAGAATGATCAGCTGCTCATCAAACATCTGTAAACATCTGTCCTCTACCTGCTCAGACAGACTCAGTCACAGTGGAGCATTTAAAATGAGAACAAATGTTACAAGCATGTTGTTGCTCTGTATCTGCTCTAAATGTAGCGCAACTGTTAGTCATATCATATAATAACTGTCATATTAGTTTAATTAGGTGAAACGGTGAAAAAATAGAAAGGTGAATTATTGACCCAGAATAATTTGGTGTCTAGGTTTGTTTTTAATGTAACCTTAAAAACCACTGTGAGACAGAAACCAGCCTCACATTCAGATAAAATAACAGAAACAAAACAAATGACATTTACAGACATTTTAATAAAAGCATCATCATAACATGTGAACAATCTGACGTTACATACACATAGGTACTCTTCTCATTATGAAAACCACATGACCACATTTAACACAGGAAATACATCGAGGCTGCTCTGGTAGGAATATGGCCAATGTAACAGTCCACAGAGAATGTGTTTAAAAGCCTTGCTCTTCCACGTTTTCATTTTGTGTAGTTGATTTCAGTGCGTTGTTCGGCCGTTGTTCAGTCGTTGTTCAGTCATTGTTCGTTTGTTGTTCAGTCATTGTTCAGTCATTGTTCAGTCGTTGTTCAGTCATTGTTCAGCCATTGTTCAGTCGTTGTTCAGTCATTGTTCAGCCATTGTTCAGTCGTTGTTCAGTCATTGTTCAGCCATTGTTCAGTCGTTGTTCAGTCATTGTTCAGCCATTGTTCAGTCGTTGTTCAGTCATTGTTCAGCCATTGTTCAGTCGTTGTTCAGTCATTGTTCAGCCATTGTTCAGTCGTTGTTCAGTCATTGTTCAGCCATTGTTCAGTCGTTGTTCAGTCATTGTTCAGCCATTGTTCAGTCGTTGTTCAGTCATTGTTCAGCCATTGTTCAGTCGTTGTTCAGTCATTGTTCAGCCATTGTTCAGTCGTTGTTCAGTCATTGTTCAGCCATTGTTCAGTCGTTGTTCAGTCATTGTTCAGCCATTGTTCAGTCGTTGTTCAGTCATTGTTCAGCCATTGTTCAGTCGTTGTTCAGTCATTGTTCAGCCATTGTTCAGTCGTTGTTCAGTCATTGTTCAGCCATTGTTCAGTCGTTGTTCAGTCATTGTTCAGCCATTGTTCAGTCGTTGTTCAGTCATTGTTCAGCCATTGTTCAGTCGTTGTTCAGTCATTGTTCAGCCATTGTTCAGTCGTTGTTCAGTCATTGTTCAGCCATTGTTCAGTCGTTGTTCAGTCATTGTTCAGCCATTGTTCAGTCGTTGTTCAGTCATTGTTCAGCCATTGTTCAGTCGTTGTTCAGTCATTGTTCAGCCATTGTTCAGTCGTTGTTCAGTCATTGTTCAGCCATTGTTCAGTCGTTGTTCAGTCATTGTTCAGCCATTGTTCAGTCGTTGTTCAGTCATTGTTCAGCCATTGTTCAGTCGTTGTTCAGTCATTGTTCAGCCATTGTTCAGTCGTTGTTCAGTCATTGTTCAGCCATTGTTCAGTCGTTGTTCAGTCATTGTTCAGCCATTGTTCAGTCGTTGTTCAGTCATTGTTCAGCCATTGTTCAGTCGTTGTTCAGTCATTGTTCAGCCATTGTTCAGTCGTTGTTCAGTCATTGTTCAGCCATTGTTCAGTCGTTGTTCAGTCATTGTTCAGCCATTGTTCAGTCGTTGTTCAGTCATTGTTCAGCCATTGTTCAGTCGTTGTTCAGTCATTGTTCAGCCATTGTTCAGTCGTTGTTCAGTCATTGTTCAGCCATTGTTCAGTCGTTGTTCAGTCATTGTTCAGCCATTGTTCAGTCGTTGTTCAGTCATTGTTCAGCCATTGTTCAGTCGTTGTTCAGTCATTGTTCAGCCATTGTTCAGTCGTTGTTCAGTCATTGTTCAGCCATTGTTCAGTCGTTGTTCAGTCATTGTTCAGCCATTGTTCAGTCGTTGTTCAGTCATTGTTCAGCCATTGTTCAGTCGTTGTTCAGTCATTGTTCAGCCATTGTTCAGTCGTTGTTCAGTCATTGTTCAGCCATTGTTCAGTCGTTGTTCAGTCATTGTTCAGCCATTGTTCAGTCGTTGTTCAGTCATTGTTCAGCCATTGTTCAGTCGTTGTTCAGTCATTGTTCAGCCATTGTTCAGTCGTTGTTCAGTCATTGTTCAGCCATTGTTCAGTCGTTGTTCAGTCATTGTTCAGCCATTGTTCAGTCGTTGTTCAGTCATTGTTCAGCCATTGTTCAGTCGTTGTTCAGTCATTGTTCAGCCATTGTTCAGTCGTTGTTCAGTCATTGTTCAGCCATTGTTCAGTCGTTGTTCAGTCATTGTTCAGCCATTGTTCAGTCGTTGTTCAGTCATTGTTCAGCCATTGTTCAGTCGTTGTTCAGTCATTGTTCAGCCATTGTTCAGTCGTTGTTCAGTCATTGTTCAGCCATTGTTCAGTCGTTGTTCAGTCATTGTTCAGCCATTGTTCAGTCGTTGTTCAGTCATTGTTCAGCCATTGTTCAGTCGTTGTTCAGTCATTGTTCAGCCATTGTTCAGTCGTTGTTCAGTCATTGTTCAGCCATTGTTCAGTCGTTGTTCAGTCATTGTTCAGCCATTGTTCAGTCGTTGTTCAGTCATTGTTCAGCCATTGTTCAGTCGTTGTTCAGTCATTGTTCAGCCATTGTTCAGTCGTTGTTCAGTCATTGTTCAGCCATTGTTCAGTCGTTGTTCAGTCATTGTTCAGCCATTGTTCAGTCGTTGTTCAGTCATTGTTTAGTCATTGTTCAGTTGTTGTTCGGCCGTGGTTCAGTCATTGTTCAGTCATTGTTCGGCCGTTGGTCGGCCATTGTTCAGTTGTTGTCATCTCACAAAGCTTCATGTGAGTTTCCAGAGAGAGACCCTGACAGTCGGCAGTTGTGCAGCTGGGAACTGAAAAGTGCTGAGTCTGGGGAATATGGTGTGTGTGTCTGACAGTGGTTTCTGTTTTATGATGGTGGTGCCCATGGCTCTGCTGATACACAAAACAGTCTATAATAGCATTTTTTGACTTATTGTACAAGCTAACTGTGATGTGCTCTGTATGTTTATAAAGAAAAAAAAAGACATGCTACTCCACTGCAGAGAACACTGCTCATGCCACTTCACTCTGCAGACAGTGAATCAAACAAAGATGGTGCAGTCTTGTTTGTGTCAGATGAAACATGAATCAGTCCTTTTTCACACTTTGAAACTTCCTCCCCAGAAAATGCAAATGTTTGTATTCGGTATTTACAGCTCTTATACATGGAACAATGTTACTGCTCCTTCTCACCAACACATTTCCTTCTGCTTCTGCTGCAATCAGCTGAAAGATAAATGCATGCTTGTCTGGTGTGAGAGGCACAGTAAAGGATCCAGTAACCTGTCTCATGGCTCTAACATTAATGATATGACTTAAAATCTAGTTTCTTTTCTTTGATATTACACATCTTTTTTGCAGCAGAGTACAAGATAAACATTTTTAGATTTCCTTAAACGATGATCAGTTGGCCCGTTTCCTGTTTTCTCAGTCACAGTTGTTGTTGCCTAGAAACCAATGAAAATGCAGCTTTAAGTAATGCACACGTCTGCTGGATGTGTTGAACGATTTGGAGTTTCAGTTCTCTGAAGTTTGGCCCATGCCATCATTCTGTTGTGCTGTAGCATTCTCCACTGCTCCGGATGGAGGATGAGGATTTGGACTGACGTTTGCAGCTTCTGAATTGTTTTCTGTGGAGAGCAGAAAACAATTCTGTGGAGAGGTTTCAACAGTCTCTGGAACGTCTCCTGTGCTTTTCATTCCTGGAACATCTGCAGCAGTCCCATTGCTTTCTGGTACAGTACGTCCATCCACCTGTTGACCAGATGTATTCCCTTGACGTTTCTCTCCAAATGTAGTACCTGGGGTCATGTCATCTAACTCCTCCTCTGTTTCTGGAAGTAAGGACAACCTTTTGGACAGCCTCTGAGGTAGGAAGCTGGAGAGAGAGATTCGGTTAGATGACCTCGGCGTTACGAAGCCGTTGTCGGCTCCATCCTCTAGAAATGGTGAAGGACCGGCCCAGTCTGTGGTCGTTATCTGCTGCTTCTGAAGCTTCCGTTTCTTTATGAAGATGACCAGGAATCCTACCATCATCAGTACCAGGGCTCCACCTATTATCCATGCCACTGCTTTACCGTGGCTTACTCCCCTGTTGGGCTTTTCTTTTGGTGGATCTTGTCTTTTCTTGGCCCTGGTGATGTTGATGATCGATGTCTTCGATGTGGCCAGTGAAGTTTTGTATGAACCTGTGGGGTGTGTAGCATCACCACCTGTGACTGGGCTTGTACTTGTAGACTTGACAGCAGGCTTGGCAGAGGTGGTCACAGTCAAGATGAGCTGTGTGGATGCAGGGGTCATTCTATCACTTCCTGTGTCTGGGCTTTGGGTGGAGCTGCTTAGTATTGGAGGAACCCTTGTAGTTGTTGTTGGTTGCTTGGCACCAACTATTGAGCTGTTTAACAGAGACAGTATGGAACTGGTTGGAGTTGCTGCTGTCTGATTGACCGGGGAGAATGTGTTAGAAGATATTGTTGGAAGTTTCCCGCTGGGTGTTGTAGTTTTTTCCTCTGATGGATTCGTACCAGCTGCAAAGGATGGTCTTATGTTGTGACCTGAGACTTCTGACACTGGATGTAAGCTGGATGCCTCCTGTGCTGTCAGATGGCCCTGAGTGAACATACTTCCTGTTACCTCGCCTGTCATCACATGATTCTGGCCCGATGTCCCCACGCTGCTAGTTGTCAGTGGCAGCAGCCATAAGAAAATGATGGTCATTGTGTTGTTCAGTCTTCTGGTTGCTGTTTGTTTCTAACAGAAAAGAGGAAGTGTGGAAGTTACACAGCAGATGAACTGAAGCATTGTCATTAGATGAGGAAACAGATGAAAGGAGTAAAAAAGGAATAATGTTGTGAAATGAAACCTGGTGTTGCATCATCTCCTTTAAATGCAGCTCTAAACTGTCATGTGTTTCAATGGTACATACTAGTATTTTTAAATCAGACCACTCAGCAGGTTCATCTGAGTCACAGTCACCTCTCAGGTCACAGTTCACAATATTAAAATATTGTTAAGTTTTATCAACACAGTAAGAGCTCACTTTGATAACGTCACAATTTCTATCAATCACAAATGGCTGCACAGTGATTCAGTTGTGATAGTCACTGTGTAGTTGTGGTGGTGGGACTGTTTCAGTCCATCACACGTGTACAAGTTTTCTACACATTCATCCATGGCTCAGGTTTAATACATTGTTGTGTGTTGTCTTCAGCATCAGTTCAAAGCAATATGTGCTGCACGTCAGACGATGTTAATAATTCAGATGATGAAAACATACTTACCAATGACTGTGTGCAGAGTAACACATCAGCTGTGTTATTCCAGGTTATGTTCAGAGTGAAGTGGTTTAGGGTGTTCTGCCGTTGGCGGTCTGAGGACGTCCCTTGAATTCAAAGCAGGAACTAACAACATGGACGGTTTCTCTGATGAAATCTCAAGACTGATTCTTGCCTCACTTACAGGAAGTGTGACGTGAAAGTGATGACAAGCCTTTCACAGTCTGCTGTACTAAACATAGTGTTCATGTTTCACACAAAGCCTGACTAAGTTCAGATGTTTAACCAAACACTGAAGTGAATTAATATAAGTTCAAATCCAGTGACTTTAATTATCTCTCAGCATCTATGTGTGATGATATTCAGCCATTAAGTTCAGATCATATAGAGACATTTTCTCTGATGACCAGATCATTGGATCCATGTTCATGTAGCTGCTGTTTCAGACATGAACATGACTCACTTTTTTAAAACAACAAGCCCTTTTGTTTTCTGTTGTCAGTTGATTTTTGTCAGCAATACAGACTATTGTACATTATCCATTTATAAACTCCCCCGTTATTATTGATTTATTTCCTCTCTCTTTCTTTCCTGAATGTAAAACTGGACTTCCAGCCCCTCTTTGTAAAACTCCAGGGGAGTAATACCTTTTTATATATGTGGAATTGTGGGCTGTCTAGGGGGCTTGGGCTGACCAGGGTTGAAGGGGTTAAGGTTACATGTTCTGCTCCTTTTAATATGAGGAGATTTTGTGTTTCAACAATATTAAATAATGTGGTAACAAGTGCATTTTCTAAGATGGCACATTTTGTCATGTTTAAATATAAATACCAGTCTCAGATAATGGGGTGTTAAAAAGGAAGTCTGAGCTTACTTCAATATAAATATCAATAATTTCCATATCTGTCTATAATGTTACCACTCTTACCACTAGTCACTGTGCACAGTTACGTGTATGAGTCACAAGTATGAGCAGCCATTGACCATGTACTGTCTGCCTGATGCTTAACAGCAGGATTGATAGAAACACAAGAAATTGAAACAATGCAAAAATCCATTTATTTAAACCCTGACACTTTAACTAGTTCTTTTTTTGTACACAGCAGTTTTAAAAGAGCAGTAGCATTACACAGTCTTCAGTACAGGTAAGAGGTCATAGATAGTTAATACAAGGACTGTTAGCAGACATTGGACCAAACTATCTAACCATAATTTCTCCACACAAGATCACATCTAGGAAGAGATCCTGGGATCTCTGTGATAATTTAAACATGTGCTGATATACTGGTTTGTCTTTGTTAAATTATTGTGTTCACTCAGTTATGTTTTAAAACTGCAGCATTTCATGTTAGATATGCTGCAGTTACAAGTTATGTTTAACTAATTGTCATGAAAAATGTACACCTCACTTTTTAAAAGTATTTGTTACCTGTGTGTAACACTTGACCTGTTGGCTGTGTTCCTCTTGACCAAAGACAGGAAGTACAGTAGAGTACAGTAGAGTACAGTGGAATACAGTGAAGTACAGTAGAGTACAGTGGAGTACAACAGAATACAGTAAAGTACAGTAGAGTACAGTGGAGTACAGTGGAATCCAGTAAAGTACAGTGGAGTGCAGTGGAGTACACCAATCTTGTAAAGTTGTTAACTTGTTCTTATATATAATATATATATAAAATTTCACTACTTTGGTGTCTTTTCTTCTGTGAAATAAAGGTTTTGTTGAAAAATCTATTTCTTTGTCGCCAAGGTTTCCAAAAACAGTAGTTTTTCAGTATGGGATATAGCTATTGTGTCGGCACTAGTTTATTTTTACTAGGGGTTTAGTTAAATTGTGTAATAAATTGGAAAGAAACAAACATGCTAAGTTAAAGCAAAGCTCATTAGCTGAACTGACTGGCTGCTGTTTGTCTTGACTGAAGAGTTTACTGAGGTTATCTCCTCACACAACAAGGGGCATGTCCTCCAGATCCCTGGGAACCTCCAGACAGGAGTCCCTGGAACTGGCACACTGCATCTCACTGGCCCTCTCTTCTGGGTCAAAAGCCATCGCCGTGGCCCCTTCCTCAAGTCCCACCCCAGCCTCTTCCTTCACCCCTTGTATTTTAGCGTGCCTCTCTTCCTCCATCTCGCTTTGTGCTCTCACCTCCTCTAGCACAACACTGGCGTCGCACGGCCCAACCATTCCTCCAACCTCTGGCTGATCAATGTCCCAGTAGCTTGCACGGCTCACCAAGTCCATGTTAGACCGGGAGGCTCGGGGGGCATAAACCCGGCGCTGAATGTGGCAGACCTGACATGCCAATACCACGGTGGCAACCAGAAGGCAGACAATCAGCCCCCCTGCTGAACCTATAGCAACCAGACCCATCTCAGTGTCGATTAAGCAGTCAGCACGAGTGCCGTTGCTGTCTGTATCCGGAGAGTTTGTGTGGTCAGTAGTAGTGAGGCTGGTCTCCATGGAATGGACTGAGCTGCCACTGGGTTCTTTTGTTGCGTATGTATTTGTCTGCATGGTTGAAGAACCTTGTCCTGCATCAGCAGGACAGAATGGCAGCTGGTTGAGCAGGAGAAACAGCCAGAGGGATGTTCTGGTTCCGTCCATTGTGCTCTCTCTGAAATCAAGACAGTCTTACAAAGATTAAATCAAGAATGTCGGCTCATTTACAGCCTGTTGAAGGTGAATTTAAATCACTCTCAAATCACTGAATCACTGTAGCTCTTACATAATAATTTTTTTAACTGTCTGTTGTTTTTATTATTTTTATTGTGTTTTTGTCCTTGAGCGCTGTGAAAGGCGCTGCCAAATAAAATGTATTATAATAATACAGAGCAGAAAGGTGACTTTGCCTCTTAAAGATTTATCATGTTCAACAGGAACAGGTTTCGCCACATGATCATATTTACAACACTTACTTGAAGTAGTCTTCGGCCGTAGTCTTGATGCAGAGATGGAGTCAGGTACAGTGTCAAGATGCTCTGAACTCACTTCCTGACCCCGTCTCTGGGTCTTCACTGCTCTGGTTATTTCAGGGTCTCTGGTCTGATACTGCAGAGGCTGAAAAGCTCTTACAAGAAAAGAGATAAAAAAAGAAGTTTCTCAGAAACCGGAACAAATGATGCTATGAACAATTCAAGACAGGCTCATGTGCACAGAACTCACGTCAACCCAATGATACATAATTTACTACAGAGAGCCTGAATTTAAATTAATTAAAACTGTTTTTTTTAATCTCCTTTCTTTAGGTTCAAAACAGGCCAGATCAATGGTGACCTGCTCATCTACCATGTCCTCCTTACCCTCAAACCCTACTATGCTAAGCCCTATGAGATAGTCGTAGACTTGACACATGTAGGACCCAGCAATCGCTTCAAGACCGACTTCCTATCCAAGTGGTTTGTGGTCTTTCCTGGCTTCGCCTATGAGAACGTAGCAGCTGTTTATGTCTACAACTGCAACACCTGGGTGAGGGAGTACACCAAGTACCACGAACGTCTACTGACAGGCCTGAAGGGCAGCAAGCGTCTCCAGTTCATTGACTCTCCAGCTAAATTGGCCGAGCACATTGAACCTGACCAACAAAAGCTGCCTGCGGCCACACTTACCCTGGAGGAAGACCTGAAAGTGTTCCACAACGCCCTCAAGCTGGCCCACAAAGATACCAAGGTCTCAATAAAGGTGAGCATGTAGCCATAGCAGTTGTTCTAAAAGGTGCTGACTACTTGGACTGGATTAGATTAGTGAAGGTTAGTAAACTCATTAGAGAAATTCTCCTTAAACAACGTATTTCCTTGTTGATCAGGTGGGTTCGACAGCAGTTCAGGTGACCTCGGCTGAACGGACCCGTGTCCTCGGCCAGCCGGTCTTCCTCAACGATGTCTACTACGCCTCAGAGATTGAGGAGATTTGTCTGGTGGACGAGAGCCAGTTCACCCTCACCATGGCCAACCAGGGCACACCGCTCACATTCATGCACCAGGAGTGTGACGCCATCGTCCAGTCCATAATCCACATCCGGACACGCTGGGAGCTGTCACAGCCGGATTCCATCCCACAGCACACCAAGATCCGACCCAAAGATGTTCCTGGCACTCTGCTGAACATCGCTCTGCTCAACCTGGGCAGCTCTGACCCCAGCCTCAGGTCAGTCCTGCAGGGCCTGCATACTTATTCTAGGAAATAGTCATAGCAGGTCTAATGAAACAGGTGGGGCTGTAGAAGAAAATAGGGTCTGATCCAAGTAGTAATTTCTGCTGTGAACTCTGAACTCTGAACTCTCAGACAAAACTGTTCAGAATCTGTGGTGTCAGGATTCATAGTTACCATCGCTTCAAATCATTACTGCAAATGTAAAATTACCCTTTACCTTTTTGTTTTTTAGCAAAGTTGACACACAGGTTGAGTAAGATTATGCTATGTGGCCAAAGGTATATGCACACCTGAGCATTGTACCTGTCCTAAACATGTGATTTGAAAACCACAGGTGTGAAATGCTCCCATTCAGTCATCAGAGGTCTGATCACAGCTGAGGCTTTGTGGTACTGGGAAAACCATTTCGTCATCAACCTGCTTTAAGCATGAGGACGTTGTCATGTTGAAAAACGCAAACTGTCGACACAAAGTTTAAAGGACAGCTCTGTCTAAAATACTATAACAAGATTTCACTGGAACTACAGTCCCAGACCAGGAATGACAGACAGGACAGAACTACATGTAGTTTGTGAAGGTTCATGGTTTTGAACATTGAACTTAAACTTTCACATTTAGGAGAAGTTATTATTATTCTATCAGGGGGAAAAGACAACTAAGGAAACACTGTTTTTGTACTACAGAGCTTAACACCTCAGACTTTTCCTTTCCACAGGTCTGCGGCTTACAATCTGCTGTGTGCTTTGACCTGCACCTTCAACCTCAAGATAGAGGGCCAGCTCCTCGAGACGTCCGGCCTCTGCATCCCAGCCAACAACACCCTCTTCATAGTCTCCATCAGCAAGACTCTGGCTGCCAATGAGCCACATCTGACTCTGGAGTTTCTGGAGGAGTGTATCTCAGGTTTCAGCAAGTCCAGTGAGTCCACTGAGTATACACACTGTCATACACACTGTCATACACACTGTCATACACACTGTCATACACATACATGCTCTCACCTATAGGGATGGGTATTGTAAACGTTTCATATTTTAACGGTACTCTCATCAATCTGGTACTTTATGGTTACTCTTATTGATCCTGTAACCTTTAACCAGTTAACCTTGCTTTATCTTATCACATGTACTTAATTAACATTCTTGAGTAACAGACTTCAACAACATGGTTTTGATTGTTACGAAAGAATCACTATTAGAGACCAATTTTGTGATGATGGAAATGTAAAACAAATTATACGCAATGATTCACTACAGGACTTTTTGACAGTATTTTTACTGTGCAGTAGTTCAGCAGTAGCCCCCACATCTGTGTGTACGTGTGTGTGTGCTGCTCCAGCATGTGACACAGAGCTGCCCCGCCCCTCACACACACACACAGAGAGAGAGACAAATAGGAAAATCTACTTTCTTCATTTCTCCAGAACCGAGAGCAGAACCAATGACGTTAGAGCTCATCGATACTACAGTCTTTAAAATGTTGAATACCAGGTTTCAGTACCCATCTCTACACACCCACACTCTGTGATTCATGTTAGACTTACAGGTCAGGGTTACTCATAAAAAGGTTATGAGCTGAGCTGGAGAGGAAACTAGACCAGTCCCTGATCTTAGATCAGATCTATGAACCCTTACAGCTGAGCACCAGCAGCCTCAGATAGGTGATGCTTAAAGCCTTGAGCTCCCTCTGAGGAGCCTGAACACAAACTAGTGAGGACAGATGTCTAAGTTAATGAAGTGCTCTTCATTAGTTCTGTAAAGTCATCAGAGGAAAGACTCAGTGCCTTTTACATTATGTGAAGCAGATGTCATTAGTGTGTCAGCTGGTGCTTAATGTTTCCAAAAAGCTTAAGCTGCTGCTTTATTTGACCTTGATGGTCTGAACTCTCTCAGTCACTCTCATGTTTATGTTGAACCCACCCTATTTAAAACACTGTGTAACACACACTGTGTGTCTGTGGTTACATAAACTAAACATGATAAACTATAATATACTATAATTGTTCATTTCTGAGTGTGTTAAACAGGATCCTACATTTCCCATAATGCAACCAGTAGTATCATTTTGTTAGACCCTCCCTGTGTCTCCAAGCCCAAACTGAGATAATCCTGATGACATCACTATGACATTATCAGAATTATTTCCTCAGACTCCTCCTGCACAGCTGTAGAAGATGAACACATGAAGCATGAAGAACGGTGATGAGGAAAATGACTAAGTGATCAGTGAATCAGTTTCTAAAGATGATAAAAGACAGAGTTTAGAGGAGAGAAACCAGAGATGAAAAGAAAAGTTCAGTTCCGACCTGACGCTGAACTTGTCTGATCCTTGTGTCATAAAGAATAAAGCAAAAGCTGGTTCAGGGTCTGGTTGTTGGTCTGTTGCAGGTATTGAGCTGAAGCACCTCTGTCTGGAGTACATGACACCCTGGCTGCTCAACCTGGTTCGCTTCTGTAAGCACAACGACGACGCCAAGCGCCAGCGCGTCACTGCTATTCTGGACAAACTCATCACCATGACCATCAATGAGAAGCAGATGTATCCCTCCATACAAGCCAAGATCTGGGGCAGCCTGGGCCAGGTGAGTCACCATGGCAACAGTCTGAGTAACAGTGTCTGGATTCAGCCTCTAACTGTGTCACCGTGTCTGCAGATCACGGACCTGTTGGACGTGGTGTTGGACAGCTTCATTAAGACCAGTGCTACCGGAGGCCTGGGCTCCATCAAAGCAGAGGTCATGGCTGACACTGCCGTGGCTCTGGCTTCAGGGAACGTCAAACTGGTGTCCAGCAAGGTGAGCCAATGTCACCTGTGCGCAGCAGGTTCTGGAGTTCATGTCACTTTACTGTTTTAATGTCTCTGAACATTTCATCATGTTTTCACCAAGATAAAACGCTGTCGCTGTCAGACAGGTTCATCACCGTTCACCAGCCAGCTCGCCACTACATGTCCCGTGTGTGTGTGTGTGTGTGTGTGTGTGTGTGTGTGTGTGTGTAAGTGTGTGTGTGTGTGTGTAAGTGTGTGTGTGGTGTGTGTGTGAGTATGGAGTGTGTGGTGTGATATGTGTGTGTGTGTGTGTGTGTGTGCGTGCAATGTGTGCGTGCGTGCGTGCGTGTGTGATGTGTGCGTGCGTGCGTGCAATGTGTGTGTGCGTGCGATGTGTGTGTGTGTGCGTGTGTGTGGTGTGTGCGTTCGTGCGTGCGTGTGTGTGGTGTGTGCGTGCGTGCGTGCGTGCGATGTGGTGCGGTGCGATTGCGTTGTGGTGATTTGTGTGCCGTGCGTGCGGTGTGCGTGCGTAGCAAAATGTCGTGCTGCGTGTGTGTGGTGTGTGCGTGCGTGTGTGTGCGTCTGCGGTGCGATGTGTGCTGTGTGTGATGTGTGTGTGTGCGTGCATGTGTGCGTGCGCCATCGTGTGGTGATGTGTGCGTTGCGTGCGTGCGATGTGTGCTGTGCGTAGAAGTTAGAGACACCATAATCCAATTATAATCGTGCGTGTGTGTGTGCGTGTGTGTGTGCCTGATGCTGTCAGTGTGTATTGAACTAAAATGAGTGCAAGAGACAGAAGGGGAGGAAAAGACTAAGCCGCAACAACAACCACATGATTTCCTGGTTCAGACCAAAAATACAAAAATACACATGCCCATAATGCACTGGGGCTGAATGACTCGTTCAGCTCTCATGTTCTTTTGGTAAAAACAGCAGATCTTTATTCCCCCCCAAGCAGTTTAGTTTCACATCTCAACTTCTTCATTCCTCTTGAGTCTCTGTGCACACACCATTCTCCTACAGTTCGACTGAGCATTGTAGACAACACACTTCAAATCTTTCCACGTTTGAGTGATATGTTCCAGATTGTCGGAGTAAAGTAAAATATAAAAGCTACGTTGAACAACATTAAAACAACATTAACATATCACAGTCCTCACATGGTTTTATGAGTTATAGCTAGAAGTATATTTATAGTTTTATAGAATTCTGCACCAAGTGAAATGAAATATAGACTAATAATAACGATAAATAATGATTTTACTTACTAATGAAGAAATGAGTCCAGAGCTGTGAACATCTCCTGACTTAGAGAATCCAAAGAGACAAACTCATCCACTCACTGTCCATCATCTGTGTGCTCTCAGATAAACAAACACAACATACACAGACAGACAAAGAAGAGCCAGGCCCTGGCTCCTATTATGGCACAGCAGCACTGAATAGTGTCCATTGTGAAGATTGTTGACTAAGAAAATACGGCCAGTGTTTCACTGTAAGTCCTGCTGCCTTCAGTCAGTTACTGTAGTTTCACCGGAGTGTCCATCTGAATTTAAGAAAGTCAAATCAACAAGCGAACACGTGTGTTGGAGCGAACATGAAAATTAATGCTGGTGTTATCCACAGGGTTACTGTATGATGTCATGGCAGGACAGCCTACTGAGCACAATGGACTCTTGTCTGGTGCTCTTGAACTCTCTGCCACCAAGACTTGAATAAAAGCTGTTTCTAAGGGGTTATAACTGCAGTCAGTTCGTCATACGTATCAGCTCCATGTGAGAGATGTGTCCCTTCACTGAGCATCAGTTTAGTCTGTGACGTCCTTAAAGGGTTTGATCAAAACATGATTGGAGTTTCACTGCAGCTCCTCCATGATGATGATGTCTGATCTGAACTTCTTTACATGTGAAGCTTCAGGAAGGTGACAGCATCAAGCTGAATATGATGTGAACTAAAGCTTTTTCAGTTAAATCTGCTCTAAGCATTTTAAATCAACAATGGACCAATAATGTGGTGGTGATGAAGGCTCGAAAAATCATTACCCTCATCATCACCTCTGGTCTACTCAGAGTTTTTAGCCTCTTTCAGCGCAGACAAGCCTCCGTCCTCCACCTGCTGAACACAGCATCAGATGTTTCCTCAGGAGTTGGTTGAGACCAAACACAGAGCTCAAAGAGACACAGACACTAACTCCTCATGAATGAATGAATGATTCGTGGTTCAGTCTGGTGTCATGAACTCAGATCATATTGAAGTACAGTTAACATTAAACAGTAGTGAGTCAGTCACTGTGCGGCACTCAGGGGTGTTGCATTGACACTCTGCGATTTGTCCTGAGCTGGTTCATTGAACTTCCAGCTGAGTGTTGTTTTATTCATCGGAGGACGACCTGAGACGTTCAGCTCTGGGATGTTTGTCTGTGTCTCTCTTCTCTCTGGCAGGTGATTGGTCGGATGTGTAAGATCATAGACAAGACGTGCCTGTCGCCAACGCCCACACTGGAGCAGCATCTGATGTGGGACGACATCGCCATCTTGGCACGCTACATGCTCATGCTGTCCTTCAACAACTCACTGGATGTCGCAGCCCACCTGCCCTACCTGTTCCACGTGGTGACCCTGCTGGTCGCCACAGGGCCGTTGTCCCTCAGGGCCTCCACCCACGGTTTGGTCATCAACATCATCCATTCCCTCTGCACCTGCTCTCAGCTCAACTTCAGTGGTGAGGACTGACTCGGTGTCGAGTGACTCAGCCTTTTGTTACTGTCCTGCAGCTTGTGTCCAGGTGACAGCGGAGCTCACACAGTTAAATGTCGCTGTGTTGTTGATTTCAGAGGAGACGAAGCAGGTCCTGAGACTGAGCCTGACTGAGTTCTCCCTGCCCAAGTTTTACCTGCTGTTCGGCATCAGCAAAGTCAAGTCAGCTGCGGTCATCGCTTTCCGCTCCAGCTACAGAGACCGCTCCTTCTCCCCGGGCTCGTACGAGAGGGAGACGTTCGCCCTGTCCTCCCTGGAGACGGTCACTGAGGCGCTACTGGAGATCATGGAGGTTTCTCAGCCCTGCTCTGTTCCCTCAGTTTGTTTCACACAGGAGATCCAGCAGAGACATGACGTTAATACAAACCTGTCTCCACCAGTAGCAGTTTCTGTGTTTTCTTCTGGTTAAAAACTTCATTTGACTGTAGAACTAAACAAGATGAATTATAATGATGATCTAGGTTAAAAAAATGAGTACTGAATTGGAGGTCTACCTGTGTTTACCTGCTCAGGTGTGAGGGTGCAGTGTTTCTACTTGTTTTAGACATGTCACATCTCTCTGTGTCGTCTGTCCTCAGGCCTGTATGAGGGACATCCCTGCCTGCAAGTGGTTGGACCAGTGGACTGAGCTGGCTCAGAAGTATGACCGTCCTCCGTCCTGTCTCGCTGCGTCTGTGCTGAGAACACAGATGTGCAGCGTGGATCATACGTGTTTGTGTGTGTTTGATTCCAGGTTTGCGTTCCAGTACAACCCGTCTCTGCAGCCCAGAGCGCTGGTGGTGTTCGGCTGCATCAGCAAGAGAGTGAGCCACGGTCAGATCAAACAGATCATCCGCATCCTGAGCAAGGCCAGCCCCCTGCTGAGCATCGACCGGGTGAGTCCCTGTCCTGTGTGTCCATGTCCTCATGTCCTCATGTCTACATGTCTACATGTCCTCATGTCTACATGTCTACATGTTCACGTCCTCATGTCTACATGTCCACATGTCCTCATGTCCTCATGTCTACATGTCTACATGTTCACGTCCTCATGTCTACATGTCCTCATGTCTACATGTCCTCATGTCTACATGTTCACATGTCTACATGTCCTCACGTCCTCATGTCCTCATGTCTACATGTCCTCATGTCTACATGTTCACATGTCTACATGTCCTCACGTCCTCATGTCCTCATGTCTACATGTTCACATGTCTACATGTCCTCATGTCCTCATGTCTACATGTCTACATGTTCACGTCCTCATGTCCTCATGTCTACATGTTCACATGTCCTCATGTCTACATGTCCTCATGTCTACATGTCTACATGTTCACGTCCTCATGTCCTCATGTCCTCATGTCTACATGTCAACATGTCTACATGTCAACATGTCTACATGTCTACATGTCTACACGTCCTCATGTCCTCATGTCAACATGTCTACATGTTCACATGTCCTCATGTCTACATGTTCACATGTCCTCATGTCTACATGTTGACATGTTCTCATGTCAACATGTCGACATGTCAACATGTCCTCATGTCCTCACGTCTACATGTCAACATGTCCTCACGTCTACATGTCAACATGTCCTCATGTCGACATGTCCTCATGTCGACATGTCTACATGTTCTCATGTCGACATGTCCTCATGTCTACATGTTCTCATGTCGACATGTTCACATGTCCTCATGTCGACATGTTCACGTGTCCTCATGTTCACATGTCCACATGTCTACATGTCCTCATGTCCACATGTCCACATGTCTACATGTCCTCATGTCCACATGTCCTCATGTCCACATGTCCACATGTCCTCATGTCCACATGTCCACATGTCCACATGTCCACATGTCCACATGTCCACATGTCTACATGTTCACATATCCACATGTCTACATGTTCACATGTCCTCATGTCCTCATGTCTACATGTTCACATGTCCTCATGTCTACATGTCGACATGTCCTCATGTCGACATGTCAACATGTCCTCATGTCCTCACGTCTACATGTCAACATGTCCTCATGTCCTCACGTCTACATGTCCTCATGTCCTCATGTCGACATGTCCTCATGTCCTCATGTCCTCATGTCGACATGTCCACATGTCCTCATGTCCTCATGTCTACATGTCAACATGTCCTCATGTCGACATGTCTACGTGTTCTCATGTCAACATGTCCTCATGTCGACATGTTCACGTGTCCTCATGTTCACATGTCCTCATGTCCTCATGTCTACATGTCCACATGTCCACATGTCAACATGTCCTCGTGTCCACATGTCTACATGTTCACGTCCTCATGTCTACATGTCTACCTGTTCACATGTCCTCATGTCAACATGTCTACATGTTCACATGTCCTCATGTCCTCATGTCCACATGTCTACATGTCCTCATGTCCACATGTCCACATGTCAACATGTCCTCATGTCCACATGTCTACATGTTCTCATGTCGACATGTTCACGTGTCCTCATGTTCACATGTCCTCATGTCCTCATGTCTACATGTTGACATGTCCTCATGTCCTCATGTCTACATGTCAATATGTCCTCATGTCCTCACGTCTACATGTCCTCATGTCCTCATGTCTACATGTCAACATGTCCTCATGTCGACATGTCCTCATGTCGACATGTTCACGTGTCCTCATGTTCACATGTCCTCATGTCCTCATGTCTACATGTCCTCATGTCGACATGTTCACGTGTCCTCATGTCCTCATGTCCACATGTCTACATGTCAACATGTCCTCATGTCCTCATGTCTACATGCTCGTTGGAGTCATGACACAGTTTTCAGTTAATGAATGTTTCCATGGTTACTGTGTTTCATTAAATCAGTGAATCCTCAGTTCAAATCTGCTTCCTTCTGTCATATTCTGAATTTCTATATAAGGTGTCACTGTCCCTCTCCCTTTCTCTCCCCCTGCTCCCCCCCCCCCCCCGCCCCCCCCCCCCCCTCATCACAGGGTCTGGAGAGCTGTCTGAAGGGACCAGACAACTACAACAGCCAAGTGTTGATAGAAGCCACAGTCATTGCTCTGACCAAGCTGCAGCCTCTTCTCAGTAAGGTAACTAACACCCAGTGAGATCACCTGGTTCATCACTACTGAAGAGTACAGTCATCTGAAGGAGAATATCTGTGCTAAGCTAAATGCTAAGCTAAATCTAATATTATAATTATGTTTGTTAACAGTCGTGACTCTGAACTCTTCTCTTAGGTGTTTGGCTTTTATTCGTGTCCAACCTTTCCCTCTGTGTGTGTGTGTGTGTGTGTGTGTGTGTGTGTGTGTGTGTGTGTGTGTGTGTGCATGCACAGGAGTCTCCCATGCACAAAGCTCTGTTCTGGGTGGCAGTAGCTGTGCTGCAGCTGGATGAAGTCAACCTGTACTCTGCAGGAACCGCCCTGCTGGAGCAGAACCTCCACACTCTGGACACAATGCGCATCTTCAATGACAAAGTAAACACACACTGTTAGCTGTTAGCCTCTGCACTCTTGCTGTAGTGAGCGGTGTATTTAAACAGTAACTTCTTACTTACTATGTACAGTCTGACACACTTCATCATACTGTAAATGTAAGTGATATTTTGACCTTGTGAGTGTTGTTTTGTTACTTGATGAGTTGATGGAGAGTTGACAGTTGCCATAGTGACTGAGTTCAACATGAGGAGTACAGAGGCGAAGAAGAATAATGAGGCAATATCAGAAGGACATCAGAGTTATTGGTTCAAAAAAGTCAACAGTTAGAAAAACTTTAAAATGTGAAAGAGCTGGTCGACTGAGGAAAACACAGGAAAGAAAAAACTCTTTATGACTGTACAGCAAGTCAAGAATCCTCTCCAGGATGTTTCCTACAAGACCAGAAACTTTGAGGATTCACCATCAGATGTAAACCTCAACAACAGAAACACACACAAAGAAACAGGAAGTGGAACAAAGTTCTGTGGAAATAAAAGTCCACCTCCTCTGTCAAACATTGGGGTTCTTCTGGCTCCACTTGTATTTACTGATGATTTCACTGCTGATAGAAGTTACATGGTGAATGTAGAGGCGAAGCTGTGGGGGAGTCTCTGGCTCTAAGACTCTATTTTATTAAAGGTGAAGATTTATATCTGTCCAGTTACTGCGGACACAGTGAATGTTTTTCTAATGATGACACTTGTGTCTTTCAGAGTCCAGAGGAAGTGTTCATGGAGATCAGACGTCCTTTAGAATGGCACTGTAAACAGATGGATCACTTTGTGGGCCTCAACTTTAGTGCCAACTTCAACTTTGCCCTGGTGGGACACCTGCTCAAAGGTGAAGCAGCTGCTGATGGAGATCAGTCACATTTAGAAAAAAACTTGATGTGGTGATCGTCCATCAGTCTGTGGCTTGTGTGTTTCTAAATTTTTGTGTCACACACATGTGGACCAGTGTCTTGTCCTTGACTGTCTCTAACCCGCGTCTCTAGGCTACAGACACCCATCCCCCACCACGGTAGCGAGGACAGTGAGAATCCTGCACACACTGTTGGCTCTCATCAGCAAACATCTGAAATGTGACAAATTTGAGGTCAACACCCAGAGTGTGGCTTATCTGGCTGGTATGTAACACGCTGTTTACACATCATGTTCTGTCACTGAAGACACGTGACCTTAGTATGTAAGATTTGAGCATTTACCAGCAGCTACTTTCATTTCACTTTACTTCCAGAGCAGGTGTATGAAGCAGGTGTTGGTGGGTATGTGGTTCCGTGGGTTGGGGTCTGCCCTCATCATTGTTACTTCCCTGTTGTTTTAATGCAGCTCTGCTCACTGTATCTGAGGAGGTCCGAAGTCGCTGCAGCCTCAAACACAGGAAGTCTCTACTGATTTCTGACCTGTCCGTGGACCCGGTGCCCATGGACACCTACTCCAGTCACATCAATGATCCCAGCTGCAGGTGAGCTGCTGAACAGAGCGGGAAACCAGGGAGGCAGACTGATGCAGACTTCTTTTTTCAGTAGTATTCTGCTTTTGACTTTTTTGGTACCGTTACAATCCTGAGCTGCCAGGGAGTCGGGGGGGATTATCAAGAGGCTCTGTTTGGAAACTCTCCAGTTCTTTGGTGACGGGTCAGCTGGACTTTACTGTGTTTACCTCTTAGCATCAGCATGCTAGCATTTAGCTTCAAGCTTCAGACACAGATAATAATAACCACAGGTTGTTTGTTTAAATCTGATGATTGAAGAAAAGTGTCAGTTTGGTTCGTATCATCATTGTTCAGGTTTTAGTTTTTAAATGAGTCACACTGTCCCTTCGCCTTCAGGACTCTGCGAGAGACTCAGCCGTGGACGTCACCTCAGGTTTCAGAGCGCTACCTTTCAGCCCACCACTACCCCACAGTGGGTCAGATCAGCCCACGGACACGCAAGTCCATGAGCCTGGACATGGGTCAGCCCTCACAGGCCAACACCAAGAAGCTCCTGGGTAAGATTGATCCCCAAGCTCTTCACAGGACAAGTCCGTTTGATTTATACAAACCATGGCAGAAGTCATCACAGGCCAGTGTCCATGTAGAGCAGGTCCAGACCCAACTTTTCCCCACCAGCAGCACCGGGTGACAGTGGAGAGGAAAAACTCCTTCATGGTGGGAAAGAGAGAGAGAGACGGGGAGAGAAACAGAGCCAGCTCTAATGATAAGCTTCACGAAAGAGGACAGTTTGAAGCCTGGTCTTAAATGTAGAGAGGGAGTCTTCCTCCTCAACCCAGACTGGGATCTGGTTCCACAGGAGAGGAGCCTGATAGCTGAAGAGTGGAGAGTTCTGCTTGAATAACAGGCAGCTGTGAGCTCTTTAAGATTTGATGGTGATGTTTCTTCAGGAGAACCATGTTACACCTCCAGATGTTAATGTATTTGCTGTGTTTGTTTGTTGGTCAGGAACAAGGAAGAGCTTTGATCATCTCATATCAGACTCCAAAGCACCAAAGAGACCAGAGATGGAGTCGGGGATGACCACTCCCCCCAAGATGAGGCGTGTAGCAGAGAACGACTACGAGATCGGTGAGAGTGGATTCATGTCCTGATGAATCTGATGGAGATATTTGATGTTAATGCCTCTATGTTGTAATTACAGAGACACAGAGAATTGGAAACTCTCACCTTCGTAAAGTGTCTGTATCAGAGTCCAACGTTCTCCTGGATGAGGAGGTGTTGACTGACCCAAAGATCCAGGCTCTGCTGCTCACTGTGCTGGTGAGGAACCAGTATGAACTGTTCACAGCCAGTTCAAACCAGTGAACATGACTGATATTAATCAAATGACTCTGATTTTCAGGCTACGCAGGTCAAATACACCACTGATGACTTTGACCAGCGGATTCTGTACGAGTACTTGGCTGAAGCCAGCGTTGTCTTCCCAAAGGTTTTCCCAGTTGTGTAAGTAGCAGCTTGTGGCCTCTCTCTTGGTTCGGTTGTAAGACTCCAGTCAGACTCCAGTCAGACCTGAGGGGGCGGACCACGTTGAAATCAACAGTGCTGCTGTATGAACCCTTCTGTCTGGACTAGTCAGATCAGGTTCAGGGCAGTCGGGGGCTGAGCTGCTGCTCTGAAGTTGACATTAACATTTTAACTGTTAGTAAGTGAGACTCCTCTGAGTCTGCATAGCAGGTCTATATATATTTATAAGTCTACCGTATGAACCCTGCTGTGGGTTTATCAGGCCCCAATGGCCTCGCATCAACCATCAGGTTAACAACCCGTCAGCTGCAAGTCAAAGTCTAAAAATACTGTCAGGTCACTGTGTCATTTCCTTACAGCAGTCCACAGTTGCACAGTATGAGCACACAATATACACAGACTCAACAGAATGTGTTTGTGTGTTTGAACGTCCTCAGCCACAACCTGCTGGACTCCAAGATCAACACTGTGCTGTCCATGTGCCAAGACACCAACCTCCTGAACCCCGTCCACGGCATCGTCCAGAGTGTGGTGTACCATGAGGAGTCGCCCCCCCAGTACCAGCCCTCCTATTTACAAAGTAATACACATTCTGTACAGGACAAGTAGAAGTAGTCCTTAAATGATTTACTAAAGCTGTGAAGGTTAACTGAACTGGACCCCCCCCCCCCCTTCCCTTCACAGGCTTTGGCTTTAATGGACTCTGGAGGTTTGCCGGACCTTTCTCCAAGGTATGAAGGATTCTTTCCTCTGGTCATTTCTCATTCTCTCTCAGCCACACTGCAGAAGTCCACACACACACACACACACACACACACACACACACACACACACACACAGCCGTAGCACAGTGTAGTCTCCAGCTCTGTCTAGATAAAAACTTGATGATGAGAACTTGTCGTGTACAGTTCATTCAGAAAGTCGTTTATTCTAAAATGAAAAGAAATTATTTAAATTCATTTCTCATCAGTTTCTCCTGATTGAAAAAGAGAAAACAGAAGTTTAGGAAGTTTTCAAATGGTCTATATAAGGTCTCACAGCAGAGGAAGAAACTGGCTGCAGAGCTTAGAGGCAGGAAACAGGTAGAAATAAATAGAATCAGGTAGAAACAGGTAGAAAGCCTGAATTAAAACGTGGAACTGTCCAAATCTCATCTGCTCATTAGATGACACTGAACATCAGAGCAGCATCAGTGTTGCAGCTGTTGTACTTGTGGTCAGACTGTGTTAACACCTTCCCCTCTGACCCTGCAGCAAACCCAGATCCCGGACTACGCCGAGCTCATAGTTAAGTTTTTGGAGGCGTTGATTGACAGTTACCTGCCGGCAGCTGACGAGGAGCGAGGAGAGGAGCAGCTGAGGACGCCCACCTCCCCCTACCCCCCCACCAGCCAGAGCCAGCTCAGCATCACTGCCAACCTCAACCTGTCCAACTCCATGACCTCACTGGCCACCTCACAGCACTCACCAGGTCTCTCACACACACACACACACACACACTCAGCCCCTCCTCCTCCCAGGCTTCCTGTTCTTTGTTAACCCTCAAGCCTCTAAATACAGTCGTAGTTCAGTTTCTATTCGATTATCACTTGACCTCTAGAAACACAGTGAGGAAGTCAGCTGCTTCTGCTGCAGCGCCCCCTGTTGTTTAATCAGTCACATGTTTGATACATGAGAAAAGTGATTTATAATCAGTCTTATTTCACGTGTGTTCTGATGTCATACAAGCAATCAGCGTGTAAAGAATCAGATGATTAGAGAGTCTGAGGCTGGAGAATCACACCGACTGGAAGCAGCTATGACTCACCTGTATCATCACCAGAAACACTGTTCAAAAACACTGTTGGCAACATTTGAATCACAGAAAGACACAAAAATCAAACATATGCAGGTTGATGCATCTAACTCTGCTCTAGGATCAGTGTCCACACCGATCAGCTGTTAAAGTAAAACAACACAGCTGTTACATCAGAGTCAGGATGTTTTTATTGGAGTAAAACCAGTTGAATATATTGAGGCTGGCAGCAGTAAGATACTTGTCATGTACATGTTGAGATCACTCTCACTCTGCAGCAGGAAAGAACTTTTCAAAATTACAGGACTGTAGAGGAAGTTCACTTCTCAGTAAAGTGCTGAAGGATGAAGTGGGCGGTTCACTTTTGGAGCACAAGCCACCAGATGGAGACCAAGTTACACTTTAGATTTAGTCCTGAAGTGGTCACGGACAGTAGATCCAGCTGTTTAACAGTGTCCTGTGTATCCTCCCTGTGTCCTCCAGGTGTGGACAAGGAGAACGTCCAGCTGTCCCCCAGCTCTGCTCTGTCCAGCGGGTGTCGCACTCGCCACGGGTCGGCCAGCCAAGTCCAGAAGCAGCGCAGCGCCGGCAGCTTTAAGAGACCCAGCATCAAGAAGATCGTCTGATCAGCGAGAGAACACCACCCCACCACACCCCACCCCCCTCAACCTCCTCCTCCTCCTTCTCTCCGCCCCTCCCTCATGCTGCACTCCACTAGTTTTTATTTCCTCCTTCTTCCAGCTCGTTGCTTTGGCAGGAGAACGAGGAGGAACATCACCCACTTTCTTGTCTTCTTGCCGTGATGGAGATTTTTCTTCACCCCCCAGCACACTCCTGCAGCTAGGGACGTCACACATAAAAGACTGATGGGAACAAGTGTGGACATGAAGGTTCAGTTTGGATGTGGACTGCTCAGTCTGGGTTCAGATCCCTCGTCCTTCCTCACGTTAAACACTCCTGTGTCAGCGAGATGGACCAAATGACAGCAGCAGTGGGGGGGGGGTGTTCTGTGAGACGGGTCCTTCTCTCTGGTCCTGCTTGCACATGCCCCCCCCCTCCCCTCCCAGTCTTGTACATATTTTACATAGACAGATTATGTATAACTAGTCCTTAGTGCTAATTTGGATGTTGACGTTTTCTCCATGGTGTGCCTTTGTCAGGGTTTTTCAATGTGTACAATTTGTAAAGTAAGTCAAACCTTGCTGGGGACAAAGAACAGGTACTAATTATGGAGGCAAGCGTCCATATCACCATGAGTTCACACGAGCTGCATCACAACTGGCCTCCAATGATCGTCAAATATACAATCATCCATATACCCTGTTGCCTGAGAGTATTTATCCTGTACAGCTAGATAGTGCTACACAAACGTCTTCTTTCAGACACGTTCAGAGATCACATGAAGAAACACGAGGGAAACAACAGTGTAAATAATTCCCAGCTTTTTCTCTTTGTTTTTTGTGCAGTTGCTTTTATTCAGTTCTTTTTAGTATGAACTGTTTTCAGCAGCTTTTTTATTTGTTTACAAAGTGACAAGGAAAATTGTGTCCTAGGCAATAATCCTCAACTCTCCAACTCCTTCCTCAACCGCCATTTTATTTGTACAGCAAACAGGGAACCTGATTGATTCACATCCACTGACCATTTGAATAGAAAAGAGGCCACACACACACACACACACACACACACACTAAAATGAGCTTTGACAGTTTGTCATGGACACAGTCGAGAATAAACTCTCACACTTCACATAAGCTAAACATGGTTTGATGTTCTCTAATCATCATCAGCCGGAAATCAAACTTCTGATCAAAGACGTGAACAGGAAACAGAATCTGACTCTTCTAACTAAACTTTACCTTCAAGAGCAGTAGTGATAATCATTCAGGTCATTGTTTCTCTGGACCACAGCTCATTTGGTCTCCACTCTTCAAGGATTCGCTTTGAACACATTTACTTCAAATCACGTTAGCTACTCGTGTTTGGTAACTTTCAGGCAGCTGTTGGCTATTTCACCACGTTCTACAAATCAGCAGTCGGTGCGAGGTGACTGATCCGTCCTTCTGCAGCAGAACCCAACACATCGTCAAACCAAAGACATATCACTTTGTTTTACTGTCAAATCTGGAGGAAGAGTGTTTCAAAAATATTGGTTGATATATCTATTGGATTTTTTGAAACACGACTGTCACTACTGGCAGAGTTGAATCTGCATTAGTATGGCACAATAATGAAATCTAATAATGCTGTAGAAATGGTCACATGGTTTGTAGTAAACAGGTTTCAACATGTCAGCTAGCAGACAGACAGACAGACAGACAGACAGACAGACAGACAGACAGCAGCTTCACAGTGCGTCCTCCGTCCACAGCTCGTTACACACCTATGCATGGCAAGAGTTGAGTATTGTTGTACAACTCGACTTTGTTTTAGTCTGTGCAGCATCTTCACACGTCTGCTGCTCAGTCACACATCTGTGAAGTGTTTGTGTCACTTTACAGATGCGTATGTGAATCAGTTCACTACAGATTTCTTCTTGATTTTCTTGTATTGCAGTCACCTTATTTTCTTCTTTCCATGCAGTTTATTCAGTCAACACACGATCACTGCATGAACGTTTTGTTTCAGCCTCAGAAACAATATTTTGATGTTCAGCCGTAAAGAACGGCATAAAGGGAAGAATGATTTTAAATCTAGAAGGAATAAATTCACTGGTCCACTTTATTGTAGCAGATCAACAGATCCGTGGACTTTCCTCGTCCTCTGTCTTTGACACATTGTCACGAAGAGATTTGCTCTTTTTTTTTTTTTTGGTGAATCGGGACCAAACCAAGAAATGATGTTTCCAATGCTGAAAAGTCATAACATTATTTCAGAGAATTGGATGATTGCTACCCCAGAGTTAGTGTGCCTCAAAGAGCGCACACTTTTCAACAGTCTTTCCTAGAAAGTGTTGTTGGTGTAGCTCACAGCTGGACACATGAAAAGTTCAAACCCTGTGTATTTTCACACGGCAGCACACCCGGCCAAATCGCTATATCTAAGCGTGAGTAATTGTCAGATTGTCTGTTCTGGAAAGCTCTACTGAATCTACTATTAGAACGCTGTTAGACAGTCCAATGAGCACTTGGTTTGAAGCATACAGAGACCTTCAGCTACTGATGTTATTGAACAAATACATGAGACGTGTTAAAGTAAAACCCCATTTCATTACAGGTTTTCCAAACTTACTTTAAAAGCTGTAGCACACTGATCGGTTGATGTGTTACTTCATGAAACAACAGCCCTCCTGCGCATGTAAATAGGCCTAACCCTAGTTAATAGTGTCAAGCATGGAGTTTCATCTTTTTAAACTGTTAGTCATATTTTCTAACTCACAGGATGTTTGCAGAAGTTATGGATCAGTACAGAGTGCCTATGAAGGTCCAGGTTCGAAGGATTTTTGGGATCTAAAGTCAGGGCTGCTGAATCTGTAAAGTTATATTTATTCAGTCTCATTATATATCTTAATCCATTGTCTCTCCTCACCCCTTTCACCGTCTAACTGTTCTAAGCTACACTCCCTGATTTCCTTCAAAGATGCATCCACAAACCCTGAATAACTCAATCAGCGAGTGTACCTTTAACGAAACACAACCAGGAAAAATCTGAAGGCAAGCTTTATTTTGAGCACCATGTTAGCAGATTGCCATTGTTTCCAGGTTTCAGTTTGACTTGTGTGTGAATGGAAATATTAAGGATTATGTATCCATAACCTCTTAAACAAGTGGTTGACTTGCACTAATTTAAAAACTGTCATGGGTTTGTAAAGAAGAAAAACCTCAAAGTGTGGCATGTTTTATTTGATGTTATGCAAAATCTAATGTCTGTAGAGTATTAGTCTGAGTTTTGTTTTTAATGCAGTATGTGTGACAATTGTAAATATTTTGTGTACAATTTGAGATGGTATATTTACTACACTGTACATACATGTGATATTGTATCATTTTGTTTTTGTAAAGCAGTTAGTTTCTGTATAATAATATACAAATTGAACTATTCCAGTGTTAGTAATAAAATGTTTTGCTCTCCACGTTTGAATCTGTGTGATAAAACACAAACCAGATTTCATTTTACAACTCAAAGTTGAACCAAAAACTACAATTTATTAATATTTCTTTCTGATTATTATATGCAGGTTATTCTCCCAATTGAACTCAAAATCATTACTTGTAAGGTTAATGTGTCGAAGTTCCATCAAGTATCTGTCAAGCCCTCTGGGTACTCCTTATAAAGCTATTTGTATACTTACTGTAGCCTGAATGTTTGGTTGAATGGGGGTTAACATGGATGTTAATGCAAGTATCAATTATCTGGATATGGCCATAACAAAGTATCAAGAACTCGGATGTTTGAATATATGATTATGAATGAGGTGGTAAGTAAGGCATACAAGTATCAAAAACATGAATGTCTACATACCAAACTGTTAGTAACCTGGATATTAACTACTATACTATGATATTTTTGTGACTTAATAAACTATGACATTTTTATGACTTTCAATACTATTACTTTTTATTACTATAGGAAAATACTTTTATACCTCGCTAAACTGACATTTTTGTGACTATGACATACTATACTATTAATTTTTATGACTCAATATACCATGACATTTTGATGACTTTTTATGCCTTACAAAACTATGAAATTTCCAATCCAATTTTATTTATAAAGCACTTTTTAAAGACAACACAGTTGACCAAAGTGCTGCAACAATAACAATAAAAGATAAAAAGATACATAAAACACTAACAAAACATCTCGCATTAAAATTATAAAAAGACATAAAACATGTAAAAACGACAGTTAAGCAATAAAAAGGCAACATATCACACTTGCGCACAAGCCGAGGAAAAGAGGTGCGTTTTAAGAAGAGATTTAAAGGCAAGCAGTGAAGAGGTCTGTAAATGCCCGATCCCTTCTGAGTTTCAGTCTAGTTTTCGGGAACACAGCAGCTGATCAGCAGATCTGATAGACCACGAAGGCACATATTTATCGATAGTATAATTCATAACATATAAATACAAATATTGTAGCGTTTGGTGGCGGCACTTTGTCCTTCTGTCAGAAAGCTCTATAGTCTGCAGATTCTAGCAGAATCTGACAGGCGCTGCGCAGGTAAGCAACATCTAGAATC
>NW_019174731.1:0-109 GCF_002260705.1 Seriola dumerili | reverse complement strand
ATGGTGGACAACCCCATGATTGCTGATGGCAGCACACAATGTGACATTGCCACCACGCTGCCCAGGGATACCAACAATGGCCCGTTGGCCAATCACGCTACGGCCTCTC
>NW_019174730.1:0-137 GCF_002260705.1 Seriola dumerili | reverse complement strand
CTGACTCTGTCAGACTGAACTAAATCTACAAGTTCTCATGATAAAACTCTAAATCTAATGATTACATTTGTATTTATTTCATTTATTGTCAGCTGTTCTCAAATTTAGAATAAGTAAAATCAGTATAACCCTGGTTG
>NW_019174729.1:0-157 GCF_002260705.1 Seriola dumerili | reverse complement strand
GAAGGTCGTACCTGTATCTCCAGACTTATAACCATTTGAAGTGGCTGGAAATTTGCATTTGGTCCCATAGTTTTGTGAGAGTGATCTTGACACTTTCTTTTCATTGTTTGAGCAGGTGGCTGACAGTAGGAATTGGCCTGATTCAGAGCGTACAGTG
>NW_019174728.1:0-848 GCF_002260705.1 Seriola dumerili | reverse complement strand
AAAAAAAAAGAAAATATAAAAAAATTGATTTGTTCTCATTTAACTGTGTAATTGGATGTAGTATCTATTCATTTCAAACAAATTAACTCCTCAAGAGAACGACACTAGTTTTCTCTCTTGAGTATTAAAGCCGCCACCACCACAGAGACTTGGTTAGAAAATGAGCTGACAAATATCAGAGATCGCTGCAGAGATAGCTGCTTGCTCAACATGGCAGAATTAGCAGAGCAGCACTAGAAAACCATTCTGTATTTTCATCAACAATATGACCCCATCAATATTGAAGAGCCTTGTGGAGCATTTCCTCACAACCAACCCTTAAAGACATGATGTGCTCGCTATACGTTAGTCAGTGATGTTTTCTGATCTTTAAGTTTTTATGAGGCCAAACTTTCTTCATGCCCCTCTGTGAGCTGTGAGCCTCCCAGATTTATTAATTAACAGGACATTTCTGACTTTTTAGATCAATATTTGCAAAAAAATATAGGAAAATATCTCTGCCAAAATACATCCTGTTGGTCCTCAGATGTATCTTTCAGTAGGATGAACATATTAAAATCAATAACTTTACTCTGGTTGGAGTTAACTTGAATTAATCAGTCCAGCCGGACTAATTGCCATGAAAAATGTTTTTGGTGTTGCATTGTTGTAGAGCTGAAACGATGTGGGTTAGGGTTAGTGGATTAATCAATGAGTCAAACAACAGAAATGTATCTGCAGCTATTTTGATAATCATTTAAAGAGCTACTCCACCTATTTAGCATTGCAGGTTCATAAAGATGGAAGAAGAAACAGGTTAAAAAAAGTGGACAGTCATAGTCTGTGCAGTGGAGGCCAAGATAACACTA
>NW_019174727.1:0-130 GCF_002260705.1 Seriola dumerili | reverse complement strand
GGTCTGATCCTGCAGAGACCAAGGAGTGACAGGAGGAAGCAGCAATTATACAACAATTATTTGTATCTGTTTGAGGAGAATGTTTTAAATTTAAAAATTCAAAATATTCCTCAATATTCAGGAAGGTTAC
>NW_019174726.1:0-218 GCF_002260705.1 Seriola dumerili | reverse complement strand
GGTCGAGTGGAGGAAAATGTGCCACATGAAGCTTGGAGACAAGAGAGCTGACTGCGCTCTACTTCACCTCAGTTACATTACCTGTGCTGTATGATATGCACTGAACACAGTATTGTAATCCACTTTGTCCAGTAAATATGTCACAATTCAACAAGAGTGAGCCTAATGCAGCTGTGTGCACACTGCACTGTCGACTGCAGAAGTACAGACTGCTCACA
>NW_019174725.1:0-33707 GCF_002260705.1 Seriola dumerili | reverse complement strand
GTGTGTTCCTCTGGACCTGACAGACCATCATCAGTGTCTGTGGACTCACTTGATTCTTGAGCACAAGCTGGAAATGATTGGTCTCTGTGAAACATGGCTTAAACCAAATAATATCCTTCCTCTTATTGAGGCTTCCCCATCTAATTATACAAATGCACATGCTGCTGGAGCCACTAAGCAAGGTGGGGGTGTGGCTTTATTATATAAGTCAGATTTCAGGTTAACGACTAAACAGGAAGTTACCTTTACCTCTTTTGAGGCTCTTATATTGAAATCTTCTCCATCAGCTCAGATCAGCCCTCTCCAGGATGACAGACTACGACCTTTTCATCTTGTGGTACTTTATGAACCACCCGGCCCTTATTCACAGTGTTTAGAGGAATTTGGTGAATTTATCTCAGGTCTTGTCACTAAAGCCTTTCAAGCAATTATTGACTTTTGTTTTCACCCAGTTTGTGGCTGAACCAACTCACTGCAATGGCAACACTCTAGACTTGATCCTATCCCGTGCAATTGTGGTTTCTAGTCTGACTGTCTCTCCCGTCACTTCTGTAATCTCTGATCATTTTTTTATCAAGTTTGAAGCAACACTAGCCTGTCCTCGCATTACTGGCTCAAATGTATTTACCTACCGGAGGCCCTCGCTCCGTTCACTGTAGAAAATACAAGCTGGTTCTCTCCACTGCTAGAGCAGACTGCTTCTCTCAGTTAACCAGCAACAATAAACACAATCATAGATTTCTTTTTCACACTGCAGCTCAACTCACTCAGCAGCAGCCGTCTCTTAGCTGCTCGCCCTTTACAGCCTTTAGAGATTAGACATAAAATCACCTCTTCCTCTCCAGCGTCTACAGAACCAGCAGAGCATTACATTCAGTCCCTGTCAACTTCTCCTTTAACACATTTTGAGAGTCTGTCTCTTGAAGCACTGTCTAAGCTGGTATTGTCTTCTAAACCCACCACCTGTCTACTGGAGCCTCTACCAGCTAAGCTCTCCAAAGACCTCTGGACAACCTTGGGACCTTCAGTGCTCAACATTATTAATTTATCACTCACTTCTGGCACTGCTCCCAGTAGCTTTAAGACTGCTGTGGTGAAACCTTTACTTAAAAAACCACACCTTGATCCAGGATCCTTAAATAATGATTGACCAGTCCAAGACCTTCCTTTCTTTTCTAAAGTACTAAGAGCTGTGTCTTCAGGAGCTTTGTCTCATGTCCAATAACAATCGTTTAAAGTTCCAGTCTGCCTTCAAGCCTTCACTCCACTGATACAGTCACGCTCACTAAAGTAGCTAAATGATCTTCTGATCTCCATGGATTCAGCGACTCCACCTCTGTGCTTCTCTTACGGATCTCAGTGCAGCGTTTGACGCTTATAAGTCATGTTATTCTCTTAGATCGACTTGAAAGCAAATTCTGTGTTTCTGACCTGGTCCTTCAACCGGTTAAAGTCCTACTTATCACAGAACACACAGCCGTCTCCCATTATAAAACACTACTATAAACATGGAGTACCCCCAGGGCTCTGTTCTTGGCCCTCTGCTTTTTCCATTTGATGAGTGATATACTCAGTTGTTATGTGTTATGTGTATGATTCCTCTCAGACTTAAAATCCTAGAGGTCTGTTTGTCTGCCATGAAAAGCTGATGCCTCATAAGTTTTTGCTCCTAAATTCTGACAAAACCGAATGCTGGCGTTGCGCCCGACTCGACATAGACACCAGTTTGATCAATTAACATTAACTCTGATAACTGTGTTATTTCTCATAATCTGACAGTCAAAAATCTGGGTGTCACTTTCGATCTCCCTCCGCTCCTTGATCAGCACATTAAAGATATCACCAAGACCCTTCTAACTCTTATTTCCTTTATCACGTAACAGTCTAGCTATTGTGTTTTTTCTATCTAAGACTGATGCTGAAATCTTAATTCATACTTTTGTTTCATAAGACTCGATTATTGTAATGTTTAGTTTTCTGGCCACGTCCTCGTATTAAAAGCCTTCAAATGGTTCCAGATGCAGCACCTGCTGCTAAACCTGCTCAAATTTTCTATAATTAACACTGATTGTTATTAATGTTATTAGCCGTTGTTAAGTGCACCCTGGTTGTGTGGTGTCCTGTCCTCTCTCGCTGCTACTCTTGTCTCCTAGTTCCCTCTGCCTGGTGCACACCTGGATGTAATCAGCACTCAGGGACAGAGGGAGGGGATAAGAGGGGTGGAGAGTACAGAGACTGGGGGGAGGAGACACACAGACAGCTGTAACTGGGTGAGGGTTCTTTGTCCTCTCTTCCTTCTCCAAGCAGGGTTTGTTCCTCCACCCACTGTTAGGTGCCGTGGGGTTTTGTTATTTTAGTTTGTGTTATTTCAGGCTGGAGATTACAGGTAGTCATGTTATTCATCTTTTGTTTTAGATTAAGTTGGGTTTAGGTAGTCTAGGAGGAAGCGCTGGGAGCGACGGCCCACTGCGTGGTTGGCCCAGCGTTTTCCTGTCTTTTGTTTATTTTGGCCAGGGTCACCAGTCCTTTTTGTTTCCTTTGGTTTAGGTTGATCAACTTTGAATATTTTTGGAGGTATTTCAATAAAGCTTGGGTGAAATGTTATTCTTGTCTGGTGTCCTTTTTACATGTGTTGCAGCCTCCTGCCCCTTTGAGCTTTAGTTTTGGAGACCGTAACAGCCGTCATTACTACTTTTTATCATATGAGCACTACAGTTGGCACTACATTGCTAACCCTATTATTGCTGCTACTATAACTATTATTAGTGCCACGGGTGCTCAGCTCCGAGGTTCTCCTCTACAGCTAGAATAGCTGAGAGGAGTGCCTCAGGTTAATATTCCTTTGGGCTTATTATTATTCTTCCACCAAATTTCGGCGCGTAACTCGTCCCGCAGCTTTGAGAAAACCCCAGTAATATATACATCAAAACGTGCGTCTTGATCCCGAAAGAGGTGCTATGACTTTTGGTGTTAAAATTCCAATTTTTCCCAAAGTTATTCCCAAAATACTGGGAATAAATAATGCATTAGGAATGCTTTGGAATTTTCTTTAAAAACTCACAAAATTTCAGTCATTCAGTCACATAAGTGTTTAAAACAAAGCCACAGCTTCTATGTAAAGGCCGGGTCAGTGTTTACATTATTTCGTAAATGGTAGGAAGTTGTCATGTGGCAACACTGTGCAGTCCAGGGTTATAAAACTACGTCTGCTGGATATTTTGAAAGGATGCAACAGGTGGGTGTGTATTTACTGATGGAAACGTGTTTTGGACTAAATACTTTTGTGCACCTTTGCCAGTGTGACAGGACTTTGTGTCAGGATGTTATTGGTTGGTGCAGGAGTACGAGGCTTCACAGGTGAGACGCATCACTTTCCTGATTGTTTGTCAGTTGTTGGTGTGACGGAGGCGTTGGTTGCTCCTGCTGTTGTCATTGGATCTTGAAATGGTTTGAATCACAGGAATGTTTCTCTCCAAAGATGCGTCACACGAGTACACACACACTTCAAATGCATTTTTAATGAACATGTAGAAAGTGACCTTTACCTCGGGACTATTTCTGTTCTGCAGTGAAACATCTCTCCCTCCACCCTCTGCCTTCACAGAGAGGTGTAGTGGTTCTCGTAACCAGCGCTGACAATTAAACACCTGTTGACAAATAGTCGGACGAGGCGTCTTGTTATTTCCCCGGAGCGTCCTCCGGGAGACGTTCGGTCTGTTACAGTCCAACGTCTTCTGTCCTCAGCGTGACCATCATCATCTGGACGCTGTGGTTGCCTGGTAGAGTCGATGCAGCCAGCTCAGATCTATCAGCATCAAACTCCTCCAGCTGGATGTCCACACAGGTAAGCCTCCACCTGTGGAGCAGCGCTTCAATGGACCAGTCAGCACTGCAGGAGGAGGAGGAGGAGGAGGAGGAGGAGGAGGAAGAAGAGGAGGAGGAAGAGAGGAGGAGGAGGAGAGAGGAGGAGGAGGAAAGAGGAGGAAGAGGAAGAGGAGGAGGAGGAGGAAAGATGATGGTAAATAATTATGACGATGGTGACGGTCAACAGAAAATTATCGGAGGTCTAACCTACTACCCTTTGTCCAAATCTCCTACCAAGTGAACAGGTAAAATAAAGGGAAACCACACCCATGTGTCAATTAACGGAAGTGACGCAATATGTGCAGCCCAAGCAAATATAAACATAAGCAAAAAACATATTTTGTCTATTTCTTTATTTTATTTTTCCACTCACTGGCTTCATGTGTATTTATCTTTGTGTGTCCTCCTCATCACTGTTACTGTGTCAGTTCACACTGGAAACTGGATTCAAATTCAGAGTATGAACCAATATACTCAGCCAATAAAACTGATTCTGATTCTGATTCTGATTCTGAGTTCCTCTTGAATTTTGAGTCTGGTCAGCATATGGTGGGAGCTGCCATACCAGACAGTTATAGATGAAGTGATAGTAATCTGAATGATGGCTGTATAAAAACTACAGGAACTGTTGTTTTAATTCCTTGAGTTGTCTGAGGTAGAAAAGTCTCTGCGGGACGTAGTTAAAACTCCATCAGAGTGTGATGCTGATGTGTGTGTGAAAGAAATGTAAATGAATGTGTGATGGTTCACCTGAAGATGTGTGGGAGTTTAGTCGTTGGCGTGGGCAGCTGTGGCTGATGGCTTTTGGATGTGTTGAGTGTAACGGAGTAGTAAGTGATTCCACTTGCTCAAACTCATCTCACACATGATCTTTCCCATGGTCATTAAAGGCAGCACCCCTGTAGCTTAGGGTCGTGCACCCCGGGGGGGTTAGCAAATGTAGACCTCGCTGTTCCCCTGGTAGGTGCATGAGCTATGAGCTCCGTAATTGTTATATTAATTATTTAAGTGTTTTTATACTAAGAAGTGGTTTAAGTATTATTTTCATAGCTCCCGAATGGTCGAGCACGTCCTTTTTTTTTTTTTAATCAAAAGTTGACGGTATTTTCTGTTATTAGTGTTAATAAAATGGTTAGGCTACATATGTTAGCTAACCTGCACTTTATTTAAATTTTTTTATTTTACATTTTTCAGATGTGTGTGAGAGAGGAAGGCCGGGGTGTAATTGTGTGGTTGACCCCTCTGCCAGGTCCCAAATAAAAGACCCAGTGCCAACAGTAATGGTCATCGTCAATTAATACAGTACACAACGCACACGGAGATTACAAGACCGCTACAATGGTGCCGTGACCCGTTCCTGACTACTGTGGTGCCGGGGTCTGTTCGTCTCCATGGTGACGCCGTGAGCTCGACGTGGAACCGACGGCTCTTCATGCGACTGCTTCACCTGTGCTTTATTCATTCCCTTGGTATTGTGAGTCCGGTTGTAGCATAGAACCCGGGTTTGGACTGTGGTTTTCTGTGGTATATGGTGGCCTGTCTGTGCCGCAAAAAAAAAAAAAAAAAAAAAACTTTCTTTGTGGGTTGCAGTAGTGAACGGGTTTGTGATATGATGATGTATTTTGATGTGAACTAGTGGGTATATGTTTTTTTCTCATTTTTTTCCCCTTCTCTTTCCTCATCATATTTGTGGTCCATTTATTGTATGAATCCCCCAAGGTATTTTTATAGAGTTGGTAAATTGAAGCTGAAAAAGGGTAACAGACTTAGCTGTAGATTCTGAGATTATATTTAATTTCTGTTTCAATGACAATGGATCAACATAACGTGTCAGGTGTTGGTAGGGGTTCTAAACAGTGGCTCAGTCAGTTTCCTACTCTGGATGGGTTTAGGGAAGGCAGACAGGTTACATCTACTCCTCACAGTCGTCCTGGGAGGGATAGTGCATTTGGCGCTGCAGATGTTGGGGTGGATGGGGAGTCTGCACTTTCTGGTCAAGATGTCCATGTTCTCAGTGACCTAGTGAGACAGATAGGGACCAGTATAGGTGAGAACATTGTTTCATGTCTTAAGTCCATTCCAGCTAATGATGCTAACATGACTCAGTCAACCACAGCTGATCTTTCTAAAGTTAACTTGACAATTACACATGACAGCTATGAGCCACATCCTTTCAGGGGGGATAACACTGATAGGATTTCAGTCTCTGAGTGGGAGGAAGTTATGAGGCTTTATCTGAGTAGGAGGGGCATTGAGCTGTGTTACCAGGTGGATGAGGTTTTGGGCAAGCTAAGGGGGAGGGCACGTGATGTGGTGACCATTGGGCTTCGCAGTCAACCCTCCTTAGACTTAAAGTCAGGCGCTCAACCTGTATTTGACATACTTAAGCAGCATTTTGGTGACTCTGTAACCTCTTTCATGCCTCTTGCTGACTTTTATGACACGAAGCCTCGACCCACTGAGACAGCTGTTGACTATTGGATCCGGCTTAACAAAGCCATTGACACTGCTGTAGATGGACTGAAGAGACAGGGAAAGACTTTTGACAATCCTTCCCGTGAAGTCACAGTCATGTTTATCACCCACTGTCCAGATACTGAGCTATCTCTAGTCTTCAGCTGCAAGCCGCTGGAGGAGTGGACTGCTACTGATGTTCAAGTGAGGTTGGACGAACACCACCGGAAGAGAAGCCTCCAGCAGCGCCAGTCTTCACACCCAGTTGGAAACCTGCAATCCAACCAGGCTGCAAATTCTTTGCAGTGCCACGCCCAGGCTGTAGGGGGGGCCCCTGCTCTCGAAACAGTTGCAACCAGTGGGAAATCACAGTCTGAAGGGCAGTCGCTTGACCATGTTATCACTCTCCTTGAGCGGTTACTGCAGCAAGAGACCTCTCGTCGTTCCAGGTTGCTAAGGTCAGGAGCTGGCAGCCGCGGCAGGTCTCGGGGGCTGTGTTCCGTTTGTGGGGGTAACGACCATGACACCATGTCTCACTGCAGGAGAGAGCGGCTTTGTTTTCACTGATATGCTACTGGACATCAGGCTGTGACCTGTCATAGTGCTCCTCCTTCTGACTTACCTGCTGTTCAGTCTGATGGTTCCAACCAGCAGGGAAACTAGCTGGCCCACACGAGCAGGGGAGTAGTGTAGGGCCGATTGACATGTCCCCACAAGATTCTGATGATGTTGATCTTGAGTCAGTATACTCACAGTTCTGTTCCTTAGCAGGTGATAACTCCAATGTGATTATTCAAAATACGCAAAGGCTGTCTGCAACTGATAACCTGTTTCACGTTGATGCATTGATCCAAGATACTGTAAAACTTCGAGCTATGCTTGACAGTGGCTCCATGGCCTGTTCCTTGAGCTCTCGTGTGCTCCCTCTCCTGATGCAGAACAATGTTGTTTCCCCTGACTCTGTTTCCCCCACTTCAGTTGTGCTTGTCGGATGTGGAGGTTCGAGGACAAACCCTGTCGGTGTGTGTGAGTTGCAGATGAGGGTGTTTGGCTGCTGCTTTTCGGTTCCGATGCTCATCGTGGAGGGCCAAAGTGATGACCTCATTCTTGGCAGCAATGTCATGAAACACCTCATTCGGGTGCTGAAGCACTCTGGAGTCTTCGGGGAGAGGACGTCTCTTTCTGATCAGGTTCCTATGGAGGACAGGAGCCTGCTGCAGCTGTTGACCACTGTGGAGACATGGAGAGGCGATGAGTGTCCTGATAAGGTTGGGACTGTTAAACTCAGGCATGCAGTAACCCTGGAGCCCTTGACAGAACACTTAGTTTGGGGTCGCCTACCTGCTCATCTATGTCTCTCAGCTGGCAGCACGGTGGTTGTGGAGCCAAGTGAGTCAAAAACAGTGCCACGTTCAGTGATGGTGGGGCGTGTTGTGACACCACTGTGGGGTGACGGATGGGTTCCAGTGAGGGTCATTAACCCATCCCCCAGACCAGTGATTTTGAGGCGCAACTGCAAGATTGATGACGTGTCACCGTGTGTCGCACTGGAGGACTTCGATACTGACTACTTTTATGCAACTGACTCACCTGATGAAGTAAGATGTACTGTGACAAAGACAGCTGACAAATCTGACACGACCAGTGAGAAGAGCTTGACTGTTGACTCAGACTGTAATGCCCGACCGACCCTTAGCCCTACGCTCTCTGACCTTGGACTACAAGACATTGACGTGGACGCGACTCACCTGTCCCCTTTCTGGAAGGCGAAGCTTGTTGACCTGCTGGCTAAGTATGAGTCCATCTTCTCTCGCCACAGGCTGGACTGTGGCAAAGCCAAAGACTTTGTCCACCGCATCCGACTGAGTGACAGCAAGCCATTCAGACTCCCTTATCGCCGACTGTCCCCATCGCACTATGAGAAGCTGAGGGTGGCTTTAAATGAGATGGAAGAGCGTGACATCATAAGGAAGTCTACAAGTGAGTACGCATCACCTCTTGTTCTTGTTTGGAAAAAGAACGGCGACCTGCGTCTCTGCACTGATTTTCGGTGGCTGAACGCACACACTGTCCGTGATGCACATCCCTTGCCTCATCAGGCTGATGCCTTGGCCGCCCTGGGGGGGAATGCGTTCTTCTCGACCATGGACCTGACCTCTGGGTACTATAACGTGGAAGTACGTGAGGAGGACAAGAAATTCACCGCGTTCACCTCTCCTTTTGGGCTGTATGAGTACAACAGGCTCCCGCAGGGACTTTGCAACAGCCCAGCCACGTTCATGAGGATGATGATGGCTATCTTCGGTGATCAAAACTTTCTGTGCCTCTTGTGTTATCTTGATGATATCCTGGTGTTCGCCCCCAATGAACAGCTGTCGTTACAGAGGTTGGAGATGGTGTTCGAGAGGTTAAAGGCACACAACCTGAAACTTGCTCCGAAAAAGTGTCACTTCATGAGGCCTTCAGTGAAGTTTCTGGGGCATATTGTGACAAAGGAAGGCATTTCAACTGATCCGGAGAAAGTCAAAAATATTGTGGACTTGCAGGAGAATGACTTAATGGTGAAGGGCACTGACATCCCATCCCCCACCAAGATCAGATCCTTTCTTGGGATGGTCGGGTTTTATCAGCAGTTTTTTGAGGGCTACTCTGGTATTAGCAAGCCTTTGTTCGCGCTGACGTCTGGTGGTAAGAGGCTGCGACGTACCAAGAGTAAGAAGATCCGACTTACATCTCGGGACCTCTCTTCTGATGATTGGACCCCTGCATGCAGTGAAGCTTTCAGGGAACTAAAGCAGGCTTTGTTGAGCAATGTAACTCTTGCCCACCCCGACTTCAGTAAGCCTTTCCTCCTGTCGGTTGATGCCTCATCCAATGGCCTCGGGGCAGTGCTTTCTCAGCTGGCTGATGGTGATGATGTTGCGAGGCCCATCGCTTTTGCCAGCAAGTCGTTGAATTATGCCCAGTCTCGCTACCCAGCACACAGGCTGGAATTCCTCGCTCTGAAGTGGGCTGTGTGCGACAAGTTCAGCCATTGGCTGAGAGGTCACCAATTCACTGTATGGACCGACAACAACCCGCTCACTTACATTCTCAGTAAACCGAAGCTGGACGCCTGTGAGCAGAGGTGGGTGTCGAAACTGGCCCCATACGACTTTGACATCAGATACATTCCTGGTCCTAAAAATGTGGTGTCGGACGCCCTCAGCCGTGAGCCTTTTGTGCACCCCAGTGTTCTCCATCGACTCACTACAGTCCCCTATGGTGCACTTCTGGAGGCAGCTAAGGCCTTGGAACCTAACTGTGTGCAGGATGCTTTTCGGCTGTCATGTGATCCTCTCAGCCGCTTGCAGCATCATCCCTTGACTGTGGCCTCCAACAGTGCGGTGGCAGTGTCCCCACATCCACCTATCTCCTCAAAAGCTGTGTCAGCTGTTCTTGAACACTCCCTGGAGAAGGACTACTTGCCCCATCATGCATTCTGCTTGCCGCAACTCATTCAGTCACTTCTGCCTTCCAACCTGTCTGACTTTCGCCCTTTGCCCATTGACAAACTGACATCGTTACAACGGGCTGATCCGTGCTTGGGTCGGGTGCTCTACTTTGTGGAACGTCAGAGACGTCCATCGAGACGTGAACGCCCACGTGAACCAGCTGAAGCCTTGCGAGTTCTCCGGCACTGGGAACAACTTACCATCAAAGCAGGTGTTCTGTATCGCACGTCAAAGGATGTTGTGACAAAGAGAAAGACTTACCGGTATGTAGTGCCCACTCACCTGAAAAGTAAGGTCCTGAATGGTATCCATGATGAGGCAGGCTATCAAGGGCAGAAGAGGACGCTCTACTTGGCCAGACAACGGTTTTACTGGATCGGGATGGAGAAGGATGTCAAGGACTATGTGCAGAGCTGTCGGCGTTAAGTAAGTAAGTCTCCTGAACCTGAGGGCAGGGCGCCACTCGAGAGTGTTAAGACCTCTAGACCTCTTGAGTTGGTTTGCATTGATTATTGGTCAGCTGAAGACTCATCCAACAAGTCTCTAGACGTACTCGTTGTGACTGACCATTCACTAAGCTGGCTCAGGCCTACCTCTGTCCCAACCAGTCTGCTAAGGCTGTCGCTCATCAACTCTGGAACAACTTTTTCTGTGTTTATGGCTTCCCAGAGCGAGTGCACTCAGACCAAGGTGCAAACTTCGAGAGCAGCCTGATTGCAGAGATGCTGCAAGTCGCTGGTGTTGAGAAGTCTCATACAACACCTTACCATCCCATGGGCAATGGGGCAGTCGAAAGGTTCAATCGCACCCTTGGGAACATGATCAGAGCTCTTCTACCCAGAGCCAAGCAGAAATGGCCCCAGCTCCTGCGTTCACTTACCTTCTCCTACAATGCGACAGTTCATGAAACCACGGGTTTTGCACCCTTTCTGCTCATGTTTGGCAGGGTTCCCAGATTGCCTGTGGACATGATGTTTCAGTCTGTGCTTATGGATGAGCAAGTGGTGGATTATGACGTCTATGTGCAGTGTCTCCGGCGTGACTTGGCAGAGGCAATCAGGACTGCCCAGAGTTCAGCCACGAAACAACAAGAGAAGCAGACTGAGCTGTACAACCGCAGGGTGAGGGGTGCACCCGTGGAGGTTGGGGACAGAGTCTTGTTGGCTAACAAAGGAGAACGAGGTCGGAGGAAGCTGGCTGATCGCTGGGAAGGTCATCTGTACACAGTTGTGGAGAAACAGGATAACACTCACACCTTCAGACTCAGGAACGGTGCGACAAACCAGGAGAAAGTGGTACACAGGAACCTCATCATGCCTGTGAACTTCTTACCTGTTCCTGCTGATCCGGAAGATGGTGGCTCCTTTGTCAGTGACCTGACTGAGGAAGCTGTGGATGAGTCAGTGATGGATGCTGACCATGATGGTTCAACTGTACTTCCTGGAGGTGGACCCGAGGACAGGACTGTCTATTGGATTTCTCAGCTCCCAGCCTCCACCGGGGATCAGTCGACTTCTATGGCCGATGAGGATGGACGTGACCAGACTGGATCTGATGCACCTGATCAAGTTGACCCTGACAGTCACAATGAGAATAGACTTGACAGTCCAGACGAGAGTAGTTCTGACAAACTGAAACAGTCTGACCCTTGTGGTGCTGCTGTTAATGCTGACTGTTCTGTTGACTTACTTGACTCTCAACCTTCTGTCTCTCTTGCTCTTCCAGTTGACTTGCTGTCTCCTGATGTTAGGTCTGTTACTGCATCAGAGGCAGGACAAAACCATTCCCATGATAGTTTGCAGAGAATAAGGACAAGATATGGGAGAGTTGTTAGGCCAGTCGTCAGACTTATTCAGAACATGCGCCAGAAAGTTGTTGCTGGTCGCTAGTATTATCTCATGTAATGGCCTTGTGTAGGGGATTATTGGCTCAAATGTAGCCTGTTAGTCCCTTCAATTTTGAGGAGGGTCTGGGTATTATTAATTTTTTTTGTGATGGTTTGACACCTGTGTGGGTCTACTAGATGGGTATGACCAGTCAATTAATACAGTACACAACGCACACGGAGATTACAAGACCGCTACATGAGCAGGAGGTTGTTTTGGTGGCACTAAGTGACTGGTTGGACTTCCTGCTCTCACTAACTGTGCTGCTTGTAATTGGAGATGAGACCTATTGTGTCATCAGTGGACTTAAGGATGGTCACTGAAGTGATGGGATGTGAAATGTTTGTACAAAGGGAGAAGAGTCAGGGTGACAGGACGCAGCCCTGGGGGGCTCCTGTGCTGAGGGTCACCTGTCCCACAGAAAGACCCAGATCCAGTGGATCAGCTGGGTTCTTGTTTCTTATAATAATGATAATAAACATAATTTATATAGTTTATTGAAGAGTTAGTCTGTTAAAGAAAACATTAAGTTCAGTTTGATTTAATCTACAGCACATCAGTCATTCTTTTAACAAACAGACTGACAAAATAACAACCAATTTATACAACTTGTATCTGCAGAACAACACACAGAGAGACTCATGTGGTTTCCTGTAAATGCAGAGAGGAGGAGCAACACTGACCAGGTGATCCAGGTACCTGAGAACAGGGAAGGTGAAGGTGTTGAGTGTTAGTTCAAAGTACATGTTGAGTCGACGCAGCAGAAGGAGGGAAACGGCTGAAGCAGGTGAGTGTTAATACAACATTATTATTATTTTACTGTCAAAGTCTCTGAGTCAGTTTCTTCCTGTGGACTGTGGAGGGAAGAAGAGTCAGAGTGAACTAATCAGTTTGATTCATCTGTGGATACAAAGATACTGGTTGTATAATACACAATGTGACTGGTTTAAAGACAAAGAGAAGTTACTGTTCAGGTGGAGCTTTATTTGACAGGATTACAAACTGTGTCGAGGTCGCAGTTCATTTGTGTTCAGCTCTACAGGTGTTTCAGAGATTGTGTCCTGTAGACAAACGACGACCAGAATGATCAGGATCACTTAATTATTAACTTTGCTGCATCTCATCTCCTCACTCTCCCAGACGTTCCTGTCTCTCTGTCACTGCAGCTAAAAGAAAAGAAAAGAGAAAACATTTATTCTTCTGGACGACTTTGATACCTCTGTTGAAGCAAGCTGCATTTTAAGTTGAATTATAACTGCAAACACAAGTGGAACAAACTAAAATTGTTCGGGTGGGACGTGATAAAACCTTTGCTTGTATAATCAAACGTAGAGAGTTAATCATGAACTAATCACAATAAAATCCGGAGTGATTAAAGTACATGAAAAAAGAAGTTAAACATTAATCTGAAGGTGTTGACTCATTGAGTTGAGATTTGACCTGGACGGAGAAGAAGGAGGTAATTTAGTTATTTTACTGTGAAAGTCTCAGAGTCAGTTTCTCCCTGTGGACTGTGGAGGGAAGAAGAGTCAGAGTGAACTTGTGTCCACACAAAGACACTGAGAGAAAAGGAGGGAACAACATGAGCTGTGGTACTTCCTGTTCTCTGCGTCAGAATCAACAGTCTGACTCAATGTTGTGATGAGCTGAATAATACACATGAAGACTGAGCAGGTGGAGTTTATTATACTGTATATTCTGTTAGTGTGTGTTACTTCCTGTTCTCTTTATGTTGCATGTGACTCTTGAACAGATTGTCTTGACTCTTGTGTGTCTGAGCTCACAGTCAGTGTTACTGGTTTCCCTCTCAGACTGACTGAAGTCCTGAAGATGAGTGATGGTGTGGAGGAAGAGGAGGACGGAGCAAAGTCTCCAGGATCCATCTGTCTGTCTATGAAGAGTGACTGGTCCAAAGGACATCTTCTAGACTTCAGTGATGAACCTGGACCCTCAGACTCACAGTAAGAGACTGTTTTAAAAAATGAAAGTATATATCTGTGAGGTGTTTTTAAAGCTTTACGTCTTCAGTAGGAACCAATGAGCTCCGAGCTGAGAGACACAGACAGGAAGTGTTGAGAGACACACACTCTGTTGATTTGGGTCTTTTCATGAGGTTTGTTGTCAAGAACAGAAATGTAGAATAACATCAGAATGATCCTTTAATTACACACAAGACCATCAGTGATATTCATGCAGATGTGACTCTGCCTCTCTGTGTGTTTGTCCACTGTCTTTTGTTGAGGACTGTTAATCAGGTAGATCCAGATGTTGACACAGTGGAGCTGAGGTTGAGGATACAGATGCTGAGCGGTGTCGGGTCACAGACATCTGATCCTCTCATCTCGCCTTTGTATGACTCTGCTTCTTGAGCTGTGTTGCTTCCATCCTTCAGTACAGTGTGTGGTGCTGGATGGTGACGTCAGCTGAGAGTTCCCACATCGACTCTGTCATCAGAGAATTGATCAGTGATCGATGTGATATGAATAAAAACATGTTTGTGTTTGCAGAGGTCAGAACCACAGACTGAGAGCAGAGTCTCCAGGATCCATCTGTCTGTCTATGAAGAGTGACTGGTCCAAAGGACATCTTATAAACTTCAGTGATGAACCTGGACCCTCAGACTCACAGTAAGAGACTGTTTCTACTGTAAACTGAGCTGAAGATGATTCAGTTATTAGACACATGTGAAGGAAACAGGGAGAAACCAGGAGCTAGATTCATAAACTCTGTGTTGGTCACAACAAAAACTCCGAGACAGAAACATGCACACACAGTCTTTGCATCAGATTTATAAAGCAGAGCGTCTCATGTTACTGTGTCATGAACCTCAGTCAGTGTGAAAGTGGCTGCATGAACACGAGCCTGATTTCATGTCAACAGCTCTGTGTGCTCCACCAGTCTGTAGACCTGTCAATCAACAGAAGGACAGAGGAGAAACACAGTGTCTCCATGTTGGAGGTGACACTTTATCATTCAGTGTCTCCCCCCTCTGGCAGTGAGAGTAATCACAGCAACACTATCAATCAGCTCCAAGATGATGAGTCATTATTCAGGTGAAGTTAATGTCATAGTTAAATAGCCTACTCCAAGTATTTTACAAACACCATCAGTCCCCTCTCTTCTGTCAGCGCTCTCCAACCAGGAAAAGCCACACCAGTTTCCTCTGTTTCCTCTGAGAGTTTCTTTTTATCTGGAGAATCAGGAACTTTTCTTGGACGCTTGGTAAATGATGGTTACTCTCTGTTGTTACTCGCCTCTCCAGCTCTCCTAAATCAGTCTTTCCTTATTGACCTCAAATGCATCAGTACCGGTGCGCAGTAAGGGAAAGTCACCACAGACAGCAGATTTAAAAGGCAGCTATACTGCAGAATACAGAGATTGACCTGGAGCTGAGAGGGTTAATCAGCTCTGTGAGAACTCATTTAACAAAGGTTTGGATTTCACACACGTTCCTTTATATGTAAAAGTCCTGCACTCCAGCTTTAAGTGGCCAGATACCAAAGAGCTGATAGGATCAATACAGAATCAAGATTAAATACATGATCAGCTCCTGAAAGATTCACAAAAACGTCATATTCATCACACAGAAATATCTAAAAGTGTTTTAATGATTTAAGATATTTGTTAGAAAATATATTTCATAACAGCTTAACAAGATATGAATACACATAATGTAATAGACTAAAATCAAGAGGCAGTTTTTATATTCAGAATTTAATTTGACTTGATGAATGAAACTTTAGGACTAGACAGACCGGATTTCATGTTAGTGAAGCCCCGCCCTCTTGAGGTTGGCGACCAATCAGAACAGAGATGTTGACCTGTGACTGTGACATGTTAGTGATAAAGAAATGTCTTCACAGAGAGAAGAGGAGTGGAGTCTCTGTGGAGGAGCAGCAGGTTTTAGATCAACATAAGATCAGTCTGAGGAGCAGATGTGAACATGTGACTGAAGGAACTGATGGAACAGGAAGTGGAACCCTCCTCAACAGGATCTACACTGAGCTCTACATCACAGAGGGACAGAGTGAAGAGGTTATACCCAACATGAGGTGAGGCAGCTGGGACAACTTCCAAGATGGAGACCCTCCATGACGCTCCAATCAGGTGCCACGACACTCTTAAAGTCTTACCTGACCAGCAGAGACCCATCAGAGTGGTTCTGACCAAGCCGTCGCTGGCGTTGGAAAAACTTCTCAGTGCAGAAGTTCTCTCTGGACTGGGCAGAGGGCTTGGAGAACCAAGATGTCAGTCTGCTTGTCTGCTTTCGTTCAGGGAGCTGAACCTGATCAGAGATCAGCAGTACAGTCTTCTCAGGCTGCTCCATGTTTTCCATCCAACATTACAGAAGGTCACAGCAGAGAGCAGTCGCTGTCTGTAAAGTTCTGTTCATCTTTGACGGCCTGGATGAAAGCAGACTGTCACTGGTTTCAACAACAGGAAGTCTGTGTCTGATGTCACACAGAGTCATCAGTCAACGAGCTGCTGACAAACCTCATCAGGGGGAATCTGCTTCCCTCGGCTCTCGTCTGGATAACTTCCAGACCTGCGGCGGCCAATCAGATCCCTCCTACATGTGTGGACAGGGTAACAGAAGTACGAGGCTTCACTGACGCCCAGAGGAGGAGTACTTCAGGAGGAGATCCAGTGATGAAGAGCTGTCCAGCAGAATCATCTCACACATCAAGACGTCCAGGAGCCTCCACATCATGTGTCAAGTCCCAGTCTTCTGCTGGATCACTGCTACAGTTCTGGAGCACATGTTGACCACAGACCAGAGAGGAGAGCTGCCCCAGACCCTGACTGACCTGTTCTCACACTTCCTGCTGGTTCAGCACAGAGGAAGAAGAACAAGTACCATGAGGGACGTGAGACGAGTCCACAGGAGCTGACGGAGGCTGACGGGGAAGTTCTTCTGAAGCTGGGGAGGCTGGCGTTTGAACACTGGAGAAAGGAAACATCTGTCGTCTACCAAGAAGACCTGGAGCAGTGTGGTCTTGATGTCACAGAGGCCTCGGTGTACTCAGGACTTTGTACTGAGATCTTCAGAAGAGAGAGTGTGATCTTCCAGAAAACAGTCTACTGCTTTGTTCATCTGAGCGTTCAGGAGTTTCTGGCTGCAGTCTACATGTTCCACTGTTACACCAACAGGAAGGCAGAGGTCCTGGAGGACTTCCTGGGAGAAGACTTCAAACAGAGAGACTCCAAACAGAGAGACCCCAAACAGAGAGACTCAAACACAATGACTTTTGGGGAAAAGATTTCAAATTTTTTTGGAATCAATAAGAGCAGTGGTCCACCGCTCGATGTCTTCCTGAGGAGAGCCATGGAGAAATCCCTCCAAAGTAGAAACGGTCACCTGGACCTGTTTGTTCGCTTCCTTCATGGCCTCTCTCTGGAGTCCAACCAGAGACTCTTAGGAGGTCTGCTGGGTCAGACAGAGAACAGTCCAGAAACCATCCAGAGAGCCATCAACAACCTGAAGGAGATGAACAGAGATGATATCTCTCCTGACAGAAGCATCAACATCTTCCACTGTCTGATGGAGATGAAGGATCACTCAGTTCATCAGGAGATCCAAGAGTTCCTGAAGTCAAAGAACAGATCAGAGAAGAAACTCTCTGTTTTCCAGTGCTCAGCTCTGGCCTACATGCTGCAGATGTCAGAGGAGGTTCTGGATGAGTTGGACCTTGAGAACTACAACACATCAGAGGAGGGACGACTGAGACTGATCCCAGCTGTGAGGAACTGCAGGAAGGCTGAGTGAGTCCAGACATGATCATTAACATTATCAATTAGTTCTTCAAACTTCCACAGTATTAAATTATTGTCTTTATTCTTTGTTTCACATTTCACAAGTTTGAGGTCAGTTGTGTTTTTCTTCTTCTGGAGATGTTTTAAATGTTGTGAGCACTAAAATGTAAATATTTCAGTTGGTTGTAATTAATAGTAAAAACTAATTAAAGCAGGAGTCACTGATCTCACACCTCAGTGTGTCTCCAGGTGTTTCCAGGTGTTGAGGAGTACGACTGCATATAGGAAACAGTATAAAGCCTTTAGTGTCTCCAGAGGGAGCTGTGTGAAGGCTGATAAATGTCCTCCAGTGATGTCACTTGAGTCAGCGTGGGTTGGGTCTGAAAACTACAAGTTTGAAAAGTAAAAGAATGTGAATGTGTGGAGTCAGAAAGACGTGAACTCACCAGACCTCCGCTCAGATTAAAGGTGCTACTTTACATTTTGAATTCTCTACATTGAAGTGAGTTGGTGAGTTTTTGTGAACAGCAGCCACTGTGGTGACAACAAGCACTAATGTGATAATGGTTAATGCTAAAACATGATGTCACAGCTTCACAAACAGAGAAAAGTCATCAAACTAGTGAAGTGACTCAGTAATGTCAACATTAGCTTTTAAAGGTTGCTAACATTAGCATGAGCTACAAGAAGCTAGTGGTCAAGTGGTGAAGTTGTTTTATTTCCTTCTGTAAGTTTTTCATGGTCTTTCTTTAAAGGACCAGTGTGTAGGATTTAGTGCCATCTAGTGGTGACGTTGCAGACTGCAACCACCTTAATACCCCCCACCCCCACCCCTCCTGTTCCAAGCGTGTAGGAGAAGCTATGGTGGCCTTCAGGTAACATAAAAACACTAAAGCCCTCTCTACAGCCAGTGTTTAGTTTGTCCGCTCTGGGCTACTGTAGAAACATGGCGCTGCAACATGGCAGGCTCTGTGAAAGGAGACGTGTCAGGTGATTATATACTAATGAAAAGGTGCTTATGAATATTATATTCCATTTGTGTGAACAGGTCCTCCTAAATCCTCCACTCTGGTCCTTTAAAGTGTTTCCATATATTGTGTTAAATGAGACAGAAACTCTCAGGTGTTTCTCTCTTGTTGCTGTAGAGGAGAGTAGTCTTCTTATACACACCAAAGGTCAATGATGACATCATGTGACAACAGCAGCTCTGTGGCCGTCTGTCATGCACGTCTGAAAATGTAATTATATACAGGTGTGAACAGTTGTACAGTGTATTGGAAGGCTTCATTATCAGTGTCCTGCTGTTTGTTTTGTCCTTTTCTGTTTGTTGTCCTGAAATCAGATATTATTGACTTCATTCATCATTATTGTGAAGCTGTTTGTTTCATTTCTGCAGCGTTTGGCAACAGTCACCAAAGTTTTCCTGTGTATGGACGTGAACAGCATCACCTGACAGAAGCAGGAAGCAAAGAGAGATCATCTTTAATTGTTCACTGAGTTCAACTCATTAGAAAAATGTTCTGGAGTCAAATTAATAACAGAAAACAGTAAAAATGTTTTTCTAAACACGATGGCTTCACTCTGACTCTGTGGATCAATCACACTCACACTGTGGACACTATGGAACCTAAATGTAAAACCATTTTCCCGCCTTTCATCTGTGAGATTAAAGTAAAACAAAGACTCACGTAAAAAATCTGCAGGTCTGAGAGAGAGAGAGAGAATTATTGTTTCATGTCAAACACAATAAGATGAAATGAACCACGAATGTGAAGAGCAGATGTTGATCACATGATGACATGTTTTGTGTGTTGTGTGTTTTTATTCTAACACACTTTATATTTTCTCTAATCACAGACTTGGTGGTTGTCGACTGTCAGAGACTCACTGTGAAGTCGTTGCCTCAGCTCTGAAGTCCAACCCCTCCCACCTGAAACACCTGAACCTGAGAGGAAACAAGCTGCAGGATTCAGGAGTGAAGCTTCTGTCTGCTGGACTGGAGAGTCCAAACTGTAGACTGGAGACTCTGAGGTGAGTTCACTGACTGTTGTAGTTTTGTGAACTGTATTTTCAGGATTTCTCTCTGTACGCACAAGCTGACCTATGACCCTCAGTGTATCACGCTGCAGATCAGCTGTTTGAGTCAGAAAGAGCTCAGTGAAAGTAGAAGCTCTAATAAATGTGGCTGCTCAACATGAGTTTGTACAGATGGAGCCACAGGTGGAGCTGCTAGAGTTTAAGAGGTGGAGTCACTACGTCTGTATTGAAGCAGCAGCATGTTGTCATTGATATTAATGAAGCTGTTTTCACTCTTTGCATGTGACTGTTTTTAACCTGCTTCCTGTTGGTTCAGGTGTTTGACTTTCATTTTCTAAACTTCTACTTTCTAAAGCTTCTTCAGCTCTGAACAGATGATGAAACACTGAACGCTTCCAAGAAGGAACTTTGTCTCTGAACTCACATCTTTATTCTTTATTCAGATTGAGGAGCTGCAGTTTGTCAGAGATCAGCTGTTCTTCTCTGGCCTCAGCTCTGAAGTCCAACCCCTCCCACCTGAAACACCTGGACCTGAGTTACAACAAGCTGCAGGATTCAGGAGTGAAGGGTCTGTGTGGTTTTCTGGAGAGTCCAGACTGTAGACTGGAGACTCTGAGGTCAGTTCACTGACTGTTACTGTTGTAGATCTTATATCTTTAATCCACAACTGAAGCTGATTTATCTTCACACAGAACTTGAATGATTTTGAATGAAGTCATGACTGAGATTTTAAATAGTGGTTGTCTCATGTTTCCAGTTGTTCTTCTCTCACAATGATTCTTCAGTTTCAGCTCATTTCACTCAGTTGTCATGAATAATGTCTGTTCACTTCAGTTCAACCTTCAGAACTCACACACTGGTATTTCTCTCAGTCAGAGGACTCATGTTTTCTAAATACACTGTAGAAAATGTCCAGTGTGAGTCCTTAAAGTCAATTCATTCATTCATTCATCATCTTTTCTGTGTTTGAAGTTCCTGATGAGCATCTTCCAAAGTTTTCCATTAAATCTTCTGTAATTTGTGATGAAAACAGTTTGTGTTCAGTTTAATTTGTGTTTAGTTTTGTTTCCTGAGCTGATCTGCAGGACACAGACCAGGACCAAGAAAGACCTTTATCCTGGATCAGGACTGGATCTTTAAAGTTTGATCCAGTTCAGTCATGAATCAAAGTGTTGTCAGTTTTTAGCAACAGGTCTGATCAGATATTGATTCTGTATTGACAGAATTGCGTGACTGAGGTCAGCAGCAGCTGATGAACAGTGTTGACATGAAGAGGTGTATTGAATGTTGTGCTGACATTGTGGATGATGTGTGTCAGAAGGCTGACAGTATGATGATCCACCAACACAGAAGGAAACAAAGTCCCCTCTGCTCATTTAGACAGAATCATTGATAGGAAAAACTGATCGATTATTCAATGATTTTATCTACATCTTTATTCTTTTATTCAGATTTGTGGCCGCTGCAGTGTCAGAGATCAGCTGTTTCTTCTACTGGCCTCAGCTCTGAAGTCCAACCCCTCCCACCTGAAAACCACCTGAACCCTGAGCTACACACAGAGCTGCGAGATTCAGGAGCTGAACGGGTCTGTGTGGTTTCTGGAGGTCCAGACTGTAGACTGGAGACTCTTGAGGTCAGTTCCCCAGCTGAGCTGTTACTGTTGTACGGATCTTATATCTTTAAATCCACAACTGAAGCTGATTATCTTCACACAGAAACTTGCGAATTGATTTTGAATGCACATTCCAATGATGAGAATTTTAAACATAGTGGTTGTCGTCATGTTTCCAGTTGTCTTCTCTCCACACAATTGATTCTTCAGTATTCAGCTCATATTCACTCCAGCTGTCAACTAATAATTGTCTGTTCACTTCAGTTCAACCTTCAGCAAACTCACACCACTGGTAGTTCTCCAGTCAGAGGACTCATGTTTTCTAACTACACGTAGAAAATGTCCATGTGAGTCCTTAAAGTCAATTCATTTTTATCACAACAAACAGTACAGCAAGATCCTCAGAACTAAATATTTTGCTACAAAGAAACACTGAAATTCAAGTGAATGAAAGAAAAAACTCTTCTGTTGCTTTGAACGTGAATTTAAAATGCAACATTTAACACAAGCTGGAACATTGTTGTATTTGTTCTAACAGTTAATTGAGCTTGTTGAATGTGTTGAAGAGGAAAAGCACCACACTGTTGGTTTCACATGTTTCATCCATTAAACTGCCAAATCTTTGTTGTTTAGTACTAAGTGTCTGCTGAATGTTTGGAAAGAAGCCGGACAAAAAAAATGTGTCATGCGATTATTATTGTTTAGGAGCAGTAGAAGTTCTTGCTGAACATTCTTCCAAAGTCTTCCATTACAATCATCTGTATTTATTTCAACTTCTTTATTCTTTTTCAGATTGAGAGCTGCAGTTTGTCACAAGATCAGCTGCTTCTTCTCTGGCCTCAGCCTGACCAGTCCAAACCCCTCCCACCTGAAGACACCTGAACCTGAGCTACCAACCAAGCTGCAGGATTCAGAGTGACACAAGGGTCTAGTTGTGGTTTTTGCGAGAGTCACAACTGTAGACTGGAGAAGTCTTGAGGCAGTTCCACTAGACTGTTACACTGTTGTAGATCTTATAGTCTTAATCCACACTGAAGCTGCATTTATCTTCACACAGACAACTGTGAATGATATTTGAATGAAGTCATGCCGATGAACGGATTTTAAATAGTGGTTGTCTCATGTTATCCAGTGTTCTTCTCTCACAAATCATTCTTCAGTTTCATCTCAGTTTCACTCAGTTGTCATGAAATAATGTCTGTTCACTCAGTTCAACCTTCAGAAACTCACACACTTGTATTTTTCCTTCAGCTCAAGAGACTACACGTGTTTTCAAACACAACCGAAACACATGCTCCAGGGTGAAGTCCTTAAAGTCAATTCATTCATTCACTTCATCATCATTCTTTCCTGTGTTTGACAAGTTCCTGATGAGCATCTTACACAAAGTTTTCCATTAAATCTCTGTCAATGTGAATGACAAACAGTTTGTGTTCAGTTTAATTTGTGTTTAGTTCTGTTTCCTGCAGCGATCTTGCAGACAGAGACCAAGACCAAAGAAAGACCCTTTATCCTGGATCAGGTACTGATCTTACACAGTCTGATCCATTCAGCATGCAATCAAAGTGTTGTGGGTCAGTTTTTTAGTCCCAACAGCGTCTTGATCAATATTGATCTGTATTGCCACAGGACCTTTCTGAGTCCGCTCAGCAGCAGCTATGCATCAGTGTTGACTATGACAGAGCGTGTCATGAATGTTGTGCTGACCCAGTGGATGCATGTGTGTAGTAAGCTGCCACCATGATGCATATCCACAACAACCAGACAAGACAACGTCCCTCCTGCTCATTTTAGCACAGAGCATCCATTGACTTAGCAAACCACTGCTCCATTAACTCACATATTTATCTAACCCTCTTTATTCTTTATTCAGACTGTGGTCGACTTTTTGCAGCGTTGTCCGAGAGATTACAGCTGTTCTTCTCTGCCTCAGCTCTGAAGTCCAACCCCTCCCACCTGAAACACGTGGCACCTAAGAGTCTCAACACACCTGCCAGGATCCAGAATAGCCTGAAGCTACGCTGTGCTCTGTTGACCGGAGACAGGGGAGAGTCCACAGATACTGTCCGCACTGGAGACTCTGCAGGTCAGCTAACAAGGCGGAGTCAGTCCTTGCTGCTTCCATCAGTATTGTACTAACACACACGTATCAGCAGCACACAGCAGCCAGTGTTTCCTGATAACCCTCCGACCTTCTACAGTGACAGCTGCTTCCCCTCAGTAGCCTGTGAGAGCAGAGACACGGTGACAGGCGTCAGGATTTGACAGAAAGACAGAGAGAGAGAAACAGTCGGCCAATTCAGAGCCAGCCACAAGCTGTTTCATCATGTGTCTCGAGTGGCATGTGACACAGCGACTGCTGCTCGTTGTTTGAAGTTGATGTCCTACACAGGAAGTGAAGCCTGATTACAGCTTGGACAGCCTCACCAGAGGAACAGAGACAGTGTGCCTCAATTCCATCAAACTGTCCACATCTGATTCGAGACCAGTTTGTTCTCTCATATTCACAACTCAAGACCTGATCCAGTTGATTCTGTCACAGCTACTCGAGATCAGTCTGATGTCTGACCAGCACTGCTTCTTATTCCCACAGACAGCATCATTCACCACTCTGTAACATGTAATCTTTATACAGACCAGACGCTCTGCTAGAAGTAATCAGTGAGCCAGCACATACTGCTTAAATCATGTCCACTCTCCAGATGTTTTTCAGTGACAGCCTCCATGTTTATCTGCAGTGATATTGTGAGGAACAGATCAGTGCTTCATCAACCACACCAGAGCACTCGTTGTTTAAATGTCACCGGACCCAGTGATATGCATCCCACCTGCACCCTGTGGAGCAAGTGATGCGAACCCTTCCATGACCTCTCACGCCAGTTTGTTTCCCACTGTCGCGACGCGAGGGAAATGCCTGCCAGAGTGCACAGACACTTTGATGCTACAAAGCTCTCCTCGCAGGCGTTGTAGCCTCCACGCCTCAGCTGTTCCACTCCCAACACGTTAAACATGAGAGCTGAGAGGAAGGCAGGCTACGCTACTACAGCTGCTGTCACATCTGACTGATACAGGACGGAATGTCAGCTGATTGTACGTCTCATGTAAAACACTGATTCATCTCCTCTGTCTTTCTTCTCTCAATCAGCTGGAGGTGGTGTGAAGCAGGTGTTGGTGCGTGTGTGTGTGTGTGTGTGTGTTGTGGGCTCTCGTGCCGTCCGTCGCTGCTGTGTGCGTCGTCGCTGTGTGTGCTGTCGGTGTGTGTCGGGCTGTGTGTGTGTGTCCCTTGCATGACCTCCAGATGTTGAAGCCAGCAGCCTGGCTGTCCGTAGAGCACGCTCTGGACTCTGCGACCCATGCCTCTACTCCGGCCGGCAGCGTGGAGTGCGAGACCGGACAGCTACATCCAGCAGTGACTGACAGAGCGATCAAAGAAGAGTGAGATGAACTCTCCAGTGGCTGCCAGTCTGAACTCGATCTGGAACAGCCCACTGATCACACACAGGGAGTCCAGTCCACCATCATCCCTGTGTGTTCCCTCTCGGCACCTGACAGACCATCATACAGTGTCTGCTGGACTCACTTGATTCTTTAGCACAAACTGGATATGATTTGGCTCTCTGGTTGACAACAGGCTTTAAACCCAAATTAATAACTCCTTCCCTCTGATCTAGGCTTCCCCATCTAATTATACAATGCACATGCTGCTCGGAGCCACTAAGGCAAGTGGGGGTGTGGCTCTATTAATCAAGTCAGCCATTTCAGGTCTACACGACTAAACCAGGAAGTTACCCTTTACCTCTTTTTGAGGCTCTTCATATTGAAATCTTCTTCCATCAGCCTCAGATATCCAGCCCTCTCCAGCGTGACGACTACGACCTTTTTCATCTTCGTGTTACTTTACAAGAACCACCCGGCCCTTATGCAACAGTTGTTTAGAGGAATTTGTTTTGGCGATGAATTTATTCCAGGGTCTTGTCACTAAAGCCTTTCAGAGCAATAGTGACTTTTGTTTCATACCCAGTGTTGTTGTGAACCGAACCACTCCAACTGGCAATGGCTACCACTCTGGACTTGATCCGTATCCCGTGCAATTGTGGTTTCTAGTCTGAACGTCTCTCCCATCACTTCTGTTAATCTCTGGATCCATTTTTTTTGCAAGTTTGAAGCCAACACTAGCCTGTCCCTCGCATTACTGGCTGCAAATTCAAGACTTTACCTTAACGGAGGCCCTCGCTCCGTTCACTGGTTAGAAAATACAAGCTGGTTCTCTCCACTGCCTTAGAGCAGACTGCATTCTCTCAGTAACCAGCAACAATAAAAACAATCATAGATGTTTTTTCAACACTGCAGGCTCAACTCACTCAGCAGAGACCGTCTCATAGACTGCTCGCCTTTACAGGGCCTATAGAGATTAGACATAAAATCACCTCTTCCTCCTCCAGCTTCTACAGAACCAGCAGAGCATTACATTTCAGTCACCTTGTCAACTTCTCCTTTAACACCATTTTGAGAGTCTGTCTCTGAAGCACTGTGGCTAAGCTTGGTGTTGTCTTCTAACCCACCACCCTGTCTACGGAGCCCTACCAGCTAGCTCTCCAAAGACCTCTGCGACAACCTTGACCCTTCAGTGCTCAAACATTATAATTTATACTCACTTCTGCACTGCTCAGTAGCTTTAAGGACTGCTGTGGTGAAAACGCTTTACTTAAAAAAACCACACCTTGATCCAGGATCCTTAAATAGATGATTGACCAGTCTCAAAACCTTCCTTTCTTTTCTAAGTACTAAGAGCTGTGTCTCAGGAGCTTTTGTTCGTCATTTGTCCAATAACAATCTGTTTGAAAGGTTTCCAGTCTGCCTCGTCAGGGCCTGTCACTCCACTTGATACAGCGCTCACTAAAGTAGTAAATGACTCTCTATACGCCATGGATTCGCGACTCCACTCTGTTGCTTCTACTTCTCCATCTCGCTATGGATCTCAGGCAGCTTTTGACGCTATAGATCATTGTATTCTCTTAGATCGCTTGAAAGCAATTCTTGTGTTTTTCTGCACCTGGTCCTTCACCTGGTTAAAGTCCTCTACTCTATCAGACAGAACACAGCACGTCTCCTATAATACACTATGAAACATTGGAGTACCCCAGGGCTCTGTTCTTGGCACCCTCTGCTTTTTCCATTGTTATGTTATGATGATCCTCAAGTTTGTATGTGTCCACGCCGTTTCACCTGATTCCTTCTCAGATTCATACACCATCTAGAGGCTCCTGTTTGCTCCTGCATGACAAAACCTGATGCCTCATAAGTTTTTGCTCCTAATTATCGACAAAACCGAGATGCTGTCGTTGGCAGCCGACTCGACATAGACACCAGTTTGATCAATACAATCTAACTCTATGATAACTGTGTTATTTCTCATAAATCTGACAGTCAAACAATCTGGCGTGTCATTTTTCGATTCTTCCCTCCCTCTTTGACAGCACATAAAGATATCACCAAAGACCGCTTCTTTTAATCTACTTCTTAATTTTAACCTTTTCAATCTACGTCAACATCTACGATTGTGTCTTTTCTATCTAAGACTGCATCAACAGGACGGGAGCGGAAGAATCGAAAATGACACACCAGATTTTTGACTGTCAGAATCTATGCAGAAAATAACACAGTTATCAAGAGTTAATGTTTATTGATCAAAACCTGGTGTCTATGTCGAGTCGGGCCAACGACCAGCATTCGCGGTTTGTCCAGAAATTCAGGAGCAAAAACTATGAGGACATCAGCTTTTCCATGGCAGACAAAAACAGACCTCTAGTTATATAATCTGAGAGGAATCATACACATACACATATAAACTGAAGTAATATCATCAATCATAAACATGGAAAAAGCAGAGAGGCCAAGAAAGAGCCCTGGGGTACTCCATGTTTCATAGTGTTATTATAGGAGACGTGCTGTGCTTCTGGTCTGAATAAGAGGACTTTAACCAGTGGAGGACCAGGGTCAGAAACACAGAATTTGCTTTCAAGTCGATCTAAGAGAATACAATGATCTATAGCGTTCAAAAAGCTGCACTGAGATCCAGTAAGAGAAGCACAGAGGTGGGAGTCCGAATCCATGGAGATCAGCAAGACATTACTACTTTAGTGAGCGCTGTATCAGTGGAGTGGACAGGCCCTGAAGGCAGATGGAACCTTCAAAACAGATTGTTATTGGACAAATGAGACAAAAGCTCTGAGACACAGCTCTTAGTACTTTAGAAAAGAAAGGAAGGTTTGAGACTGGTCAATCATTATTTAAGAATCCTGGGATCAAGGTGTGGTTTTTTAAGTAAAGGTTTCACCACAGCAGGTCTTAAAGCTTACTGGGAGCAGTGTCCAGAAGTGAGTGATAAATTAATAATTGTTGAGCACTGAAGGTCCCAAGGTTGTCCAGAGGTCTTTGGAGAGCTTAGCTGGTAGAGTCTCAGTAGACAGGTGGTGGGTTTAGAAGACAACATCAGCTTAGACAGTGCTTCAAGAGACACGACTCTCACAAATGTGTTAAAGGAGAAGTTGACAGGGACTTGAATGTAATGCTCTGCTGGTTCTGTAGACGCGTCGGAGAGAAGAGGTGATTTTATGTCTAATCCTCTAAAGGCTGTAAAGGGCTGAGCAGCTAAGAGACGGCTGCTGCTGAGTGAGTTGAGCTGCAGTGTGAAAAAGAAATCTATGATTGTTTTTATTGTTGCTGGTTAACTGAGAGAAGCAGTCTCTGCTCAGCAGTGGAGAGAACCAGCTTGTATTTTCTACACGTGAACGGAGCGAGGCCTCCGGTAAGGTAAATACATTTGAGCCAGTAATGCGAGACAGCGAGTGTTGCTTCAAACTTGATAAAAAATGATCAGAGATTACAGAAGTGATGGGAGGACAGTCAGACTAGAAACCACAATTGCACGGGATAGGATCAAGTCTAGAGTTTGCCATGCAGTGAGTTGGTTCGGCCCCAAACTGGGTGAAAACAAAAGTCAAATAATTGCTTGAAAGGCTTTAGTGACAAGACCTGAAATAAATTCACAAATTCCTCTAAACACTGTGAATAAGGGCCGGGTGGTCTGTTAAAGTACCACAAGATGAAAAGGTCGTAGTCTGTCATCCTGAGAGGGCTGATCTGAGCTGATGGAGAGAGATTTCAATATAAGAGCCTCAAAAGAGGTAAAGGTAACTTCCTGTTTCAGCTCGTTAACCTGAAATCTGACTTATATAATAAAGCCACACCCCCACCTTGCTTAGTGGCTCAGCCAGCATGTGCATTTGTATAATTAGATGGGGAAAGCCTCAATAAGAGGAAGGATATTATTTGGTTTAAGCCATGTTTCACAGAGACCAATCAGAATCCAGCTTGTGCTAAAGAATCAAGTGAGTCCACAGACACTGATGATGGTCTGTCAGGTCCAGAGGAACACACAGGGATGATGGTGGACTGGACTCTGTGTGTGACCAGTGGAGCTGTTCTCAGATTCAGTTCAGACTGCAGCACTGAGAGTCATCTCCACTTCTTCTGATTCCTCTGTCAGTCACTGCTGGATGAAGCTCTCCTCTCCACTCCACCTCCCAGTAACGATGGTCCAATCAGAGCCTCTCTACACACCAGCTTCTGCTTCAACATCTGGATCATCAGGACACACACACACATACACACACACACACACACCACACACACCACACACACACACACCACACACACACACACACACACACACACACACAACCACACACACCTCTTCACCACCACCTCCAGCTGTTGAGAGAAGAAGAGACAATGGGAGATGAATCAGTGTTTACAGAGACGTCATCAGCTGGACTTCAGTCCTGTTCAGTCCAGATGGCAGCAGCTGTGTAGCGTAGCCTGGCTTCCTCTCAGCTCTCATGTTAACGTGTTGGAGTAACACTGAGCTGGAGGCTCACAGAACCTGCAGAGACTTTAGCATCAAGTCTGTTCACTCTGCACATTTCCCTCAGTCCACAGTGGAAACAAACTGCTGAGAGTCATGAAGGTTCATCACTGCTCAAACAGTCAGTGATGCATTCACTGTCCTGACATTTAAACACAGAGTCTCTGTGTGTTGATAAACATCTGATCTGTTCCTCACATCATATCACCTGACAGATAAACATGGAGGCTGTCACTGAAAAACATCTTGGAGAGGGACAGATATACAGATGTGCTCACTGGACTTCAGCAGAGCTTCTGGTCTGTATAAAGATCACATGGTTACAGAGTCTAATGATGCTTCTGTGGAATAAGAGCCAGTGACTGTCAGACCATCAGACTGATCTCAGAGCTGTGACAGAGATCAAACTGATCAGGTCTTGAGTTGTGAAATGAGAGAACAAAACTGTGCTCAGATCAGATGTGTGACAGTTTGATGAATGAGGACACTGTCTCTGTTCCTCTGTGAGGCTGTTTCAGCTGTAATCAGCTTCATTCCTGTAGACATCAAACTCAACAACAACAGTCGCTTCACATCCACTCAGACACATGATGACAACGAGCTCTGGCTGCTTCTGATTGCCGACTGTTCTCTCTCTCTGTCTTTCTGTCCAATCCTGACGCTGTCACCGTTCTCCTCTCACAGCTTCACTTGAGGAAGCAGCACTGAGAAGGTCGGAAGGTTTACAGGAAACACTGGCTCTTTGCTCTGATACTGTGTTTAGTACAATACTGATGGAAGCAGCAAGGACTGACTCCGCCCCTTTTACTACCTCAGAGTTCTCAGTCGACAGTCTGGACTCTCCTCAAGATCAACACAGCTGCTTCAACATCTGGATCCTGCAGTTGTTGAGACTCAGGTCCAGGTGTTTTTCAGGTGGGAGGGTTGGACTTCAGAGACTGAAGGGAAGAACAGCTGATCTCTGACAAACCTGCAGTCGATCAATCTGAATAAAAGAATAAAGATGTAGATAAAATCATGATAATGGATCAGTTTTGTCCTAATTCAGTATTCTCTGTCTAAAATGAGCAGAGGGACTTTGTCCTTTCTGTTGTTTGTGGATCATCATTCATGTCAGCCTTCTACACAATCGATCCACATGGTCAGCACAACATTACATGACCAACCTTCTTCATGTAACACTGATTTCATCAGCTGCTGGCTGAACCTCAGAACAGTCTGTCAATACCAGAATCAATATCGATCAGACTGTTGCGACTAAAAACTGACCACAACCACTTTGAGTCATGACTGAACTGGATCAGAACTTTAAAGAATCCAGTCCTGATCCAGGATAAAGGTCTTTCGTTGGTCCTGCGTCTCTGTCTGGCAAGAATCAGCTCAGAAACAAAACCTAAACACAAATTAAACTGAACACACAACTGTTTTCATCACAAATTCACAATAGATTTAATGGAAAACTATTAGGAAGATCTGATCAGGAACTTCAAACACAGAAAAAGATAGAGATGAATGAATGAATGAATTGACTTTAAGGACTCACACTCGGATTTTTCTACAGTGTGTATTTAGAAAACATGAGTCCTCTGACTGAGAGAAAACCCAGTGTGTGAGTTCTGGAAGGTTGACTCGAAGGTGAAAGACATTATTCATGGACAACTAGTCTGAAATGAGCTGAAACTGAAGAATCATTGTGAGAGAAGAACAACTGTGAAACATGAGACAACCACTATTAAAATCTCAGTCATGACTTCATTTCAAAATCATTCAATTCTGTGTGAAGATAAATGCAGCTTCAGTTGTGGAATTAAAGATATAAGATCTACAACAGTTAACAGTCAGTGAACTCGACCTCAGACATCTCCAGTCTACAGTCTGACTCTCAGAAAACCACACAGACCCTTCCCACTGCCTGAATCCTGCAGCTTGTTGTTAGCTCAGGTTCAGTGTTTGCAGGTGGGAGGGCGGTGGACTTCAGAGCGAGGCCAGGAGAAGAAAACAGCTGATTCTTTGACCAAACTTGCAGCATCCTCAATCTGAATAAAGAATAAAAGAAGTGAAATAAAAAACAGATGATTTAATGGAAGACTTTGGAAAATGTTGCAGCAGAAACTTCTACTGCTCACTAACAATATAATAATCATGACACATTTATTTGCTCGGCTTCTTTCCAAACATTCAACAGACACTTTACTAAAACAACAAGATTTTGCAGTTAATGGAGTGGAAAACATGTTGAAACCAACAGTGTGGCTTTTGTCTTTCAACACATGATCACAAGTTCAATTCAACTGTATAGAACAAATAAACAATGTTTCAAACTGTTGTGTTAAAGTTCATTTAAATTCACTTCAAAAGAAAAGAAGATTTTTTCTTCATCACTTGAATTTCAGTGTTTTGTTACAAATATTAGTTCTGAGGATCTTCTGTGATGTTTGTTGATAAAAATGAATTGACTTTAAGGACTCACACTGGACATTTTCTTACAGTGTGATTTAGAAAACATGAGTCCTCTGACTGAGAGAAATACCAGTGTGTGAGTTCTGAAGGTTGAACTGAAGTGAACAGACATTATTCATGACAACTGGTGAAATGAGCTGAAACTGAAGAATCATTGTGAAGAAAGAACAACTGGAAACATGAGACAACCACTATTTAAAATCTCAGGCATGACTTCATTCAAAATCATTCAAGTTCTGTGTGAAGATAAATCAGCTTCAGTTGTGGATTAAAGATATATAGATCTACAAACAGTAACAGTCAGTGAACTGACCTCAGAGTCTCCAGTCTACAGTTCTGGACTCTTCCAGAAAACCACACAGACCCTTCACTCCTGAAACCTGCAGCTTGTTGTAGCTCAGTCAGGTGTTTCAGTGGGAGGGGTTGGACTTCAGAGCTGAGGCCAGAGAAGAACAGCTTGATCTCTGACAAACTGCAGCGCCCACAATCTGAATAAAAGAATAAAGATGTAGATAAAATCATGATAACGATTCAGTTTTTCCTAATCAATGATCTCTTGTCTAAAATGAGCAGAGGGACTTTGTCCTTCTGTTGTTGTGGATCATCATCATGTCAGCCTTCACAACACATCATCCACATGTCAGCACAAACATTCATACAACCTCTTCATAGTCAACACTGATTCATCAGCTGCTGCTGACCTCAGAACAAGTCTGACAATACAGAATCAATATCTGATCAGACCTGTTGCTAAAAAACTGACAAACACTTTGATTCATGACTGAACTGGATCCAAACTTTAAAGATCCAGTCCTGATCCAGGGATAAAGGTCTTTCTTGGTCCTGGTTCTTGTCCTGCAGATCAGCTCAGGAAACAAAACTAAACACAAATTAAACTGAAACAAAACTGTTTCATCACAAATTACAGAAGATATTAATGGAAAGACTTTGGAAGATGCTCATCAGGAACTTCAAAACACAGAAAAATGATGAATGGACATGAATAAATTGACGTTTAAGGACTCACACTGGACATTTTCTACAGGTATTTAAAAAACATGAGTCCTCTGACTGAGAGAAATACCAGTGTGTGAGTTCTGAAGGTTGAACTGAAGTGAACAGACATTATCATGACAACTGAGTGAAATGAGCTGAAACTGAAGAATCATTGTGAAGAGAAGAACAACTGGAAACATGAGACAACCACTATTTAAAAATCTCAGTCATGACTTCATTCAAAATCATTCAAGTTCTGTGTGGAAGATAAATCAGCTTCAGTTGTGGATTAAAGATATAAGATCTACAACAGTAACAGTCAGTGAACTGACCCAGAGTCTCCAGTCTACAGTCTGGACTCTCCAGAAAACCACACAGACCCTTCACTCCTGAATCCTGCCAGCTTGTTGTGAGCTCAGGTCCAGGTGTTTCAGGTGGGAGGGGTTGGACTTCAGAGCTGAGGCCAGAGAAGAACAGCTGATCTCTGACAAACTGCAGCTCTTCAATCTGAATAAAGAATAAAGATGTGAGTTCAGAGACAAAGTTCCTTCTTGGAAGCGATTCGTGTTTCATCATCATGTTCAGGGCTGAAGAAGCTTTAGAAAGTAGAAGTTTAGAAAATGAAAGTCAAACACCATGAACCAAAGAAGCAGGTTAAAAACAGTCACATACAAAGAGGTGAAAACAGCTTCATTAATATCAATGACAACATGCTGCTGCTTCAATACAGACGTAGTGACTCCACCTCTTAAACTCTAGCAGCTCCACCTGTGGCTCCATCTGTACCAAACTCATGTTGAGCAGCCACACATTTATTAGAGACTTCTACTTTCACTGAGCCTCTTTCTGACTCAAAACAGCTGATCTGCAGCGTGACACACTGAGGGTCAATAGGTCAGCTTGTGCGTACAGAGAGAGAAATCCTGAAATACAGTTCACAAAACAGAGTCAGTGAACTCACCCAGAGTCTCCCAGTTACAGGTTTGACTCTGCCAGGCTCACGCAGACAGAAGCTTCACTCCTGAATCCTTGCAGCTCTGTTTCCTCTCAGGTTCAGTGTTTCAGGTGGGAGGGGTTGGACTTCAGAGCTGAGCAACGACTTCACAGTGAGTCTCTGACAGTCGACAACCACCACACGCTTCTGCTGATCTACCGAGCAACAATCACTTAACAAGCGCTGTCTCCAGCCACCATCTCACCACCACCCAACCACACCACACCAC
>NW_019174724.1:0-113 GCF_002260705.1 Seriola dumerili | reverse complement strand
TCTTGCTCATTTGTAATACAAATGTGCCTCTAAGTCAGCAAAGACTGTATACCAAATTTGGTATTGATAAAGTAAAAAGTTCTATTCATTTAAGTGTTTTTAATTTTATGCTA
>NW_019174723.1:5886758-5923651 GCF_002260705.1 Seriola dumerili | reverse complement strand
ATAGTATAGTAAGGCATAAAAAGTCATGTTATAGTAAGGTTTAAAAAGTCATAAAAACGTAATAGTATAGTAAGGCATAAAAAGTCATAAAAACGTCATAGTAAAGTGAGGCATAAAAAGTCATATTATAGTAAGGGGTAAAAAGTCATAAAAACGTCATAGTATAGTAAGGCATAAACATTCATAAAAAAGTCATAGTATAGTAAGGCGTAAAAAGTCATAAAAACGTCATAGTCAAGTGAGGCATAAAAAGTCATATTATAGGAAGGGGTAAAAAGTCATAAAAACGTCATAGTCAAGTGAGGCATAAAAAGTCATATTATAGGAAGGGGTAAAAAGTCATAAAAACGTCATAGTCAAGTGAGGCATAAAAAGTCATATTATAGGAAGGGGTAAAAAGTCATAAAAACGTCATAGTCAAGTGAGGCATAAAAAGTCATATTATAGGAAGGGGTAAAAAGTCATAAAAACGTCATAGTCAAGTGAGGCATAAAAAGTCATATTATAGGAAGGGGTAAAAAGTCATAAAAACGTCATAGTCAAGTGAGGCATAAAAAGTCATATTATAGGAAGGGGTAAAAAGTCATAAAAACGTCATAGTCAAGTGAGGCATAAAAAGTCATATTATAGGAAGGGGTAAAAAGTCATAAAAACGTCATAGTCAAGTGAGGCATAAAAAGTCATATTATAGGAAGGGGTAAAAAGTCATAAAAACGTCATAGTCAAGTGAGGCATAAAAAGTCATATTATAGGAAGGGGTAAAAAGTCATAAAAACGTCATAGTCAAGTGAGGCATAAAAAGTCATATTATAGGAAGGGGTAAAAAGTCATAAAAACGTCATAGTCAAGTGAGGCATAAAAAGTCATATTATAGGAAGGGGTAAAAAGTCATAAAAACGTCATAGTCAAGTGAGGCATAAAAAGTCATATTATAGGAAGGGGTAAAAAGTCATAAAAACGTCATAGTCAAGTGAGGCATAAAAAGTCATATTATAGGAAGGGGTAAAAAGTCATAAAAACGTCATAGTCAAGTGAGGCATAAAAAGTCATATTATAGGAAGGGGTAAAAAGTCATAAAAACGTCATAGTCAAGTGAGGCATAAAAAGTCATATTATAGGAAGGGGTAAAAAGTCATAAAAACGTCATAGTCAAGTGAGGCATAAAAAGTCATATTATAGGAAGGGGTAAAAAGTCATAAAAACGTCATAGTCAAGTGAGGCATAAAAAGTCATATTATAGGAAGGGGTAAAAAGTCATAAAAACGTCATAGTCAAGTGAGGCATAAAAAGTCATATTATAGGAAGGGGTAAAAAGTCATAAAAACGTCATAGTCAAGTGAGGCATAAAAAGTCATATTATAGGAAGGGGTAAAAAGTCATAAAAACGTCATAGTCAAGTGAGGCATAAAAAGTCATATTATAGGAAGGGGTAAAAAGTCATAAAAACGTCATAGTCAAGTGAGGCATAAAAAGTCATATTATAGGAAGGGGTAAAAAGTCATAAAAACGTCATAGTCAAGTGAGGCATAAAAAGTCATATTATAGGAAGGGGTAAAAAGTCATAAAAACGTCATAGTCAAGTGAGGCATAAAAAGTCATATTATAGGAAGGGGTAAAAAGTCATAAAAACGTCATAGTCAAGTGAGGCATAAAAAGTCATATTATAGGAAGGGGTAAAAAGTCATAAAAACGTCATAGTCAAGTGAGGCATAAAAAGTCATATTATAGGAAGGGGTAAAAAGTCATAAAAACGTCATAGTCAAGTGAGGCATAAAAAGTCATATTATAGGAAGGGGTAAAAAGTCATAAAAACGTCATAGTCAAGTGAGGCATAAAAAGTCATATTATAGGAAGGGGTAAAAAGTCATAAAAACGTCATAGTCAAGTGAGGCATAAAAAGTCATATTATAGGAAGGGGTAAAAAGTCATAAAAACGTCATAGTCAAGTGAGGCATAAAAAGTCATATTATAGGAAGGGGTAAAAAGTCATAAAAACGTCATAGTCAAGTGAGGCATAAAAAGTCATATTATAGGAAGGGGTAAAAAGTCATAAAAACGTCATAGTCAAGTGAGGCATAAAAAGTCATATTATAGGAAGGGGTAAAAAGTCATAAAAACGTCATAGTCAAGTGAGGCATAAAAAGTCATATTATAGGAAGGGGTAAAAAGTCATAAAAACGTCATAGTCAAGTGAGGCATAAAAAGTCATATTATAGGAAGGGGTAAAAAGTCATAAAAACGTCATAGTCAAGTGAGGCATAAAAAGTCATATTATAGGAAGGGGTAAAAAGTCATAAAAACGTCATAGTCAAGTGAGGCATAAAAAGTCATATTATAGGAAGGGGTAAAAAGTCATAAAAACGTCATAGTCAAGTGAGGCATAAAAAGTCATATTATAGGAAGGGGTAAAAAGTCATAAAAACGTCATAGTCAAGTGAGGCATAAAAAGTCATATTATAGGAAGGGGTAAAAAGTCATAAAAACGTCATAGTCAAGTGAGGCATAAAAAGTCATATTATAGGAAGGGGTAAAAAGTCATAAAAACGTCATAGTCAAGTGAGGCATAAAAAGTCATATTATAGGAAGGGGTAAAAAGTCATAAAAACGTCATAGTCAAGTGAGGCATAAAAAGTCATATTATAGGAAGGGGTAAAAAGTCATAAAAACGTCATAGTCAAGTGAGGCATAAAAAGTCATATTATAGGAAGGGGTAAAAAGTCATAAAAACGTCATAGTCAAGTGAGGCATAAAAAGTCATATTATAGGAAGGGGTAAAAAGTCATAAAAACGTCATAGTCAAGTGAGGCATAAAAAGTCATATTATAGGAAGGGGTAAAAAGTCATAAAAACGTCATAGTCAAGTGAGGCATAAAAAGTCATATTATAGGAAGGGGTAAAAAGTCATAAAAACGTCATAGTCAAGTGAGGCATAAAAAGTCATATTATAGGAAGGGGTAAAAAGTCATAAAAACGTCATAGTCAAGTGAGGCATAAAAAGTCATATTATAGGAAGGGGTAAAAAGTCATAAAAACGTCATAGTCAAGTGAGGCATAAAAAGTCATATTATAGGAAGGGGTAAAAAGTCATAAAAACGTCATAGTCAAGTGAGGCATAAAAAGTCATATTATAGGAAGGGGTAAAAAGTCATAAAAACGTCATAGTCAAGTGAGGCATAAAAAGTCATATTATAGGAAGGGGTAAAAAGTCATAAAAACGTCATAGTCAAGTGAGGCATAAAAAGTCATATTATAGGAAGGGGTAAAAAGTCATAAAAACGTCATAGTCAAGTGAGGCATAAAAAGTCATATTATAGGAAGGGGTAAAAAGTCATAAAAACGTCATAGTCAAGTGAGGCATAAAAAGTCATATTATAGTAAGGCATAAAAAGTCATAGTATAGTAAGGCATAAAAAGTCATAAAACAACAGCGTATGGTAAGGCATAAAAATTCATAAAAACGTCATACTATAGTAAGGCATAAAAAGTCATAGTATAGTAAGACGTAAAAAGTCATAAAAACATCATAGTATAGTAAGGCATAAAAAGTCATAAAAACGTCATAGTATAGTAAGGCATAAAAAGTCATAAAACAACAGCGTATGGTAAGGCATAAAAATTCATAAAAACGTCATACTATAGTAAGGCATAAAAAATCATAGTATAGTAATGCGTAAAAAGTCATAGTATAGTAAGGCATAAAAAGTCAGAAAAACGTCATAGTATAGTAAGGCATAAAAAGTCATAGTATAGCAAGACATAAAAAGTCATAAAAAAGTCATAGTATAGTAAGGTATGAAAAGTCATAGTATAGTAAGGCATAAAAAGTCATAGTATAGTAAGGCATAAAACATCATATGATAGTAAGGCATAAAAATTTTAAAAAAAACATGATAGTATAGTGAGGCATACAATTTCAAAAAGGTCAAAGTATAGTATAGTATAAAAATGTCAAAAAAGTCATAGTATATAATGGCGTAAACGGTCATCGAAACGTCATGGTATAGTAAAGCATAAAACGTCACAGTATATAATGGCATAAAAATATCAAAAAATGTCATAGTACAGTATCGCCTAAAAACGTCATAGTATAGTATGTCATAAAAATCTCAAAAGATATCATAGTTCAGTAAGGCATTATTATGTCAAAAAATGTCATAGGATAGTAAAGATAAAAATGCCAAAAAACTTCTTCGTATAGTCAGGCATAGAAATATCAAATAATGTCATAGTATAGTATGTCATAAAAATTTCAAAAAACATCATAGCTTAGTTAGGCATAATAATGTCAAAAAATGTCATAGTATAGTAAGGCATAAAAATCAAAAAAAAAAAACATGATAGTATAGTAAGGCATAAAATTTCAAAAAAGGCAAAGCATAGAATGGCTTAAAAATGTCTTTAAAACGTCATAGTATAATAAGGCATAATATGTAATAGAAACGTAATATAATAGTTTGTTGTAAAAAGTCATAAAAAACATCATAGTATAGTATGTCAAGAAAATTCCAAAATACATCATAGTTTAATAAGGCATAATAATGTCAAAAAAACGTCATAGTATAGCAAGGCATAAAAATGTAAAAAAAAAAACACTCATAGTATAATAAGGCATAAAACATCATAAATCGTCATAGTATAATAATGCAAAAAATGTAATAAAAATGTCATAGTATAGTATGTCATAAAACGTCATCAAAACCTCATAGTACAGTAAGGCATAAAACCTCATAGTATAGTAAGGCATAAAAATGTCAAAAAATGGCATATTATAATAATTCATTCAGATTCAGATTCAGACTCAGATTCAGATTCAGATGACTTTATTCATACCAGAGTGCAATTCAGTTTTACAATATACCAAGACCTTTTATACACACACACACACACACAAACTGACAGGCCTCGTGAGCTGTGCCAGAGACAACAAGTAAGTGGACAGATGTGCACGCTGCCACCTTGCAGGGCCCCATGCATACTGACTCACACAAGGGTCAGGCAAGTAGAGTTGACATTCATAGCACACATAAATGAATAAATACAAACATTCTAGACTATATTGCACTGTTACTTTCAATGAATGACCATACCAGCCATGTGAAAAGTAAAAAACATGATGTAAACCAACTATTTAGGTTAAGAAACGAATAAGGCAGTGATTTAAGGACATTCTTTGAAAAAAGGCACCTATTTAAAATGACTACAGATCAAGATTTAGCAGCCTGATAGCAGAAGGAATAAAAGAACAAGAGTAACAACTTGTTTTATTTAGGGATGCTATGTAGCGCCACCTTGACAGTATTATACTATAGTATTGTATGTTAAAAAAGGTCATGAAAACGTCATAGTGTAGTAAGGCATAAAATGTCATAAAAACGTCATACAAATAGTAAAGCGTAAAAATGTCAAAAACCATCATAGTATAGTATGGCATAAAACATCATCAAAACATCATGATACAGTATGGCATAAAAAACATCATAGTATAGAAGGTATAAAAATGTCAAAAAAACACCATAGTATAGGAAGGCATAAAACGTCATGAAAACATCATAGTATAGTAAGGAATAAAACGTCATAGTATAGTAAGGCATAATAATTTCAATAACAGTCATATTATAGTATGGCATAAAACGTCATCAAAACGTCATAGTATAGTAAGGCATATAAAATGTCAATAAATATCATAGTATAGTAGGCTTATGGCATAAAAACATCATAGTATAGTTTGTCATAAAAGTGACAAAAAACGTCATAGTATTGTAAGGCATTAAAATGTCATAGTATGGTAAAGCACAAACAAGTGTAGTTAGTATGTAAGTGCTGTGACCACCAGTCCTGTAACATTACATTATGTTGTGTAATATTATGTTTTGTAATATTAATAATATATGTTGTGTAATGTTTGTTTAATGAAAAACTGAAAAACATAGATGCAAAATAACAAAAAAATAGATGCAAAATAACCACAAAGGTATTCAAAGAAACACACAATAAGCATGACTTGACACAAACTGACGACAAAGAGACAGAAAACAATTAAAAACAAATGCAAAATGAATAAAAAGACACAAAATTTGTTTAAAAAAATAGACACAAAAAACCACAATGAGAAGCAAAGAGACATATTAACTGACTAAAAACAGACACAAAACATCTAAAAATCATTGTCGATGCTGACATGGCCGCCCCCACCCCTTGTGTAACTTACGCCCATGTCCGTTACAGCATCTGATGTCACGCTGCAGAGGAAGAGGAGGCAGAGTAGCGTCTCTGCTTCATACACCGTCACGTGACCTCATTGGAATCGACGTCAGATCACCTACTGTCAGAGACTGTAAAGATGGCGTCTGCACAGACACCGCTGCTCAGCCGCATCTCTGCAGCCTGGGCCGTTTTTCTCGGTTTATTAAACATATTAAACGCGGGATTTTGCGATGAGCAGGTGCCGCTTCTTCTGTGGACGAGCGAAGGGTGAGAGACGATGATGTTCCTGTTTTTCCCTTCTCAGAGGCGGCTCCGTGGGATAACGGGTCATCACGGTTTTATTCCCATTTGGCTAACGGTTAACGGTGTCACTTGATGTTATTAAGATGTAAACCGACCTCAGTAGTTCTGTTAGGTCATAAATAAAACACAGACTCGACTGCGGTATTTTAATAATTAAACTAAGGTAACATGACGTTAGAATATACATATAATCCTAATGAATGTCAGGTGCCTCATTACCTGCGATGTAACGTTAGCAAGCCGTTTACTCACTCTGCCTGAAACATGAACTTTACGATTGGCATGTATTATTTCATCACCCTTAGTTAATATGAAGGTCCCTCATTCATTTCATTCATCCACATGAAACCTGCATATAGAACCACACAGTCTAACAAAACATGAATATGATATAGGACTGAACAATTGATCAAAAAAATATCGATATCACAATATGGCCAAGAGCAATATCCAAAGCGCAGGACCTGAAATCTTTTTTGATAAATGTAAAATGTGTCACAACAAACAATAAATGAATCATTGTAGTGCTACAGAGATTGCAATTACTCCTCAATTGGTGCATAGGAAAAAAAAAGACAGACAAGCAACATCAAAAAAACACAGGACACAAGAATATGATGCATTGGTAAATATTAAACTACCCAACAGTGAAACAATAAATAGAATACAAAACAATGTAATAGTTCAAATTCACTACACCTAGACCAGCTACAACAGTAAAATGCTTCTTATATATTTCCACATTAGGAGTAATAAACCAATAACAATAACAATACACTTGAGTATTTTGATCCCGGTTCCTCCACTCCTTTGTGTCCTTGGGCAAGGTACTGAACCCCAATTTGCCTCTGATGACTGTTCCATCAGTGTACGTGTGTGTGTATAGTAGAGGCATTGTATGAGTAGTAGAAAGAGCTGTATGAATGTGTGTGAATGGGTGAATGTGCCTTGCTTTGTGTAAAGTGCTTTGAGTGGTTAGTATATAAGTGATGTCCATTTGCCATTCACTTTTGTACTCTTACCTTAGTAAAAAATATCTTTTCCACTGTTGTCTGGGTCATTGTGCTTCAGTAAATGATCTGAAAACAAACCTCTACTTTAAATCTCCACCAGGATCTCTCTGCCAAGTCAGTCCCCTCCTACCGCAGGTCACATTGTTGGGCAGCAGCAGCTTGCGTCTTACCTGGAGAAAGCTCTGAATGTGGGCCCACGAAATGTAGTGCTGTTCCTTCAGGACAAGGTACACACAAACACATGCACGCACATAAGAATTACAATTTCTGTTTTTCTTATGAATTAACTCCCCTCTCTCCATGTCCTCTCCAGATGAGCATAGAGGATTTCACCATGTATGGAGGGGCTTTTGGAAACAAGCAGGACAGTGTTTTCCCCAACCTGGAGGTGAGATGATAATTGACCGTGTAGCTCAGTTAAATGTTTTGTGTCCTGTAGTCTTTTATACTCTCTTTACCTGTTCCTGTTTAATTCCTGTTTGATGCTTTATGTTCAAAGTTTCTCCCCCAGGTAATTGTTAGAAGAAGTGAAACTTGGCTGCCTTGTTTTATGGTGTAGTATTATTCCAGGTGTTACATTTAGTCTCTCCTGTGTTGCAGGGGGCTCTGATGTCCTCATCCTCCCCTCTGGTGTTACCTGCTGTGTCCTGGCCTGCCTCCAATGCAGTGATTGGCCAGCTCCAGGACCAATTAGAAACATCTCCTCTGTACATGGACCCTGAGACACTGAGCCAGCTGAGACTCAATGCGTCCTCACCCGCCCTGCTGGTGTTCAGGCTGCCCTACGGCATCGGGTAGGTACAGCTGCCGCCATCTTTTTTTTCTACAGTTGTAGGTATAGTTCTTATCTATTGGAAGGTTAATGGAAACACACACAGTGTCCATGTGACTCCAACAGACCGACTCTCCTTATGAAACCAGTTGTTCCAGATTGTGGCTGTTTGAATAGAGCTGCTCGCTCACAGTCATACTGCAACGCTTTGTATTATTACAGCTGTTTATGCTGGTACATTCAGAGCAGCTGATCTTTCAGAAGCAGGATTTACTCACTTCTTCACCAAAATACTGTTCACTATGTGTATTTAGTGTGAGATGAGCAGCTGAAACATTACATAAAATGACTAAAATTACAGCAGCTAACATATTAATACTAACATACGATACTTACATACTAACATACTAATACTCAGTATCTTGTTGTTGTTTTGTCTGTCTCTTGCAGGGCTGATTTGATGTCTGCTAAAGAGATTCTCAGTGGAAACGGTGAGTCTGCCACACAGCCTGTCTTAATCCATCAAATAAAATCAACCGTGACTCATTCTTCGCTCAGAGATACAGTATGTTGTGCGGAACAGGATCTTTTCTCCGACATGTTCTTTGGACCTTCTTACTCCATGCTTCTCCTAAGGGAAGCAAGTTGCACATGATTACCTGATTGGTCTAACTCCAAAATATTGTTGAGTCACCACTATAGCGGTAGCTAGGAAAACACCTGCATGCTGGCACAATAGTGTAGTAGCTAATCTTAAAAGATAACATCACACGAAGTCTCTGACCTCTACTGAAAAGACGAACAAAAAAAATAGTCCCTCATATTCATGTTTTGCTGGTGGAAGTGCAGGGTCTGTCTAACACAGGTGCTCAGCTGGATTGAGATCTTGTGGTTTTAAAAGCCACAGCCCCATTTTATATATTCATCAAACCATTCAGTGATTCCTCAAACACCTGTACAACTTGACATGTGTCACCAGGGTTGTTTTTGATATGAAAATCCTTTAGGTTTTTGCATTAATTAATTTGCTTGGAAATGCTGCCAATAGATGAACATGTTGTGTTTCAGACGAGGTGATCGGTCAGGTGTTGAGCATCATGAAGACCCAGTCTGTTCCATACACAGCCATTTACACAGCCCTGCGTCCCTCAAGGGTGAGTCAGGTGTCTGCTCTGTTAATGTGTGTATATCACTGTGTTCAGTGTTCACTGTGTTATTGTGCAGCAATTAATGTGTTCATATGCTGTTGTCTGTCTGTCTCTGCACAGGAGGCAGCGTCTCTCTCTATGGAAGCAGGTGTGGGTGGCGGACGCTCTCTGCTGCAGGCCAGAGGTGGATACAGGGAGAGGGAGAGAGAAAGGGAGAGGCAGCGCAGGATTAAAGAGAGGGCCGATATCTACGCTCCAGTGGAGTTTAAGGTGGAATGAGTTGGTTACATCTTGATTGCTACTTGGTTTTCTCTAGCCATGAAAGATAAGTGTGGAGATATTCTGTTCTGTTTTATTTTTGGCTAAAACCGGCGGTTAATTGATTTCTCTTTCCACAGGAGAGAGAGGACACCTGTATCCTCCTGTGGGCAAAAGGCCTGTCAGTGAGCATCCTCCGGAGTGGTCGCTGGGAGGAACATGACCTGACTCCATCTACCTTTGGAGAGGGTGTCAGCCCAAAACTCCACGGCTCAAACTGCGACAAAACCAAAGCAAAGTAAGTTTATGGCTGAGATTTACTTAAAAGATGAAGGAACTCACTGCTAAAGACTCTGCTTTCTGTTAGAGGTGCAACTAATGATTATTTCCATTATCATACCAATTATTTTCTCAGTGAATTAATTGTTTGGTCTAAGAATAATCTAAGAAAGAAATCTTAGAAGAAATCTAAGAAAATAGTGAAAAATGTCGATCATGGTTTCCATGGTCATTCCAAGGTGACACCTTCAAATATCTTTTTTCAAAATTATCTTCGAATCCAGATGATATTCAGTTTATAAAAATATATGACAAAGAATAGCAAGTGAATTTTGGCATTTTTGCCTAACAAAATTACTTCAACAACTATCAAATAAATGCAGATGAATTTTCTGTCAATTGACGGATAGATTCATTGGCTAACTGTTTCAGCGCTACCTTCCATGTTTCCTTCTTTTCCTGCTGCAACTTCATAGGGATTTTCCTAACAACCCAAACAACTTCCCTGCACACAGCTCTACAATGAAGCAACGGCACAAGACATTACATTAGAGATCTTTTGTGTTATTATGAGAAGTGTGAAAACATTTTTGGCAGTTTACTCTGACACAGCCTACATACAACTTTCTTTTCATTTCCTAGATCAAAATACAGCTAAACTGCACTCGTTTTACTAATGTCTTCTGTCCCACTTTGCACCTTGCTTGTATACAACATCTGAGCAATAGCACAGGGAGAGGGGGGCCGCTGTTTGCCAGGGCTGCAGCCCCAGCTAGTGGCAAGTCGCTGCATAACATCTTGTCATCATGCAATAGTCAACCAACGTTGTACACTAGGAAAAGATCAATAATTATTGGTCTCATATGTTCTCATAAGTATTGATCCGTAAAATATATTTGTGGTTTTAAGAGCCAAAAACCGTCTCAATGTAGTTGTACATCTCCTCTCTCAGGCTTCTCTCTGGAGCTCTAGTAACAACAGGTCAGTGAGCCAACCAGAAGAGAGGAGGCTCTGAGCCTCTCTTCTGATTGGCTGGCAGTTTTTTGAGTGATATAATGAAAACATAGCAGATTTCAGGTAAACACTCAGAGAAACCAAATCCTGCAAGGTTGGATGGTGGGTCCAGGTGGCCCGTACTTGGTGAATGGCTGAGGGCGGTGACTGCTTTGTTGTGACATCACAGAGTTACAAGATCCTGACAGCTCATTTTAAGGCTCAGTTTCTGAATACAGGCTGTGTGCATTTCTTGTCATAAAAGTCAATAATGTGTAGATGTTATTTCACATTTTGTCTTTATCTGAAATGTTTAAAATGAAATCTCATAATTCTATCTTGTAGTTTTCTTAGTTCCTTCTCTGTCACATTTCATGTTTGATTTTTTGCAGGTTGGTTCTTAATTATGAGAATGTACTCGGCCACCGCAGCTTTAAACTGATGTAAGTATGCACAATATACTCAGACCGGGTATATATGAACATCTAACCTATTCTTTAATTAAGAAATAGAAATAATTCAAGTGGACATAGATCAATGTAGAAACTTATCACCATCTTCTCCTGAACCCTTCAAAAATCTGCATATTTTTATGTGTGTGTGTGTGTCCAGCTTTGCTATGAGCCAGCGTCACTATAAGGTGTCTGCACGCCGCTGGTTCACACTTGACGCCGTGGAGCTGGAGTACGACGGGACCAAAGCCACGTTCAACGGCAGCAGACACGTTTATGCCCCCGCTGAATACTCGTACCGCTGTGAGTCTGTCACCAACTTCCGTTGGCCGCTACTCATCCCACGCTCATCCAAAGACCCAGCCAATCAGTGGAGAGTCTCCTTTGAGGACTTCCAGGTAAGATGGTGATTTTTTTTCTCTAATGTTATGAATTTTTGTTTTTTGCACAATATGAAAATCTGCACAAAAAGTAGATTTTTGGTCAAAAACTAATGTAGAAACGTAACATAGCACTGTCTCTATCATTAAAAGGTCAAATCTGCCAAAAAAAAAAAAAACTTAAATTGTGACATAATTAGTTAAACTACGGTCCTGTTCAGATCTGATATTAACAAGCTCTAAGTTCAGGTGTGAATGCACCCCAGACTCATTTGAGATCCGATCACTCAGACCACATTCAGAGGTGGTTTGGGCCACATGTATAACGTAATTTGTATAAATTCTGAATGATGACCAGATGTAATATCTAGGAATGAAAGCGTCCATGTAGAAAGCCAGAGGGAATGATAGAGGGTAGCCAGAGTCACAATCTGTTATGGCATAGCTATGAGAGTGACGGTGTGTTTCTGGGTTTGAATGCATTTCCTTCTTCAGAAAACATTACATTACATTACATTTTGAAACTGTATTGTTAACATCAGTCCTCCTGTTGCTCTCTAATGCACAGACATGAGCAGCATTCATTTTCTTAGTTAGTTAGTGTCATTAATCTACAGTATTGGTTGACAAATAATACTTCTGTGAAGTGTGTTAATTACTTTTTAATATTTCACATTATTTCATTATTTCAAATGTGTTTTACTATATTGTCATTCATAATAGATATGTGTTATAAACCACTAATGAAATGTTTATGTAGTGCTTGTAAATGCTACATGGGGGGGGGGGCTTAACAATAAGCCCTTACAGTGATTAACAATTAACTTCTAAATTAACTTTCCCTCCACAGATCCAGGGCTTCAATGTGACCGGCAGTGAATTCTCATATGCCAGTGACTGTGCGGGCTTCTTCTCTCCTGGTATCTGGATGGGTCTGATGACCAGTCTGCTCATGGTCCTGGTGCTCACCTACGGCCTGCACATGATCATGCAGCTCCGCACCATGGACCGCTTTGATGACCCCAAGGGCCCTGCCATCTCCGTTCCCCAGACGGAGTGACACACCTGCCATCTGTCCCCTGACTTCACCCTCCATCTTTCCTCCTCTCACTGCAATGCTTCCACTTCCACCCTTTACATTTCTCTCCCCATTCATCTCTAGTTGGACAGTACACAGAATAATTAGTGATGTTGTCAGAATAAGAGTTTATTCTTCATTATGTCAGTGTCAGTTTATACCTTTTAAAATGTGCATCCTGAGACTGAAGCATCTAGTTTTCAGGCTGCCATAGATTAAGATGTCCCCCCTGAGAGGGATACACCTGTACATAGGGGAACAAGAATAACGAATAATGATGTGAAATAAGAAAAGCTATTTATTTGTGACTCTACTGTCATTTGTCTATGTTTGTGTGTACATTTGTGGCTGTGAGTAGAACATGAAATGTAGTCGTTGAATGAAGGGAATCAATTTTGTAACTGGATGATAGAGAAATTATATCCATTACATTCCATTAACTTTAGGTCAAATGGATGTTTTAATGAACATGCAACATGAAAGAAGCACTGAGATACAACATTAAAATCAGACATTTCCAGTTGTTTCTGTATAATCCTCTTGGTTGTTTTAAGTTTTCATTTTTGAACAATATTGTTTGTCTTAATAAACATGAGTCAAGCTCTCGCAACTGACGTGCACTGAAATATGCTTAATGTGAAACTTATCTTTCTGTTTAATTTATTTTGTAGTGAATCTCAATGATGTAAGGTCTTGTTTTGTGCTGCTGCTGTGACCCCAATAAAACATCTGAGAAGAGGTTTCATTTTAATTTATTCTGTTATTCTGCTATTTTGCATTTGTTTAATACAACAATTAAGTATAGCTTTAGTTTCACAATCTATTTAGACCAACTATGCCAAAGTCAAACTCAAGTCTGGAACATCTTTCTCCTGTAACACATTAAACAAGGATCTTTGCTGGTAAATTTTAAGATTTTTATTCCAAAAAAGACCATATCTGAGGATTGGAGGATTTTCTTTCAGCAAGTTAACCACTGCAGTTTTGTACATTGAGAAAATTGTATTTTTATGTATATTATAAGGCCAGACAAGCTGTCAGTGAAAGGCAAGTTTATTTGAAGAGCACAATGAAAACAGAAAATGTTACAGGTGAATAAAATGAGCCCTAACCCTGAAAAAATAAAACTGCAGTAGAGAAAATTAATCAAAGGCACTGAAAACCAGTAATTAGTGTATATTATTTAATTCCAAGCATGTATATTGTGATGTTATTTTGGTTTTATTGATCTGGTTGAAACGGAGGATCTGCAAAAGAGAAAAGAGAAAATTCACTTTAGTTACTGACTACATAAAAATATTCTGTTCCTGCAGGAAATTTATTTCTAAACCAGCTTTTTACACATTATGCATTGAAGCTCATTCTTTACCTTGGAAATACTAGTTAGACAAACATAACCTCGACTCAAGGTCCACTTACTTGCCTTTTCAAAAGCCTTTGACCACATCATGTGGCAGTTAACATGAGCAACCTCATCCCACTGATGAAGACCATGTGATGTGGTTAAAGGCTAATGAAGACCTTTAATTACCTTTTATACACTTCATTAAACCCCCAAATGCTAACATTAGCATGCATGGCTAAGTGGCTAAGCACCTAGAGCAGTAACTTAGCATAGCTGCTACTCTTGCAGCAGGTTAATACTGCACAAGAAAAATATTTGCATCTGGGCCAATCCCCATTATGTTACACTACTGCTGTGCTCGTATTAACCTGCTGCAAGTGACCAGGTTCTGAATGCTACAATATCAGTTTAGGCTAATTTTAGCAGCAAAGTTTTTTTTTTGTTTTTTTTATTTTAATGTTAAATGTGATAATACATCCCATCATGCAGTGTTGCATGTGCAGGAGTCCAAATAAGGTTATGTCATAAAGGAATACCTTAAATTTTCCTTTTATTATAGTGTACTGTATGTAGTCCTTGCACAAAGTAACTGCCAGTACAAAAAGTACGCTGATTCTTTAACTCCACCTATAGATCATCAACTGGTGAGGATGCTGACTTTTTGGCTGGGACTTCAAGTGTGTTCACACCAGAAATATTTTGTCTTGTGTCACATGTGCAGATTATCTTAGGTACTAGCTGTAAACTAGCTAGCAATGGATGCACCAACTTTGTGTGAAAAAACCAAAACAAAACCTTTAGTGGGATGGAAAAATGGAAGAAACCTTAAGAACTGCAACAGGAGAGGGATCCTTCTTCCAGGACATTAATAACAGATAACATTAATGAAGAACTCAAAATGTTGGCATTACATCATCTATGCAGAGATTAACTGTACAGTTCTAATTATACTATTAGTCTGTATAGCTGAATTAATAGTTATCATAGGACTTAGGATGTTAAGCTTAGGGAGCTATTCACTGAGTCTGGTCCATTTTCTACAGCACAAGTTTCTTGTGTTTATCTTAAATGTGTATGTACTCAACATCATAGTTTTTCTCCCATATTGTACACACATTTGACCAAGCCTTTACGGGTCCTGAGAGAATTTGGTATTGGCTATTATCAACAGTTGATCATTTGCCCACCCACTGTAAACCTAACAAACCCATTATGACTTTTATTAGCTGTAGCAGAAGCGATGTTAATAATAGTGCATTTTGTATGATTACCATTGACTTAATGTATCAGAAACATTTCTAACTCTCTTTGGGATATTTCAACCTCACTTGGGGGCCCTCTGGTGGCCACGGGGGCTTTAAGCAGGCACTACTTACACTGACATCTGTAAGACACCTCCAGGTACTTGTAAGTGCCGACACAGGGGTCTCCAAACACTGAGTTGCTGGCTTTGACAGAGCAGCTGCTTTTCCCGTTACAGCTGTGGATGCAGAGTGATGTGGGTGAATAGAGGCTTGAATGTGCACTAAAGAATGGGAAATTTGTGCCTCAATGTATGGCATTCATCCCTCCTCTTTTACAAAAAAAGTGGGCAACTGCACCTTTCAGCCACTTTGTTAGTGGGACTTGAGCACAGCACATTTTGGACCTGATGGGCAGAACGTTGGTAAGAGCAGGTGGTCTGGTCACGGCGTCCATAATCAGCGCTGTACACTAAAATGACCTGCCCTTCATCTAACAAAAAGAGCAGGAATGGTGAGACATTAAATGAGAGTTGAAATGCTCAGAAAATATAAGTATGCATATGGCATAAAAAAACTGATCTTACCACACTGCAGGTTGGCCAAAGAGCTCTCACATGCGACAGTGTGGACTGTTAAAGAAACAAGAATCATATTAGACATATTGCTCTTATCAAACTTACTGGTTTGTTTAACTTTTAGTTGCACAGACAAACTTAACTGACTTGCTGGGAAACAGGAGTAGGTGGTGTCCAGGTATTTGTAGATGCCAAAGCAGGGATCAGAGGTACGAACAACATTTGCATTGAATTCACACACTCTCTTGCCATCACACCTGCAGCGACACGATACAGAGCTCGTTTTCTGGATTTAATCATTTAATCTGACAATTTGTACAGCATCATAAGGGTCTACAGCCACACCAGCGACTATATGAGTTTACTAATGTTGGCTGAATGTTAATGTCAACATGCTAACACGCTCAAAATAACGATGCTGGCATGCTGATGCTGAGCAGGTTTTAATGTTTTCCATGTTCACCATCTTAGTTTAATGCTAACTTTCAATAATTAGCACTAAATGCATAGAACAGCTGGGGCTGATGGGAACTTTGTTAGTTTTGCTGGTACTGTATGTGACAGTCCGAAGACCATAATTAGGACAAATAAAAATTTTGGCACTAGAAGCAAGGTTAGGACTCCATCCCCAGCCACCCTCACAAATCATCAGAACACTAATTCTGTAGGTTAACACTCAATTTAATGGGAGTAGTTATAAATTTGGCCAATGTGTTCATCTAGGCAGAAAATTACCCAGATTACAAAAAGCAAAAGTGTGTGACTGACCAATGATTATGAAAAGAATTTCCATAATAATAATAATTATTATTATTATTATTGAAATTATTGAAATATTATTTTTGCAATTCCACATTATTACAGGAGAAAGTGGAGGCTACATGCGGGCCATATAGTCATAGCAGAAAAATTTTAAATATTTATATTTAGTTATATTTATAATTACGTCTATAATTCAACAGAACATTAGGTGATTTCTCTCTCTCTCTCTCTCTCTCTCTCTCTCTCTCTCTCTGTGTGACATAGTGTACGTGTGAGTAAGAGTGGAAGAGTAATTGCACGACATGTGGAATGTTTTTAATGACTTTAGTGAATTTTAGTGGGTGTGTACCTTTTCTTGAGGATGTCCACAGTGCCCTGCTGAGAGCACTGTGTATTGGTCAGCTGGTTTGCCGGTCTGCCCTCACTGCAGGTCTCTCTGTCTGCCCGTCCATACAGAGCTTTCTCCACGGTGATCACCCCACCGTCTGCTACATACCAGAAGGGGACAAATCAAACAAAGACAGAGGGGAAAACGATGTACAGGATGAGCCTGATGATGTTCTTTATCTTGTTATATTAACAAATTTAATTAAAATGACCCAAACCAACAACTTTGACTTTTTTTTAAGGCTAAAAATTTCTCTACAACATTGTAGTTTTTGCAAAAGTTGAGGAAATAGTGCAGTTGCTTGGTACTATTTTCAGTAGCGGATTCATCCACGTTTGGTTCTTGAGGGAGTATTAGGGGCAGCAGGATGGTGTGTGTACAACTGAGTCAAAATAAACTACAGTGTGTGTGTGTGTGTGTGTGTGTGTGTGTGTGTGTGTGTGTGTGTGTGTGTGTTCATCAACATACATGTACAGCCTGATTTCTTAACTGCCACATACCACAGCTGAGGCGCTGGACGTTGTAGGGGTCATCACAGGTGATCACCCTCTCTGTGGACAGGGCAGTGGGAGTAAAATAGTTCTGGGCGCTGGAAAAGCCTGGAATGAAAAAAATGTTTTATACATTTTTACCATTTTAAAATGCTGCTGAGACCAGGTCTTAGAAGGTCTGAGAAGTGTCAGGTTATAACAGAAAACCTGTTTGAATATGATCGGATGTTTCTAGTCAGCTGGCAGCCAAACAGATGGTGAATGAGCCAGTGATAGTGATGCATGGATCTGATTGTGCCTGATTGTACAGAACACTTAGAGAACGATGGAGGTGAGGGAACTGTGTGTGAATGTGTGCGAGAATTTTTTTTAATTTGCAATTACATTAACAACCGTAGAGCAATGTGTTCAAATAATGCATGGAAATTATGTATCAAAATGAAAGTATAAGCTTAACACAAAGGAACATAATGAAAAAAGATGTGCAAGCACTGTCATACAACAATCAAACATCCATTTACCTGAAGCCGTGAGTAGACACGTTGCTGCGAGCACTGAAAGACAAACATTGTTTATTTCATTGATCTTGTTATTTCTGTGTAAATCCACTGTCACAGTGTTCTGTGAGTTAATGACAACTTCAAACAAACTGAAACCTTCACTGTTACGAGGACAGATAAGTTCAAAGGAAGCCCCACCCCTCCCAAATAAGAGATCAGAGATCCTCAGACTGAAAGGCACACGAGTCACTTTATATCTTTTTGTGGTTATTTTGTATCTATTTTAGCGACTTTGCGTCTTCTTTAGCCATTTTGTGTCAAGTCACGCTCGTTCTGTGTCTCTTTACATGTCTGTGTAGTCATCTGATTGATTGAGGCTTTGATCCAGGGGTCAATTGGCCCCTCAGGCCCCTGAGCCTTTGCCTGGTAGGGCCATTCACTAATCCAATCTACACATTTCGGGTTGACAGGTTGTTGCTGGTGTTTCTCCTCTGTCATTTCAGGCATCTGGACCTAAATCATCTCATCACTTTAACAATTGCAATTGTTGTAAAAACCATTTATGAATGACTTAAACACTAAATGTTAAATGAGGGTACAATTCAAAATGATGATAGCCCGTGACTTGCTCAAGCCTTCTGTTGGTTTATATTTTAACTTTTACTAATGACTTTAATCACATTTGTCAATACTGATTTGATGCTTGTTAACCTTTATTACTCACACATTAACATTTTTACTGCAGACTCGATGGCTTATTAGACAGGGGAGAAACTCTTCACCCTGAGTTGATAATTTGACAATGACTCAAAAGCCAGAGAGTTTATTTCAACATGTTTTTAATAGTAAATTATTTGCCATTAAAAAGCTTCTGATTCGTCTGCCCACTTGCAAAACCTTCGTGACCTACCAGGGGGCCACAGCCCATAGGTTTGGAACCACAGATCTAGAGGTCTGTGCTCTGTCCTCTGTTCTGTTGAGGTAGAATCAAAAGTTTACAAATGCGTCAAACAGTTTAATGGGCCACTTCTCAGCGACCGAACCCAAATAACACACGATTCACACTGTGTCTTCTTCAGAGTCAAACAACACTGGCGTAGGCTTTTTTAATAATAATTTAAATAACAGTCGCTCTAGATACAGACAGCAACCCCGTGTTGAGTAACATCAGCCCAATATTACTCAACACTGGGCTCTTTGCTATTGCTAGAATGTAAATGTTTGTTTGACCGTGAGGAAGACGCACTGCTCATCGTATACACCTGATCACTAAATTGTTAAAGTGAACTGTGTGCACCACAGGGTTCAGTCACTGACAAGTCACACATTTTACTGTTTGTAGTGTATTGTCCTGTTCTGAGATCACAGACCTCTGATAGGGGTGAAGAGCAAAAGATTCCTTCTGTTAACAGATGCATGTCAAAGCACAGTACAATATAAATGCTATAAAAGAGATACTGTTCTCAGATATCATAGCAGCATTGATATAATTAATGATTTTTTTTAGTAAAGAAAAGCAGGAAATCTTATCAAATCTAAATTTAAGCTTCCAGATTTATTATTTTTTTCTTTATGATTATTTTGTAGTCAGATGTGTACTCACACAGTGAGGCGCTGAGTCTGGAGCAGAGCATGGTGCCACAGGGTCTGGTTTAGGTGAAGAGCTGAACTTCTGGATGTTGAAACAGGCTCCTGGTATTTATTCTGTTGGGGTAAGAACTGTCTCTAAAAAACATGTGACGGAGGAAAACCCTTCATGCCTTCCTTATCAGTTGGAACAGATGCAAAGAGGAAAGTAAACCATGGTCACAGATAATCAAAATACCATGAAGATAAAGAAGAGTCGCATGAATTACAACACTTGAAATAAAAAGACATCTGTGAAAAAGCTCACGTTACTTTGTGACAACTGAAAAAGAGACACATTAATTCACAAAAAGCTGCCATAAGGCTTTCTTCATAATGAATCCACATAAAGCTTTTGAACATCAGTAATCATGATTTGGCAGAGAGAGAGTGTCTGAGAACAAAAAACAAACAAAACTGAGGTTTTATGGTTCAGTTCTCAGTTTGTCTTTTTATAGTTAAATAGTTTTAAAATCTCCATTGTGGTGATGTTAATGACAACAATATGCTCATATCTGCAACTCCTACAGCTTTTATCGCATTTTTAAACACATTTATTAATTCCTGATTCCTGATCATTTTTTCCTGTTCTGAAGATGTGTTTTTTATGCCCTGGTCTGAATGACTGAAGGTCCATTGTTACATCATTACAAAACTAAACTCCATTATTATGTAAGACAAGGTCAGACAAGTTTATTTGTTAAACACACAAGAGATGTTGGGGTAGTTCAGGTAATACAGATGCAGTAAAAAAAAAAGATCAAATATACAGTGTTATTCAATCATATTTAAATTGTGTTTACATTTGAATTTTATCAGGTGCATTGGTTTCTTGATTAAATTCCATACTTCTCTAGTTCTTAAATTTAATCATAGACTGAAGAAACATTTAACTGACTGAGTATGAATACTATTGAGAATATTACTGTGATTTCAATGTGTTCACACAGGATCTGCAAAAGAACAGACAGAAGATTCATGTTAAACAGCACAGCCGCAGAAATAAGTGAATATCTCATAAACCGTACATATTAATTAGTTAATGATAATTATTAATGACTTAATTTGTTTTTGTTTCACCTCAAATAAAAAATGTGGCCTCACTAAATTTACAGTCCAAAATTGAGATTGGCAGTAGTGTGTTTGCAACATTACATTAAACCCCTAAGGGCTTTTGAATCACTTACATTGACATACGTATGCCACCTCCAGGTACTTGTAAGTGCCGACACAGGGGTCTCCAAACACTGAGTTACTTGCTCTGATAGTGCAGCTGTTCTTCCCATTACAGCTGTTGGTACAGAGTGATGTGATGTTAGTGAACAACCTCCAGCTATCACTGTACTCCAGTTCCTAAGTTAATAAGGATGATTTGATTGATATTTTGAACCTGAAAATTTTAAAACAACAAAGAGTGGACAACTGTACATTTCAGCCACTTTGCTCGTGGGATTTGAGCACAGGACATATTGGATTTGAGAGGTGGGACGTTGGTAAGAGCATGTGGTCCGGTCACGGCGTCCATAATCAGCACCATACACAAATATAACCTGCCCTTCATCTGCAAAGAAGAGGAGGACAAGTCGATGAAAAGTGCTGAAATTAAATGAAAATGCTTCCGCATACATGCAAAAAAGTGGTCTTACCACAGTGCAGGAATGCTGAAGAGTGCTCACATGTAACCAAGTGATCTGTAACATAAATCAGATTAGACATCACACTATTGAAGGCTCAGTCACACCAGGAAGTGGCACATTGAAATTCATCAGTGGTGCTGGGAGCTTGGTGACATAATATCTATTGAACTTCTGCCCTGCTAACATGCACACCACCTGGAAATAAGTTTCTTCTGCTAATCACTCACAAGCTCCTTTCTATTTTCTCTGTTTGACAGTTTGTTTTTAGGACTGTCATTTCATTCAATACAGAGAGGGTCTGAAAGCTCTCTCCTAGCTGAGTAAGTTGAGGTAGTTGTACCATCAACTCCTGTCTCATAACGGTCTAAAAACTGTTGCTCTTTTGTGAAGCTTGCCTGGATGGTGCAGGATAACTGATAAACTATGATAGTTTCCTCCATTTTGGATTCTCCTGCTCCGTGTTTCCTCAGAGGTCACCTCAGTCAAGACGGCTTACTATAAATTAATGGTCCAACTCGGCAGGAAAATATTTCTCTGATTAACTGATTCCATTGGAATTTACTGACTTTGTTATTGTAAATGTTGCGGCTTTGCTTCGTTATTTATGTTATGCAGTCATGTTACTGACTTGCTGGGAAGCAGGTGTAGTTGGTCTCCAGATATTTAAAGATGCCATAGCAGGGATCAGAAGTACGGACGATGTTTGTGTTTAGTTCACACACTTTCTTGCCATCACACCTAAAGGAAACACGAAGAGGAAAAAACATTAAAACAAATGGAAAACAGTTGCTCCTATGGCTAATATCAGAGACATTTATGTTTATACCTCAGTACTTTGTATACAATAACTATTAGAGCGGTGACATGTGGTCCCCAGTGGATGACTACAGTGACTTTAGTGAGTTTTCATGTAGAGCAGTGACCAACAGGTCAAACTGCCCAAAGAGTAAGAAAACCTGACTGGGAGGACTGAACACAGACTTCAGAAGAGGTAGATTTTATGGATTTTATGGCTTTAGATGGATATAGATGAAACCAAGGTATATAATGTAATTACTGTTGAATCACAAATATTTAAAATCGCTTTTAGCTTAGAAAAAGGACAGTGAACCCGAGGGACAAGCTCATCTGTGTTTCGGACAGACTGATGGAAAAAATGCTAAATGAGTTTGAGGATAGCAGGACAACTCAAAAAGTTGAACTGATTTGCACCAAACTTGGTTGAGGGATGAGGGAAGGGCCAGGGAAGAACCCATTAGATTTTGTGGTAGATCTGGATCATTCACAATGAATTTGGATTTTTTGTCTTGGGTGGATGTATATAGAGCCACACAACCAAAGGTCAGATCAGATTAATTACAGATGTGACACATAACATGATAAGAAAAAGTCCAGGTAAACAGTCTGTCCAGTTACAAGGAAAAACTAGAGAAGGAAGCCCAAGACAAGAGTCAGATTCAGCCTTATACTGTACATACAAGATTGTGCCAGGCTGTGAGGACATTGGTCCTAAAATGTTGGAGATTAATCAAAATTACCATGTTTTTAATAGTGTAAAGATAATCTGTTGGATAAGTAATTTTACCCTCAGACATCTGCAGCTCCCATTGGCCAAGCACAAGATGTCTGGTGATGGACTGAGTTTTCTAAATGCTTCCAAGCTCTCGCACATTTGACATGGTGTTTTTTTATTTCAAAGCTCAGTGATGCTGAATCAAAAACACTGACCTGGTTTTGAAATGCAACAGAATACATGTCGATGTTATGAATTTCACTGGTTGTTTACCTTTTCCTGAGGATGTCCACAGTCCCATGCTGAGAGCACTTTGTGTTGCTAAGCTGTTGTGGAGGTTTTCCTTCACTGCAGGTCTCTCTGTCTGCTCGTCCATACAGAGCAGCCTTCACTCTGATCACTCCAGTGTCTGTTACAACAAAGAGTGAAAGGTCTTGACCTTACTCTGTAAAGTGCCGTGAGATAATGTATGCTGTTTGGCATTAGGTAAATAAAACTGAATTGACTTGACTTGAATTGTAAAGGAAGGCTGTTATTTTGTTCTGACCAATCAGTGGCAAGTTACAGATCTGTCCCACTAACACCAACTTATGACTAAGAGCAAATAAACTTTCAGTCCTGTAAAATAAAAAAAGAGCATCTAGGTCGTTTGTGCAGCAGGTTATATGACCCATAGTTATGTTTTGTTGTTAGGCAACATCTAGTGGTCGTAGGAATTACAGCAGGAACATGACGTAGTATAAAGAAAACGAGTCCATATCAGGAAGAGGTTGTGGTGATTTCTTTTCCCATGTGAAAGTAGCAGTTTATGTCGTTTCTTTTATTCATGACTGTTCGACAAAGTTAACCACATTGTTATTATTGTAACCATGACAACAAAGATGGTCTAATATTGAGGAAGTACTTATGTGAACCCAAATCATGATCTTTTCCTAAACCTAACCAAGCCATGGCCGTTTTTATAGTAACCATGGTAACGAAGGTACGTACACCGCTCTCGTTCCGCCTTTTTATTTTTGTAACAAGAGATGGGATTTATGGCTCTTTGGGGGGAGCCGGATCTTTGGGATCCGTTCATTTCAAAGAGCCATTCAAAAGACTGGCTCATTTGGCTCATTTTTATATTTATTCACTTTTAAGAAGCCAGCCTGGGGTTAATTCATTTTATCCTGGAAATAATCACAGGGAGGAATGATGGGCTGAGATTTGGATCAGAATAATTTCGAACTCAGATTTCCCACCAATATTTGAGTTTGAATTATTCTGAAATATTGATTATAGCTTCATTTGACTTGTGTGGACAAGATTTTAAAGTCTGATATGGATTCATTGTAAATATTCCACTGAGTTGACAGTGAGATCACTATTTACCCTTTGTATAAAGTGTGTGTATGTGTGTAAAACTACTTTGACTTATGTTATTCATGCAACACCTAAACACTTATAAATACACAATAAAAAACAAAGCAGGCTACAATGAAGTTCCATGCAAAAGCTTTTAGTGCAAAATTTCCACACAAAAACGTTTTTAACAATACAGAAAAACTCAAAACAATATTTTAAAATTATATAATAAAGGCTTATAATAAAGATTAAAGGTGCTGTAAAAAAAATACTAAGTTGTTGGTCAGTAACACCATGTCTTGTTTTAGTGCAAATTTTAGAGAAAAACGTTTCACACAAGAATATTTTGATAGAAAACTCAAAAACAACACTTCAAGTATTAGAAAAATAGATAAAACTACAATAAATTAGAGAAAAAATGTGCATACAGCCCACTAGTACTACTAATACAAAAAAAAAAAAGAACGGCTCCCAACCAAACGCGACTTGGTTCCCATCGTTCATGTTAATGAGCCAGTCAAAAGATTCGGTTCGTTCGTGAACGTCACAACTCTATTTGTAACGCTGACAACTGAGGTTCGATACGCCTGGCACTGTAGCGGCGCTATTTCAGAGAGTTCATTAGAGAGTTGAAAAAAAAACGACCTATATGGTTGTTCAACCCGCAACATTGATTTGGTCAGTTTGTTTACATCTTCCAGCTTAAATGTAGCATTCACAAGCTTTAGAGTTCAGTCATACCACAACTTAGACGTTGGACGTCGTTGCCATTGTCACAGGTGATAACTGTTTCTGTGGACACATCTAAAAAAAAAAAAAAAACATGTGGAAGTGTGAGTTAAAATGTGGTCAAGACATGTATTTTTAAAAGAAAAACTGTAATGACTACAATACTAGATTGACTCTATATTTACCTGCTGTCACGAGCAAACAGGTCACTGCCAATACTGAAAAAGAAACTGTCAAACAGATATAGCTTACTTAAACTGGATTTACAACATGCAAATAGCAATGAAAATGTATTTCAGCAGGAGCCATGGTTAGTTGGTCCATTACATCTATCCAGACTAAAACATTTAGATGGATTGACATGTAAATATAACACTCGAGGACGTTGTTGATCCTCCGGCTATCATCAGTTCATATTTACAGTTTGTCCAACACTTGGTTTATGTTCAAATACCAATAGAACCAATCACATCAGCTTTACTTTGTGTTCAGTGCTAATCAGCTCATTAGCTCAAGACATACACACAGGGCTGTAGACTTACACTGGACTTCATATCAGACAGATGACAGTGCGAAAAACTTAATTCATTTCATTTACATATTATCTATCTCATAACAGTTACTCCATCCAGCATCCTAAAGCTCCAATCTATAAAGTATAATAAAGGGACTCAGCCTCTTCAACAACAAAGCAGACATTTTATCCAATCAAAATTCATAGAATAACTTATGTAAACCCAGTAATTATTTTCCCAGACAGTCGTATACTCACACAGTGTGCTGCTGAGTCTGAAGTGGAGCATGGTTTCAGTAACAGGTGAACAGTCGGACTGAATGTAGTTGAATGGACACACCAGTATTTATTCTGCCAGGTTGACATTTAAACGTGTTTTACAGTATATGACAAACAACAAACCAGCTGGCTCCTGGCTGTGTTAAAATATAAACTCGCAATCAAAGCCAGACTGTATGACTTTCTGGGTGTATCCAAACTTTGATAAAAGATAATAGATGACTCATTTATCCAATATTATCAGAAGGAGGAAGACGGAAGGAGACTTCTACAGAATTCCCATTGTACTCATCATGAACCTCTCCCTCTGTTCAACTGTGTTTTTGCAGCCTATGAACATAAAATTACTGACTTGTGGATCTTTATAATCATAAATCTACTTGCTCCACAACATGCATTTTTCAAAAGGAGTGTATATACGTTATATTCAGAAAGTCTTCAGACCCCTTCACTTTCTTCACATTTTATTGTGATTCAGCCTTGTGCTAAAATCCTTTAAATTCATTTTTTTTCCTCATCAATTTTCACTCAATCCCCATAATGATAAAGCCAAAACTGAATTTTAGAAACTTTTTCAAATGTATCAAAACAGAAAAACTGAAATATCATGTTGACATAAGTAGTCAGACACTTTGATATGACACTTGAAATTTAGCTCAGGTTCTTCCCATTTCTCTTGATCATCTTTGAGATGTTTCTACACCTTGATTGGAGTCCACCTGTGGTAAATCCAGTTGATTTGACATGATTTGGTCTCACAGCTGACAATGCTGATCAGAGCAAAAACCAAGACATGAGGAGGGAGGAACTGCCTGCAGAGCTCAGAAACAGGATTGTGTTGAGGTACAGATCTGGTAAATGGACTACATTGTGCTTTTCTACTCAACCACTCAAAGCTCCTTACAGTTTGTCACAAACATTTACTAGGACTCAAGGATAAACTGATTAGATTTTGGTGGTCAAAGGTCAAGGTCACGGTGACCCCAGAAAACACTTTTTACCCATTAATCAAGACTTCACATAGTAATCATGACAAAATTTCACAAAAATGGTTAATATTTTATATGACTGGATAAATAGGGGTGTAATCTGAAACTAGGCTGAAAGGAGCAGTGTGGACAGATAACCGGTCACTGAAAGGTCTGAGAGGAAAAATTAAAAAGCAACAATGAAAGGTTCATATACAACAACTGCAATAAAGGTTGGTCTACCCTTCATTAGTGAGATTACAGTCTTTTATTTTTCTAATATTTAGTATGTCTGCCTTCATGTCTGATGATGGATTCGATCCTCCTGGGCATGAATGATACCAGTCTTACACATATCTGTAAAGAGATGTTCTACCATTCTCCCCAGTCATGCAGCTTCATATCAGCTCACTCCCTCCTCCATGTTTCACTGTGCAGTCACTGTGGTGGTGCAAACATGCTGGACCCCATCTGATCCAAACTAGGCCAGACAAGTTGTCAATGCAAGACAAGTTTATTCAAACAGTAATTTTTAAACATAAAGAATTACAGTTTAATGGAAGTAAATAAAAAAAGATAAATGAAACTGCAGTAGAAAAGATTTATCAAAAGGTACTGTGAACCAGTTTACTTCATTCCAAGCATGTATACTGTGATGTCATTTTGGTTTTAGCGATCTGGTTATAATTCAGGATCTGCAAAAGAACAGATTAAATATTGACTTTAGTTACTGACAACACAAAAATGCGGGATAATGTTTTCTAAACCAGCATTTTACACACTGTACATCGAAGTTCATTCTTGACCTTTGAAATATTAATTAGACAAAAATAATCTTGACTCAACGTCCATTTAGTTGCTTTTTCAAAAGCCTCTGACCACATCTCATGTGGCAGTTAAAAACATGAGCAAACTCATCCCACTGATGAACACCATGTGATGTAGTTAGTTATTAAACTCCAAAATGCTAACATTAGCATGTCTGGTGAGAGAAGTAACTTATAGTAATAGTAAATTAGTGTTATTATTAAAGCCAAGCAGCATATCAAGTGTTAACATTTACTTTGAAGGGTTACAGGTCACATTAGAAAAAGCCCAGGTAAAGACTGGAACATCCACTCTGCGGTACTAACTGACCGTGAGCGACCAGGTCCTGAATGTTACTGTATCAGTTTAGGCTAATGTTAGCAGCTCTGCTAGCGAACGTAACATTCGACATGGTTTTTTTTGTGTGTTTTAATGTTAAAATTGAATATACAATCCCATCATGCTGCGTTGCCGGTATGTTTTTCAATAAACAATGAGTCCAAAGAGCCTTTGTCATAAATAAATACCTTAAACTTTCCTTTATTGTATTGTTCTGTATGTAATCCTCCCTCGACCTACATTGTATATTTTTTTGACTTGTGTTCTTACATCATCCCAAATGTTTCCAGAGAAATACATGATAATACATGGTAACACTCCGTTTCATTTGGTCGCCTGTTAATGATGTCATATCCCCTATGTGCATGTGTCATTGTTGTGGTTGCCACAAGCTCAAAATTGACTTTGATCTAGTTTTAAGTCACATTTTTAAGATTAAATTTTTAGACCTTGGGTGTTTCTAGCTATATGTTTTAATTGGATGGAGGATTTTAGTCATTGGACATCTGGATCTTAAGTTATCAGAGAAAAAAGCTGAGTAAATGTTAGGCGGCTTGGCTGTCAGCCCTTCCAAGACGTCCTGTGTCCACCAAACAACGTAGGCGAATGACTGATCTTTAAAGTGAAGCTACTGTATTCGTTGTTTCTACTGGTTTTAATCTCCTGGTCCGTTAGTTAGGGAGAGGAGAACACCTCTGTGGATAATTCAGCTGCTGGTGAAAACCTCCAGAATGTCTGGTTCATAACGTTCAAAACAAAAGTTAGCAGCAGTCTCAGCTCCCAGCCCTTCCCTGATGTCTCATGTCCGCTGGAAAGCATCAGTGAAACACTGACTTTAAATGTGTGACTGCTTTATTCAGTGTTTGTACTGGTTATAATCACTTTCATAATCAATTTCAAGCTCTTTTTGGGACATTTCAAATGCTCCTGGGGGCCCTCTGGTGAACACATGGGCTCTAAGCAGGCGCTGAGTTTGCTCTGTGTATACTGCATGATATTTTGCTCTTTAGGGCCATAGACTAGCTTTAGTAGAGTGAAACAGCCCAGAAAGGCCTTTGAGATACTTACATTGACATCTGTAGTTCACCTCCAGGTACTTGTAAGTGCCAGAACAGGTGTCTCCAAACACTGAGTTGCTTGCTCTGATAGAGCAGCTGTTTTTCTCGTTACAGCTGTGGATGCAGAGTGATGTAAGTGAATACAGGCTTGAATGTGCACTAAAGAATGGGAAATTTGTGCGTCAATGTATGGCTCCTGTTTTACAAAAAAGTGGGCAACTGCACCTGTCAGCCACTTCGTCAGTGGGACCGGAGCACATGACATTTTGGACCTGAGAGGCAGGACGTTCATAAGAGCAGGTGGTCTTGTCCATGCGTCCATAATTAGCGTTGTACACAAAAATAACCTTCCCTTGATCTGACAAAGAGAGGAGGAACGGCAATACATTAGATCAGTGTTGAAATGCTCAGAAAATATAAGTATGCATATGTTTATCACATTCAAAAAAATCTCAGATCTTACCACACTGCAGGTTGGCCAAAGAGTTCTCACATGTCACAGTTTTGACTGTTAAAGTAACACGAATCACATTAGACATATTGCCCTTATCAAACTTATTGGTTTGTTTAACTTTTAATTACACACACAAACATAACTGACCAGCTGGAAAGCAGGAGTAGGTGGTGTCCAGGTATTTGTAGATGCCAACGCAGGGATCAGAGGTACGGACGACAGCCATGTTGTATTCGCAAACTTTCTTGCCATCACATCTGCAGTGAGACGATACAGAGCTCGTTTCTGGATTTAATCAATTACAGTCTGTATAGCACAGTGTCCTTACGACTTCAATAAGTCTAAGGGACTACATGAAATTTACTGTGGTGAGGGGGATGGGGGATGGGAGGGGTGCTGAAGCTAATATTTATTTTCATAAAAACAACAAAAGGAAATTTTGGCACTGGAACTAAAGTTAGGAGATCATCGAGTTATTAAAGTTCATCCACCAAATATTAATGGCGATTATTTCAATATACCTATGTTAGTCTATAATCTCTTTCCTCATACTTCATGTGCTGCATTAGTCGTACTACTTGTGACATAGTGTACATATGAGTAAGAGAGGAAGAGTAATTACACGATATGTGGAGTGTCTTTTCACATTTTAGTGGGTGTGTACCTTGACTTGAGGACGTCCACAGTGCCCTCCTGAGAGCACTGTGTATCGGCCAGCTGTTCTGCAGGTTTGCTCTCACTGCAGGTCTCGCTGTCTGAACGTCCATACAGAGCTGTCTCCACACCAATCAGTCCGTCCGCTACACACCACAGAGGGAAAAATCAAACAAGGACAGAGAGGAAACACTTTAAATAGAGTCAGAGAGAAAAGATGTACTAGAGGAAAACTTTCAAGATGAAGCTGATGATATTCTTTATTTTTATATTAACAATATTAACAACAAATTTCACTAAAATGACCCAAACTAAAAACTTTGACTTTTTTAAAGTCTAAAACATTTCCCTACAACTCTGTAGGTTTTAGAAATGTTGAGGAAGTAGTGCAGTTGCTTGGAACTATTTTCAGCAGCGGATTAATCCACATTTAGTGCTTTTGTGAGTATTTGGGGCAGCATTGTGTTTCCGAACTCCGTTTACATGCACAGCCTGATTTCTTAACTGCCACTTACCACAGCTGAGGCGCTGGACGTTTTTGTTGTCATCACAGGTGATCACCCTGTGTGTGGACAGGGGGGCCACAATCAAACAGTTGTGGGTGTTCATTAAGCCTGGAATGAAAAGTTTGTTTTATAAATTATTAGTTCAATACATTTTTAAAATGCTGCTGAGACCAGATCTTAACAGTGAGAAGTGTCAGGTTATAACAGAAAACCTGCGTGAATATTATTGGATGTTTCTCGTCAGCTGGCAGCCAAACAGATGGTGAATGAGCCATTGATAGTGATGCATGAATCAAACAGATAATGCCAATCAGCTAATTCAAGTGTGACTTCAGTGCTCCTCTTTTTCAAGTGTCGTATACAGAAATTTAAACAATGGAGCTGTGAGAACTGTACAGCACAGTAACAACAATAGAACAATGTGTTGGCTCAATTATTTGTATGAATGTTCAATTTACCTGAAGCAGTGAGTAGACATGTTGCTGCGAGCACTGAAAGTGAAAAATCATTGGACATAGTTTATTTCATTGATCTTATTATTTCTGGGTAAATCCACTTCAACAGTAATCTGTGAGTTAATGACAACAACTTCAAACAAGCTGAAACCTTCACTGTTATGGTGACAGATATGTAAAAGGAAGCCCCACACCTCCCAAATACGAGCAAAAGTCACTTTGTATGTATTTCTTTGTGGTTATTTTGTATTGTGCTCTACCCGGTGAGCTGAGATCTCATAAGCTGTTAAGAACTTAAACCCAGTAATTGTTGTTACAGTCATGTACTCACACAGTGTGCTGCTGAGTCTGAAGTGGAGCATGGTTTCAGTAGCAGGTGAAGAGCCGGACTGAATTCAGATGAGCTTGACACCTGTATTTATTCTGCCTGGTAGAAGTCTTTACTTGCATTATAGAAATTGGCTACCATCCAGCTGCTTTTAAATGTATATGCAAAGTTAAAGATGGAATGTATTAATTACTGGGTATATCAAATTAAGTACCTTAAAGTATTTGTTTGCTGTGTCACTCACGCAATATATCCAGTGTGTTCCTGGCTTAGTATCACATTTATCAGCTCTACTCTAACAGCCTGCCCTGGACTCAAACCATCACAGCAACTATCAAACATCTGAAATAATGATCAAAATGATCCAGCTCCATAAACAGAAAAACCTGTGCTTGGTCATTAGAAGTTCATCCGCCAGGTCCTGCTTGCAGCAAAGTCATTAATAACACTGATCAAGTCAAAATTCGTGCCTCTGCCGTCCTCTTGTCACAAATTTTCTCTCTCCTAAGTATGCACATTTTTCAAAAGGAGTGTATGTACATTACATTCAGAAAGTCTTCCCTTCACTTTCTTCACATTTTCTCATGTTTTGAGAAAATGCTTATCTCAAAACATGAGACATGGTCTCAAAGCTGACAATGCTGATCAGAACAAACCAACACGAGGAGGAAGTAGCAGACTGCAGAGCTCAGAGACAGGATTGTGTTGAGGCACAGATCTGGTAAATGGACTTTATAGCACTTTACTAGTCAACCACTCAAACCCCTTTGTAATGGAAGCCACATTCACCCATTCACACATGCTTTTCCCTAAATTTTGGGGTTCGGTATCTTGTCCAAAGACACTTTCGAAAATGCAGACTCGAGGAGCTGGGAATCAAACCATCAACCTTCCAATTAGTGGACAACCTACTCTACCTCCTGACCTCACCTGCCTCTGGGGAAGGCTACAGAAAAATTTCTGGTGCACTGAAAGTTCCCAAGGGCACAGTGGCCTCCAATATTGTTTAAAGAGGCCAAAACCTCAGCAACTTGTCTTTGTCTAATCACAGGATTATGTTTAACCATTGTATTGAGTCATATATCGGAAAGACCAAAGTATTAATTCAATTCAATTCTATTTTTTTATAGCGCCAAATCATAACAAACATTATTTCAAGGCACTTTACAAGGTAAGATCAAGACCGTACAATATTATGGAGAGAAACCCAACAGTTCCCACAATGAGCAAGCGCTTGGCGACAGCGGGGAGATAAACTCCCTTTTAACAGGAAGAAACCTCCAACAGATCTGGACTCATGGTGGGCAGCTGTCAACCTCAACTGATTTGTTATTTAAACATTTCTTAACAATAGTACAGTATGTGATAGTTGTTGAAAAATTGAACTTAAAGCCACAAAAGTCAACCTGATCGCAATGCTAGAGGAGAAGTCAGGGGATCAACACCCTCTGTGGGCTTTATCCTCTGGAGAATAACAATGTCTCTACAAAATATCACGGCAATTATTTCATAGTTATAGTATAATATTCATAATATAGTTACAATATTTCAGTCTTAAGCAACTTAGAAGACAAACATTGCTATGCCACTATAGGAAGAACACAGAAGGAAGTGTTAGGGTGTTTTTTTCCACTGTCCCTGCTGAGCTTTGTGGTATGTCTACAATGAGGAAGTCACCTGTCACAATGGCACTTATGTTGTTCCACCCAAGTTTGAATGCGAAAAAAACATTTTGTGCTGACTTCATTTAGGTCAGACACCTCCTTGTACCTTCACTTGCTCGGCATATGCAAATTTACCTGCTTACCTCATGTAGGATTTACAGCATTTAAAAAAAGCAATTTTTCTGGGCATTTATTAAATCTTCCAAAGTATTAATAAGTGCCATTTTAGGGATCCAAGCACCACGAGAAGAGAAGGTAACCTTGTAGAAAGATAAGTAAGTACAGTAAGAAATTTACAATCCCCAGGCTTAAAATTCTGTGACGTACATCACTAATAGAAAACTAAAGCTAAAGATTACACTTGCTAGAAGCTGATTATACATTGAACAACTGAAATCAACTCACTTTTTGTATTCTGGTATGAATCAGTGGATTCTACGAATACAGCAACTAGTATACTAAAAGTAGCCTACACTATTATACTTTTATATTTAACGATTTAATACATGCACTACAATTAAAAAATCTAATTAGGTCATCCTATAGTCCAAATGAATGTTTGTGACAAATTTGAAGAAGTTCCCTCGAGTTGTTACTGAGACATCGTGTTCATGAAAATGGGACAGAGAGACAGACGACCTGAAAACATAATGTTAGGTAAAGCATAATGATGTAAGGATACCTGGAGGCAGCTGGATATGTTGCGTTGTTCTCAAAAATGTACAAAAAATATTTTGCATGTCTTTTCCTGTCGCAAGAGGGAAATCTCCATGTCCCCAGTAGTTAGTTTATCTTAAGTCATTGAGGCTTACAGTTTGTTTCGTTTTATGTCTTTGCACAGATGGCATCACATTTTCACTCCTTTTTCCTCTTGTGTTTGATCAGTGGACTGTTGATTGTAGGAACTGTAAGTAAAACTCTCTCTGATAGTTCTAGATTAAGCTAGTTCTAGAGCTGTGGCTCCTTTGTCTGATTACGATAAAGAAAATGTGTTTTTGTGTTAAAACAAGACAATGCTGAAGAATATGCCCTCTACAATACTTATACCTGATGTGTAGTAAACAGCAGTATTCAGATTTTTTTACATTCGTCCTCTGGGACAAAACGACGAATGGCAGGAAAAGTGAAAATTAAATTAACAGCAGGGAAATGCACACATCCACTCACACAATTAAAACCTACCAAGGTTTTGAGTGCACCATAACTTTTAAGTTTCCTCAACAAATGCAAATTAAATGTCCACTGTGTAGCGTTAACGCCATAATTTAGAATTTACTCTCGTTGAAATGGGGCACCAGTCCTCTAGGAGGACAACAATGAATTACTTCATTGCCAAATTTATCAATCTCATATCGGAAGCCATGACTTCTCGATTCAATGGATCTCCAGTCTCTACGTCAAAAGAATACAACAGGACAACAACTGGGTGTAAATAAAAGAGTTTATTAACTAAACTACTAGCTACAGAGTAAATGCAAGGTGTAATAATCATAAAGATGAAAATAATAATGAAATGAGCAGGGTGATGAGTTGGCAATGGTGGGAGAGGATATGTTATGGCTATACACTGTGGCTATACAGCTAATGACACTACATCTACGAATTAGGTTTGATGATTAAATATTGCTATATTTCGACATTGACCTAGTCATGAGCAGAGTGTTAAGACCGGCCTACTGTGAGTTGCGCTGTAGCTGAAGACCCTCGGCTGGAACCCAGGTGGCTGTGGTTGCCGTGGTAACTAGGTGGATTCTCCTGGAGGCCGTGTCCCGTTATCACGATGACGGATTCTGCCGGTGTCTCAGCGGTTCAGCTCTGGTGGAGTTTGCCAGGAGACTTTCTGTCTCGGGCACTCTTGATTTCTGCTCAGCTTCTCTGCAGGCGGTCGTGCAGATGTTATCTGCTGGTGTCTCTTGTGGGTTGATGCGAAATAAACTCTAATGCTCTTCACTTTGGTTGGATAACTTTAGAGGACACTGGCATTGACCAGATGACTCTAACATTGGTTGTCAAAATCTTCAAAAAGGAAAACTTGATGATGATTAAAAGTTACAAAATTACTCTGAGGCACTTCTGTTGCTTTGGTTCAGTTGGTCTTGACTTGGCTTATAAAAATAAAAGATCGCGCATGAGATAGATAAAATCATGTTACTTGGAGCTTGTGGCAAAGAAAAATAAAAGACGCGAAAAGTGCAACAATGACTAAGAGCCATGAGTTTGTGGCTAGCAGCTTAGAGCTAAGAGTTTCCATGGCTACAGAGCCGGGCTTTGAGCCGGGACTCTGAGCTTTGAGCAAAGATCTCAGCTTATAGTTTCTGCATCGTTTCTCGCTTCTCGCACTTCTTGTCATCTGGGTTTCTCTTTTTCTTCTTCTGAGCTCTTCTGGCCTGTTCTGAACTGACATCTGACCTCTCCTCACCTTTCAGGCTTTTCTTGCACTTCTCCGACTTTGTACTTTGTGTGAATTGATCGCGACTGTTTTATCCCCTGGGGGCTGGCGCATGTTTCAGGGGCGTCACCCGTCATTCTCTGTGTTTCCACTTGGAGGAGAGAGTAATTTTCCACTGAACTTTGGAATAATTTAATTTCTAGAGTTTACTTATAAACTCGCACATCCGTCTTCCACCATGACCACAAAACATTAAATGAAAATATAAAACTACTTGCACTAATAATGGCAGAGAGGAGTAATAGGAGTGTTGATTTCATATTACATCCTTCAAACCTGGAATTAATCATGATACAAGTGGTTAATTGATCAAACAACAATATAAACATTTCCCAAAGCTAACAGGCTATAAATGTGGATTACACAGCAGTTCTTAATAATAATATGGACATGCTGGATGTCATGTAGTGTTTGTTACCTCGTGTGAAGGATGCTGACAGTATGGTCACATGAAGGACATTGTCTTAAAATCTACATGTTACCTTCAAACATTCTATGGGATAGAAGTTTGGGATTGAACTATTACATAGGAAAATCTCATGAGTTACAGAACAGCTAGATATTTAATTTTACATTCTTCCTCAGATCTGTGTCTGTGAAGAGAGTTCTGCTGGTCACTACCCAGGATTGGAATGTGGGTTGTAGTTTATGACTCTTACTAGAGAGGGACAGAGGAAGGGAGGTGGTGTGTGTGTTCATGCATGGCACAGACAGCCACGATTCATACCTTAGTGTTAATCAGTCCTTTTGTTGTTACTTGTTCCTATACAAGAAACAATCAAATATTCCTAGACAAAGTCTTATTGTTACAAACTGGAGATTTTGCCTATATTCTCCAGTTGTCTGGTGTCCATTGGTTAATCCTCTGGAGGTGACCCTTTGACCTTTGGTCTGGTTCTGTGTCGTTCAGACATGCTAACAGCATGGTCTGTTTGTGGAAGAGGGGTCCTTTGTCTCTGTTTTCTATCAATATTTATAGTTTGATGGTGGGGAAGAGTCGCAAAGTGTCAATTGTGGGTCCGTAACTCTGCATGTCCTTACAATGAACTTCCTTAATGGCTTGTGACTGAATGCCAGGCCAGGTATGTACACTACAACTCAGTGACGTGCGGTGAGGTTCATGGCTGGTGAGGCACTGACTTCATCACTAGCGCCCTCTACCATGAGGCAGGAGAACTGCGTGCCTCACCCAGTGCGTCTTCGCAGCCGTTTTATGATGCTCAGCCACAAGAAAACACGTTACACACATACAGTTGTTGATAAAATACACTGTACATTATATACCTCAGCTAACTAAACTATGGAAATTTATAATATAATTCATATAGCAAAAGTGTTTGAACATTTTAATAGCGACATACAGAGAGATAAGCAATACGGTTCA
>NW_019174723.1:5886573-5886733 GCF_002260705.1 Seriola dumerili | reverse complement strand
TCTGGTGGAGTTTGCCAGGAGACTTTCTGTCTCGGGCACTCTTGATTTCTGCTCAGCTTCTCTGCAGGCGGTCGTGCAGATGTTATCTGCTGGTGTCTCTTGTGGGTTGATGCGAAATAAACTCTAATGCTCTTCACTTTGGTTGGATAACTTTAGAGGA
>NW_019174723.1:5870313-5886548 GCF_002260705.1 Seriola dumerili | reverse complement strand
ATTCTTCCTCAGATCTGTGTCTGTGAAGAGAGTTCTGCTGGTCACTACCCAGGATTGGAATGTGGGTTGTAGTTTATGACTCTTATCTAGAGAGGGACAGAGGAAGGGAGGTTGGTGTGTGTGTTCATGCATGGCACAGACAGGCCACGATTCATACCTTAGTGTTAATCAGTCCTTTTGTTGTTACTTGTCCTATACAAGAAACAATCAAATATCAATAGACAAAGTCTTATTGTTACAAACTGGAGATTTTGCCTATATTCTCCAGTTGTCTGGTGTCCATTGGTTAATCCTCTGGAGCTGACCCTTTGACCTTTGGTCTGGTTCTGTGTCGTTCAGACATGCTAACAGCATGGTCTGTTTGTGGAAGAGGGGTCCTTTGTCTCTGTTTCCTATCAATTTGATAGTTTGATGGTGGGAAGAGTCGCAAAGTGTCAATTGTGGGTCCGTAACTCTGCATGTCCTTACAATGAACTTCCTTAATGGCTTGTGACTGAATGCCAGGCCAGGTATGTACACTACAACTCAGTGACGTGCGGTGAGGTTCATGGCTGGTGAGGCACTGACTTCATCACTAGCGCCCTCTACCATGAGGCAGGAGAACTGCGTGCCTCACCCAGTGCGTCTTCGCAGCCGTTTTATGATTGCTCAGCACAAGAAACACGTTACACACATACAGTTGTTGATAAAATACACTGTACATTATATACCTCAGCTAACTAAACTATGGAAATTTATAATATAATTCATATAGCAAAAGTGTTTGAACATTTTAATAGCGACATACAGAGAGATAGCAATACGGTCTCACTGCACAGCAGGCCAGCAGTTAGCCGAGTCATTGCGCAATCCACGGTGAGGCTCAGCTGGCTGCTGCCTCACCGCAAGTCTCTTCTCAGTATTTGAACAGTAAATGTCAAAATTCAGCGATTTTGAATAAAAATAATCTAAAACTGGTGAAGTTAAATGGAAAATAACTTTACAGTATAATCACTGTATACATATAACAATTTAATTAATTTTTTTTCTTTTTACTTTTTTTTTCTTTCCATGATGACTGCACGTCACTGCTACAACTGGACCAAATGTCCACTGAAGCAACAAAGATAGATAATTCATCATGTATTATTTATTTAAATTTAAGTACATTGGCTACACTCATGTACTGTACTATTGAAGTGGCAGTATGTATTCTGTATGTTGTCTGCAACGAAACTAGTTTACCATCATGGGGATTAATGGTGTTAACTAATGTAATCTTATATTGAGGTTTCATGACTAGACTAAAATACACTGGGCCACACTGGTACCTGTCAGACCCAAAAGCTGTCAGGTGTGCCATAGAAGGCGGGACTTTCAGAAACATCAAAGACTGTACCCTCAGTGTTAAATGTGTCTGTCATTGATGATTTATTTTATTTCCAATTAAGCATTACAGTTTATGTTAAAAGCTAAACAATGTCGTGTGTGTGTGTGTGTGTGTGTGTGTGTGTGTGTGTGTGTGTGTGAGAGAGAGAGAGAGTGTTACTGGTGTTCAGACAGAGTACAAGGCAAATTTTAGAAGCTGTGCAATTACATACAAAGACACAATTGAACACAAATTCACCCGGATGCGAAACTCGTGTGATTTAGCTGTTTTCTACACCAATGTCAAAAATATGGACCAGACTGAAACATACCTTTTCATGACAGTAGCAGTAGCAAATCTCTCTTTTTGTGATGCCAGTCTTTCCTGTGTTGAATGTCTCGACATCTTCACCTTTTACCTTCCTGGTTGAAGAAATATTAGGATTATTTTAGGATGGGAAAAATATATATATATATATATAATATGATATGATAATCTGCTCCAATTATCCAACAATGTTGTGTTATACTACTGTTGACCAATATGACGCTCGTACAACTGAACGTAAAATTGTCCAATGTTACGACCTCAAGTTTGATACGGCTTAAATGACAGACTCCAGTGACAATGCAGAATCCTGTATTTACCTGTCTCGATGTTGTTAATCTTCCTTGCTCATCGTCTGGACTGTAGACGAAGCACAGAGGAGAGGCGGGAACTTGGGTCTTGAGGAGCTGTAAGATTTATTTACTGACAAACAATCGGAAGTGCACATACATTCACTGCTACAAACCCCAGCTGCATTGCTAACTGCTAACTAACTAGCAAACTTCTCTGGTCGCCAGCCTCACCTATCTCTCTCTCTCTCTTTCGCCCGCTACAGACAAACCCACGTACTGCGCTATCCCTGAAAGGCGCTGTAGCACTCTTCTAACAATATTCTGTCTGAAACTTCTCAAACCGAGAACTGCACAGAGATGATAAATCAGCCTAATTTGCATGTTTAACTGCTACTGCTGCCTCTTAACGGATAACGTCCAGTTTCCACGTCTGCGCATGCGTATAATGCTGCAATGTCATAACTGATCTCAGAATGGTGGAAGCTGAGACACAGACAGTTCGACAAGCACACTTTGGCTATAGTTAATCACCCGTCAGATCCGAGGATTATCCTTAATGCGCATGCGCAAACCTTAAATGTTTTTTTATTTTTTTAAAATTAAAGTCATTTATTTCAATGGTTATAAAATGGTTGGTTATATGGATGGTTATAAAATGTCATCACTTTATCCTGTCCGACATTTGAGTTAAATTGTCATAATTAGCAAATGTGAATTTTTGCGTTATGTCCAAAAACATGTTTTGTGTGGCCACAGTGACCTTGGCCTTTGAGTCCACGAGAACATTTGTACCATATATGGAGACATTCCTTCAATCGATCAATATTTGTGGTGAGTTCAGGCAATTAACGTCATAAATATCCAGTTTCGCTCTACAGAGTAAAGTTTGACACAATAATACACATAAAGCAGTGAGTAATTAAACATAAGAGCTCTTTATTTCAATCTCAGAGCAAACTATGTTTCTTGCCACATCATGAATTCTGTCTGAAATTATCCGTGCTACTATTTTCCAACACTCCAAATTCTCTTTCCATTTTGGTCAAGAACCAGTTGACCCTCATTATACATCGTCAGGCGCAATCTAGTAGAGCATTGGTTTGAGTAGGTGCCAGACGCCCACAGAGGTTTATCTTCTTTGTTGTACATAACCAGGTTGTTATCCTGTTGCAGAAGGATTCGAAATGGGTTTTTGCCATAGGTATTTGATGCCCAAATGGGGGACCAGGTATAGATGACAAAGTTGCCATCATCCTGTGAGAAGAAATTATGTACAGATAGAAATTTTTTTAAGGTTTTTTCTTTTCTTTTTTTTCATTCATCAGTTTTAAAATAATACAAAAAAGTAAGTAATTTTAGGCTGCAAAAATCACACAGTCACAATAAAATTCATTAGGAAGGACGTCTCTTGTGTATTTACAGTAAACAGGAAGTTCTTCAATACTATGAAGCACTTGAAATTGGACCATAGACCAAGGTAAGAGTATTTGTTTCTTCACCTGGAAGACAGCTTTGAAGTTGCCATTTTCACTGGTGAGGTACTCCCCCTGACGCAGCTCCTGGTCAGTGCTGATCGAGTTCTTGTTCATGATCCTGGTGACAAAAGGGTTAAAAATGGTTTAGTAACTCAAGTGTTATTCAATTTTCAAAGCAACACAGCAACACTACTGCAAGATGACATTTTTTCCTTTAAGTTCTACATATTTTACTAATCAGTCTCCTTTTACATTGTATTTTTGTTTTATTGACCTTTATTATTCTACATTTGATTTATTTTATACCATGTGTCAATTTAAATCATCAACCTGTCTTTTATGACTTTCATTTCACTTTCTCTTTTATTCTCCCTACATGAAGTGTTTTGGGCTACATTATGTTTATTAAAGGTGATATGCTATACAAATAAAGATATTATTGTTATCATTGTTGTTACTATTATTAATATAATACTATAATAATAATAGTATTTAATAAATGCTGTAACACACAGTGACTGTATTAACGGCGGGAAGAAACACCTGTCACCATCAATGAGTCAAATGAGGAAACCTTTGACACCTGAAACCAGCGCATGGAAGGTTACTTTTGAAATGTAATAGGTACAGATTACTAATTACCCAGTTAAAAATGTAATAAGTAATGTAACTGTTTTGATTATTTCATCACAGTAATGTAACTTATTATATTTAGTTACTTTTCAGTACCATTTATAGTACCAGGTTTTTTTTTACTTAAATAGTATTTTAATTGCAGAACCTTTAGTATTTTTTAATATTGTTGTATTGATATTTTTAATTCACTGAAGGATCTGAAATCTTCTTCCATCACTGGACATGAGATTTCCAAAAGAAATGAATTCTGAACAACTGCAGCTTGTTCATCTGCTTCTCAGACCTGCTACAACTGGTGAGTTTCATCCCTGCTGTCTTGTATTGTTACAGTACATGAATGAATGAATGAATGAATGAATGAATGAATGACTTAATTCATTTATAGACAGATGTGTTGCATCTGTCTGGGAGAACATTTTAACAGTTGGTTTAACTTCTGGTTCATTTAAGGAGATTTGAGATCAGGATTCTGCAGAATAACAAAGTGGACCTGTTATAATTAATGGTAATTACTCATTAATTGGAGGTTCTGATTCTACATTTGACAACAGAATATAAGCAGAGAACAAAACGTGTAGGTTTATTTATGAGGGATGACCGGGTCGAAAAGCGCAGAAAAGTCTGACACGCCTGCGTCATCACCGCTCACAAACCAGTGGGTGACGTCACAGTGGGTTGCCACTTGGGCAGCAGCTACAGTTTAAGAACCGCTTGGAAATGGGAAATTGGAAATTGCGTGGGTCCTTCAGAGACTGTCGTCGCGAAGTTTTCCCTGCAAACCTGCTTTCAATCACGGTGAGTAAATTCACTCATGCAGTAATTTTTATAATGAGAAGTTTGTTTCATTTGTCACAGTCATGATCGTACGACAGATTGTAATACATCCTTAAGTCATTGATGGTAATAGGTGTTTTTCTTCCCGCCGTTAATACAGTCACTCTGTCTGTGTTACAGCAGTTACTGTCTCATATTGCAACTTCAGAATATGTAGGCTATAATATGAAGGGGTTAGCTGACCTCACCTTAAAAATATATTCAACTGTTAATCACTCAATATGATTCGAAGCAGGAACCTGAGGAAATGCAATGTGTTAATGAGCTGATCTGTACGTCTGACATTTTTTTTAAATGCACATCACTGATTGTTAGGGTCTATTCTAAAAATGAAATTTAATATTCTTTATTAATATAATGGACATAATATGTTGGCAAGTACTAACAAGGACACTGTCAGACATTTTTGACCCTGGAAATTAACAATGTGCATCTTTATTGAAGCCGAGACAGGCCATACTGGTAAATATTTTTTTACCCCGTTATCTGAACAAAGCTTGTTATCCCGAGATAATGAGATATCATCAGGGGAAAACGAGAAAATTTTGTCTTATCCCGAAATTAGAAGATAATTGTCCAGTTGTCTCGAGATAACAAAGCTTGTTTTTCTCATTATAATTGAGAAATTAAAGTTGTTAATCAGAGAGCTACGCATTGATCAATGCATCAGAGAATATTTCAATTAAGGGCAGTAATCAGTGTCTTTTCATACGGATTCAGACTAACTTTAATATCCTTCTCAGGCTTATTGGACAGTCAACTGAGCCCTGTGGAAAAAGCATCAGCTGGCGGACGCTTAACTGTTTTTAACCCTTTTGTCACCGGGATCATGAACAAGAACTCGATCAGCACTGACCAGGAGCTGCGTCAGGGGGAGTACCTCACCAGTGAAGATGGCAACTACAAAGCTGTCTTCCAGGTGGGGAAACAAATACTCTAATCTTGGTCTATGGTCCAATTTCAAGTGCTTCATAGTATTAAAGAACTTCCCGTATACTGTAAGAGACGTCCCTCCTAATGAGAGTCCGACACTTATTGTGGCTCATGATGTAAGTGACAGGGACAGATATTTTTCGTGTGATTTTTGCAGCATAAAATTACTTACATTTTTTCGTATTCATTTACAATTGATAAATGTAAAAAACAAACAAAACAAAACAAACAAACCTTAATAAAATTTCTAACTATAGCTAGATAACTTCTTCTCTCACAGGATGACGGCAACTTTGTCATCTATACCTGGTCCCCCATTTGGGCAACAAATACATGTGGCAAAAACCCATTTCGGATCCTTCTGCAACAGGATAACAACCTGGTTATGTTCAACGAAGAAGATAAAACTGTGTGGGCCTCTGGCACCTCCACCAGAATGAACCTGACCGTGACTAATGAAGGTCAGCTGGTTCTTGACCGTAATGGACAAACAGTTTGGAGTGCTGGAAAAAAGTAGATGTGAGATTGAAATAAAGAGCTCTTATGTTTAATAACTCACTGTTTTATGAGTATTATTGTATCAAAATTCACTCTGTAGAGCGAAACTGGATATTTATGATGTTATCTGCGTGAACTCGTCAACAATAATGATTGTTCTCTTGGACTCAAAGGTCAAGGTCACTGTGACCACACAAAACATGTTTTTGGACATAATTTAAGAATTCATATCTGTTAATTATGAAACAATTTAACTCAAATGTCTGACAGGATATAATGATGAAGTGATGTTATTTTATAACCAAATGGTCAAAGGTCAAGTTCATAATGTTCTGTAAAAGTTTTTTACGTTTTAATTTTTTTCATTTGTTTTATGTTAATAAAACTATGTAAATTACCCCAGGAAAGTTACCAAAATACAGTGATCTATAATTAATCTCATATTACAGTTAAATTACATATTTTTGTTTGTATTTATTCACATGTGTATTTCATAATTTATTCTTTGTTTTTTTTAAATTTCAAACACTTTGTGTTTCCAGAGTGTACTTGTGGTGGTCTGTACATTTCATCATTGTTGCCTCGTCTCCGTCTCTTTATTATCTCTTTCTCTTTCTTTATAGTATTTTGGAGGTTCTTTTTTTTTTTTTTTTAAAGAGCTGATCAATAAAGTTTGCTTGCATGTAATATTGCTAATAGAAAAAAATCGAAAAGCTGGGTTTCAGCCACTGGAAGCTGTCAGAGCCTCAGGAACTGAATTTTGACTTGATTCTGTCTAAACAATATACACATAACATGCTTCAGAAAAAGCTGGGACATGCATTTAATTATTTACATATATTACATACATATATATTACATTTTTATAAATACTATGTACAATAATCAATCCCTCCGCCTTTCCTTTTTATGTTTTCTTGCTCTTTTTGATTTTTTGACTTGTCAGACAGTTTCAAATATTATTTAGATTCAAAGGAACCAGAGCAATGAATTGTGGATATTCATAGGTCATTAAAAACAATTGTAAAAAACTGCCATAAAATTAAAAAAAAGAAGAAGAAATAAAATAGAAGAATGGTTCAAAAAGAAGCATGAAAGGAACGAACCGAAATGTTAACATTATAAGAAAAAAAGAAGTTTAGATGTAAATGTAAACGCATAGCGCACTGGTGATTCAGAGAACTGTGTGTAGTCATTTGTCCCGTGCTGATGAATTCCATATGAACTGTCATCTGACCATATCCAACATTTTTTTTTGTTAACAGGGAGCAAACGAAGGACATTAATTTTTTTTTTTTTTTTTTTAATTTACAATTGCATGCAACTTGTTTTGGCATTGTCAAGATAAAATAATACGTCCCAAAGAGCTGTCCTATTCCTCTTTACACCATTTGAGCGCCCCCAGCCTCTCACACTCAATCACTTACCAGGTGACGTCAATTAAGTCTGCGAGTGTTCAGGGCTCAAGCCTCAGGGGGGACATTGGGATCGGTCCAGTGTCCAGATGGAGCCACCTAGTGGAAAGGTAAGAACATGTGACAATGACCAGGTTAGGTAACCAATAAAGTTTTCACACACATATAGGTCAAGACTATAGCTTTGCCTTATTTGGGTAAAGTACAAAAATGTGTCAAAACCATATGTGACACATAGGAATACATTGACCCCGAGTATCTTTTTAAGTTGAAATATAATGTGATATAATGTAAAACTTTCACAATATTGAGATGTGACCACAACCCTGACATCGTGAAGGTCATCCCCCTTTCAACAACAACACAAAGCAGTGGATAAATAAAGATTATGTTTCCCATCAAACCCAGTCATACAGGGATAAAAATCCCCAAACTACACAATATTGACAGCAAAAATATTAATATATATTAAAATATTAAAACTTATCTGTTGTCAACAGCCAACATGAGGTTTAGAGATGTGATTTTGATCCTTCAGGAACCTTAAGGAAAAATATTCTTTCTCCAAAAATAGATCACATACTCCTGAATCCAACAGTTTTTAAAGGAACAGCCAGAGACAGGATGAGAGGCAGTAGTCATGTCCATTTACTGTCATTGCATACACTTTGATACAAACAGGGAAATGAAAACAACACAAAACTGAGCATGAACAGAGGAAAAAAAAAAAACAAACAGCAAAATTGTCTTTCCTTTACCCGAGTTATTATACAGACAAAAACGCTTCTGAATCAAATAAGCAGCTGCACTCTTCTTTAAACATTAGATACAGTTATTAGCTTTATACATCCAGCTCCACTGTTACTTAGGTTGGCACATTGAGACACAAACAGCAAAAAAAATAAAAAAATAAAATAACATAATGATGAATCTAAATGAAGTCCTGCTTTGCTCAAATCACAATCACAGATGTCAAACAAAGGAAACTAAGACTAGAAATCTTTCAAGCCCCAAATCAGCTCAGAGTCCAGATGTTTAGCCGGCTCCAACTGAATTTTCATGTCGTGAACAGTGCGTTGGTTCAGCCTCTCAGCACAGGCAGAATCTTGAAGTCAGAGATACAGATTTTTGTTTGGAAAAATCATCATTTTTATCCAAAGAGTTGGAATATAAGAGCAAAACAAGACATTTGCTCCATTTAAGGATAAGTCTGGTGATATTCTACAATATCAGATGTGGATTGAAGGTGTTGTCCAGTCACTTAGTATTCTTCTGTACAGTTGTTGCACTTGCGAGAGACAAACTGAAAACGATCAGAGGCTGTAGCAGAGGCCAAGATATCCTGAGAGTTAGTTTTTAAAATGGGTCAAAAGTGCCTGATCCTACACTTCCCATGATGCAACAAGTCGAGACTTTCATCAGACGCTGCCTGGTAAATACCTACGTCTTTACCTCTTTCAAACTCAGTGTCCACAGTTTGCAGTGGTGGAGGAAGAATTTACATCATTTACTTACATACAAAGTGGCAAAACCAGACTATGAAAAATACTATTTCACTCAAAATTTTACTTAAGTGAATGCACAGGAGTACTACAAGCAGAAAAGTATCAAAAGTAGAAGTACTCATTCTCATTATTGTGATATTATTTTTCCGGATCATTATTACAAATCTATTAATATACGGGCAGCACTCGATTGTGAAGATGGTCCAGCTAATTTGAATTATTTCATATACAGTTTGGTGCTTTAATCTATAATAACGTGCGACGTATTTCAAACACTAGTCACGTGTTTTGCCTGTAAAATTTTAATCTGAAAAATAATCAACAAGGGGGTCCAAAAGTCTGATGGGAAAAGTTGTCTCAGACTTCTAGAGAGATTATCTTAACACAGAAATACTCTACTAAAGTACTAGTACTCCGAAAAAACAGTACTTGAGTAAATGCACAAAGCATTTTTTCTGATATAAATTTGTTGACACCAAGCCTGAGCCAAGACACCCGAGTAAAATCGAAGCTCTGCCAGACCCACAGAAGACATTTTTAGGGCTGCAACTAATTATTATTGTCATCATCAATTAATCAACAGGTTATTATTGATAAATTGATCCAAAAACTGTCAAAAAAAAATTTCCCTGAGCTTAATGTGACATCTTCAAATTTCTTGTTTTGTTCAACCAAAAGGCCAAAAAAGTGAAAAATGAACCGAAACTTTTAATCAGTTATTGAGTTGATTGATTATAATCATTTCAGCTCTTCACATTACACAACTGCATTTAGTAAACTAAAAATCAATGAAAATAGTCCCCAACAAAGTCACAATTTCCTCCTGTTTGTTTGAAAACTACAGTGAGCAGCTGGTTGGAGTAAGGAGATGAACTGAAAGATTGTTGGTTGTTTTTTTTACATAAAATATTTTGAGAGACGATAATAAGAAAATGATGATAACACCAGTTTTATCCTTAAAGATGATTCAAAATTCTTCAGTGAAGAGGAGCTTTACCAACGATGTCTTATTCCTTACTGAGCTTTATCTTTGATTTAAAGGACTCAACATTTATTATTTTCACGATAGTGCTCATATCATGATACAGACTTCCCTTTCAGTGTTTATTCTGGCTTAGAAACAGTTTTTTCGGAGTTAATGGGAAATACACAATCACATTATTTTCCTTTTTTAACATCAGACCTGCAGTCGGTTTGGAGCTTTTGCGTCTGGAGCTGAGCGCTTGGTGTCCGGGCCACATGAAGCTGAACACACTTTCCCTGTTTTCACCAGGCGGACAAGAAACAAGAAGAGCCTGCAACTAAAAGAAGAAAAAAGGAAAGGAACATACAAGCGCGCAGCCACACAAACAGAAATACTCAACAAAACCTACGTCAAAAGCGAAAAAAAAAACAAAAAAAACAAAAACAAATCAAATCTACACACCTTTTAAAAAAATTACAATCGAAATTAAAACTAGTAGAAATGTTGAGCGTTCTCAAATTTAGCTAATCATCAGTGTACATAACAGTACTATGGCATCGAGCGAGGGGAGGTGACGTTTTATTAACTACAGGTAGCACTTCACATGAGCCTTATTCCAGTGTAGAAACCCGTCCTTTAACCACAGGGAAACCACTGAACTGTACAGGTACTGCATCTATACTTTTACTGAGCACTTACATGTTAGATATTGCTGTGTATAATTGGCTAAAACACTAGGATAAAAACCAGATGAAGTGTTACCCAGTTCCACCTCTTCCACAGCAGGACGGTCTTATCCAAAAACAAACCTCTAGCTTCCCGCTCTCTCTCACACACACGCGCACGCACGCGCACGCACGCACGCACGCACGCACGCACACACACACACACACACACACACACACACACACACACACACACACACACACACACACACACACACACACACACACAGGCATTGTTTTATTAACAGCAGCAACTATGTCGACTTCTGGAGAACATTTATTCCTGCAGACTGATGTCCTTATTGACCCAGAGATGTAAAACTAACCAGACAGATTGTTGTGTCGCTTCCTGCTGCAGATTTTTCTTTCAGTATAAAAGCAGTGACGTCACTTTAAATACAGGATTCAGATCCTCATCGGGAGGCTAGAGGTTGTTTGCTGGACAAGACCAAGTTTGTGGAATTTCTCCTCCTCCTCTTCTTCTTCTTCTTCTTCTTCCCTGGTCGGGTTTGTGGCCGCCGGTGTGCGGCTGCGGCCGGAGCCTCCCTGCGGGGATCCTGGAGGCCGTCACACACTTGTGCAGCATCTGTTGTGGAAGAGCTGCTCCACGACCGTGGAGTCGGCCAGCGTGGAGATGTCGCCCAGGTCCCGTTCGTCACAGGCGATTTTGCGGAGCACCCGTCGCATGATCTTACCTGCAGAGAGAGAGAGAGAGAGACAGTGGAGGTCGGAGGAGATGAGGAAAACATGGGAGTGATAAAAAAACAAAAACAAACAAACAAAAAAAAAAAAAATCAAGGAAGGAAGAGAGTGAAAGCTAATTTTAAGAGTTTTAAGGAGCCACTTACCATCGTGTTTTCTCCTGTCTTCCTTCCCCACAAGTTAACAAAAAGCATTCAAAGAGGCTGCTTTGTCATGAAGGTCGATTACCCTACATGGCACGCCACTGCCGTATTTGTCATAACAGCAACGACAGCGTTTTGAAAGTGGAGCATATCAAGCTTGTGGAGCGTCCCATCAGAGGAGGTGATCGTCTCAATAAATTACTTCAGAGAGAAACTTGTTGGATTTTTAAATTTGATGCTTTGGTGTATCCAGGTCTTAATGAGGAAATCGATTTCAGACCTTTCTTGTAAAATGGCTTATACTTATTATAGGGGTTTTTTTTACCCTTTTTTGTTACATATCTTACTCTGATATGCCCTCATACAATAAAGGCATTTTAACTATTCCCTTGTCTCTATGTGCCTCAAGTCCGCCCAGCAGCTTCCTTTTGTTTATAGCAACCATTTCAACTTCAAGAGCATTTGCATTTACATGGATATTTACTACAGCAAAACCAAGAGCACATTGTATTTCCCTTTCTAGTTTTTGTGAAGAATTTTTGTAACTTGGGTGAACTGACCCTTTAAAAACAAAAATGAAACTAGGATTAATTGCAACTTTAATAACCTTTGTCAGTGCTGTGAGTCAGGCAGGTTTGTCTTGTTTTTCTCTGTCAATCTAATCTTGTTCTCCTGACAGACTCACCTGACAAGTAAAATGAAAACCTGCATTTATTCTGCCTCCTCCATCAAACATTTGAATTTTCTGTAAATTTACCGGATCGGGTTTTGGGGAGTCCTGGAGCGTTCTGGATGAAGTCCGGTGTAGCGATGGCCCCGATCTTCTCCCTTACTGTTAACACCAAAAACAAACCATATGAGACTCTGACCTCCACCACACAGTGTCACTGTAAACCAGGTTTCAATACACACATTATGCATCTCAGACACAACAACAAACACATCAGCGAAAACTGTTTGAAACATTTTTCTTTTCATATTTGAATAATATCTTTTACATCTGTGCAGTGGGATTAAGGTTTGGTTAGATTGTTTAAATCTGGTATCGGGGGTTGAGCAGATACTTGTAGTGTCCCATGATGATCTAAAAGCCCGTTCTGAAACTTCTTCCTCTTTGACGAGAATTCAATTCTCAGGTGACGCTGGATAAGACACTAAGAGCTGCGTTTACCCACCTTGTTTTTTGAGCTCGGCCTCCAGCGTGCGGTTGTACGTCACTCCATCGGTGAGGGTTACGAAGCAGTAGAGGCTTTCTCCTTTGACGGGATGTGGTCTTCCCACCACAGCAGCCTCGGCGACAGCCTCATGCTCAGCCAGAGCCGACTCCACCTCCGCTGTACTCAGCAAGTGACCTGGAGGGAAGAGAGAGCGAGAAGAACAGATGCTTACATGTCATTGTGGAGAATGTTTCCCCACATTATAGAGATTCATTTTATTTTGATCGACTACCGACAGTCATCTGCTGAATTCAAAACTAAAAACTCTGTGTCCTGGTACAGCGGCTGAGCACAGCTGAGCAGTCTTACCCGAGACATTCAGCATGTCGTCTATCCTCCCTGTGATCCAGTAGTAGCCGTCCTTGTCTCTGCGGCAACCTGGATGATAAAAACCTCATCAAGATTCAAAAGTATTTTCAACAAGAAGACACTGCCATGACACCCAACGGCCACCAGGGAACAGAGCGGGTAAGCCAGTGAAAGAACACAAAGTGATTGAGATGCAAGTCGGTTTTTAGATGCATGAAGTTTTTTTCGTTAAAAAAAAAAAAAAAAAACTACTTCTAAACCACAGACAAGTCCACCTCCACACATGATGCTTACCATCGCCCATAAAGAACCTTAAATACTACTCACATCTCTCTTGCTGAGTCGTATAAATACTCAGGACTTTATACTGTCATTTCAGATTTATATTCAACATTTGACTCAAACAGTAAAAATCAAACATACAGTAGCTCCTGTGTAGAATTAAAGACTGTCTGTCCCTTTAAAACCAAAAACACTTGTTCAGTCAGCTTTAACTTGATAACGGAGACATTCTGTACCGTCCTGACTTCAGCAGCTAAATCCTGTACCTTATACTTTATCACTAACTCATCAGTCACTCATCATCTGTACAGGAAGGCTGGATGAATTTCCCTACCGACATCATTTCATGATGTTCAGTTGTGAAGTTCTACAGTTAAAGCTTCCAGACTCTCATGTGACAGTAAACCTCTCTTCTGAGCCAATCAGAAGAGAGGAGGCTCTGAGCATGACTTCAGGTAAACACTCGGCGTGGCTAAGAGCACTGACCGATTTGTTGTGACAACATAAAGTTACAGAAGTTCTGACGGCTCGTTTTCAGGCTCAGTTTCTGAATAGAGGCTGTGAGCATTTCTCTGTGGACTGAGCTCTTTGATACTTTCACAGTATTAATATAGAACCAAGACCTGCTTTATAATCAAAGTACACATGAACACCTACTTTCATACTATATGGGACCTTTAAATAATAAACAATGTGAATTAACATCTGTCCTCATCAGTGTGCAGTATCTCTGTGTTACTAGATTCTGAAACGTCCTGTCCTCCGCTCTCACCGTCTCCTGTGACGTAGTATCCAGGGAACTTCTTGAAGTAGGTGGTTTCGAACCTCTGGTGGTTTCCGTACACGGTTCTCATCACACCGGGCCACGGCTGTTTAAACACCTGTTTGAGGACAGAGGCAGAGACACAAGGACCAGGTCAAGCCGGAGACACGACACAACTGTGAAGATGCACAGCGAGGTGTTTGGGTTAAAACACAAGTCGCGATAAACGGTGATCCTGACCAGGTATCCTTCACTCGGCCCCTCCAGCTCCTCTCCGGACTCGTTGAGGATGGCCGGCACCACTCCAAAGAACGGGAACGTCTGGAGGACAGAGATAATTATTTCTTTATTAAAACACTGAGATTAGGTTTCCAACAGAGTCTCATGGAGGGAAATTTCCTGAGGATATTCAACTGTTTGTAAACCTCTAGCACGTTAAGGAACATTGTGTTTTTAGTTGGTTTTCTTCATAATTATTTATTATGGTTTGTGTATTTCTTTCATTTTTAATGTTTAGATTATTCATCGGTTGAATTACAAACTCTCTTGGAATCATTTACATCAGTGGTACTTTGTCTATTTTAAATTGTTCTTGTTTATACGGTTTATTATGTTGTGTGTTTTCATCTGTTCTGTTTCACCATTAGCTAAAAACATTTGTGGTAATTGTAATAAAGTTAAATCAACTCAACGTGCTGCTGCTGCTGTTGTGTAAGAATTAAAATCAAATCAAAAGTCAAAAGAACATTTAAAGCCACTAAAAAAATCTTTCAACGTTTTCTTTCACTACTAAAGTATAAATTACAATCATAGCAAGAAAAAAACAGGGCACCTTTAAAACTTTATTACTTCTAGATAACCTTAAATTTTGCTCCACTTGTACATAAAGTAAATAAATATCATGTGTGTTTTGTTATTTACTCACAGCAGATCCAGGTTTCATGGGCGTGGCTGCAGGTAGAGGAGTTAACACATGTCCACCCTGAAAGACACACGGTGTGAGTACACTGTCTCTCCACCAGGGGGAATCACAGCCCACAGTCTGTAATCACTGCCTCTGAGTGATGGAGTTAAAAAACGGCCACTGGAGGATAAACGTTATTCAATTTCATCAAAAGATTAACTCTTATCTTATAAGAATTCACAGACATCAGTGTTAAGACCACAGGAAGCTCCTCAGTGGACTGTGTAATAATTATAACTCACAGTCTCTGTCTGCCAGAAGGTGTCGACAATGGGACACCTCCTCTCTCCCACCACGGTGTAGTACCACTGCCAGGCCTCGGGGTTGATGGGCTCCCCCACCGTCCCCAAAACCTTCAGAGACTCTCGCTTGTACCTGCAGACAGAGACAGAGCGACAGGCAGGTGAGGGGAGGGGGGAGGATAAAATTAAGTTTGTGAGTAAAAGTGTCTCCCTGTTCTGCTGGATGAATGCTACATGTTTATTTCTGCAGAAAGACAGTTTCCATCCAAGTATTTCTACTTTAGTCGGAAGGTCCTGATGTAGAGAAGAGCACTGAAGGTGGCAAATAACAATATACCCTGAATACTACAACAGTGTTTTTACATTAGTCTGAGCCGGAAAATAATTTTTATTATTAGAGGAGTGAATAAAAGAAATCAATAACATTTTAAATGCTGCTGATTAAATGACAAAAAAGGGTTAAAGTCCCAGGTATGAGTCTGTGTTGTGATTCCATATCTTATATATCTTATCTCAGAAAACATGAATTATAACTAATATTAGCTGACACCAAAAATAAAGAAAAAACATTTTTAAACACTAATTTATAATTTGTTGGAAACACAAATACGCAAGGACATGAACAGGATCGAGACAAAGAGACAAAGAGACAAAGAGACA
>NW_019174723.1:5787813-5865313 GCF_002260705.1 Seriola dumerili | reverse complement strand
AAAAATGTAAATATTGGATTTTTAAGTCTTTAAATGTTATGACAGACAGATACAGTCTGGGATATTGGTTGTTTGAATGCATGTGCTCTCAAATTAATAATTCATACACACAAAATACTTAATTCATGCTCTTAATTTAACATATCATATTTTTCCTCCTCTCTTGTAGAGTCAGCTTATAGTTTGATGCAGGAGAGTGAGAGGACGTTTATGAAACGCCTCAGCTTGAGTTTTTATCCACAGTGTCAAAGTTTTTATAGGGAAACAGTCATGTTATCCTGTTATACTGACATAAAATTTACAATAATAATCTAATTTTTAGCAGGGAATTAGCACCTACTAACTAACCGCTAACCCTAACCCAAAATACCAACTCCAGTCCTGTCTGCAGAGAACTGGGGTCTTCAGAAAGGACTTAAATCTGTGTTTATTTAAACCACAGCAACAGAGCCCTGATTCTTTCTGACTTGTGGTCTGTCAGTGAAAGAGAGAAATGTTACAGCTGTTATGTTAGCGACAGAAAAACACAACACACTTCAGAGGCAGCCGCACATTTTGGGCCGTGTGCAAAAGCTACAGACAATGTGTGGCCGAAGGTGTACGACAAAACAGAACGTGTGTTCACAACAGATACAAAAAGAGAAAACAGTGTTAATGCAACTCCACGCTCACACAGAATTTACATTTTATTCCCGTGAGTTCGGACACTCCAGCAAACCTCTGAGAACATGAGCAACACTATCACATTTCTAATGTTGTCTCTGTATTTTATATTTATTTATTCAGCTCTTAATTATGATTCTATTGCGAATTGTAGCACAAAATCTCACAAATCTGCCAATTTAAAATATAATTTCATTCTTTAGTGAGTTAATTTAATTGTGTCTGTTTAATTTTCAGCAGCTGATTTTAATGTCAGCAGATACTCTAATAGACAATATGCCCACTACTAAATTTAAGTTAATTTGTTTCTAAATTAGGGAAAATAACTTTCCATGTTCACACAAGTGTCATTTGAACCGTCAATGATCACAGGAATAACAATCTACTGTTGCTCGGTAAAAACAATAAATCAACAATAAACACAGCAAAATTGATCCCTCTAACACAATTAACTTCAGTTTGGATTAAAGTTTATTCTTTTTACCGTGTTCACAGCAGTAAAATGTAAATTCTGCTCGTGGGTGAAATTCCCCTTTAAAAAAAGGCAAAACAAAGATGTTATGGGGGGTTTAGTGGAGGGAGGAGGGAATGAAAATACCTGCGGAACAGGGCGTGTTTTCTTTACTCTCCCTGTCTGTTTCTCCTGCTGGACCGGAGGGAAGAAAGGAGGAAGAGGAGGAGGAGGAAGGAGTAGGAAGGAGAAGTTAAGGAGGGAGAGGGGTTATTTTAACTGAAGAACACAAAAAAAAAACAGGATGCACAATGTCAAATCAAGCTGAGAGAGAAGTTCTAGGAGATTGATTATGTAAGAAAAAAAAAAATGTTGATTGTACGGGGCCAGTTTCACAGAAAAAGATCCACAGTGTTTCTGAGTTTGAAAACAAATCAAACAAACAGCTGAGGAAGAGTCAGGAAGAATCTCAGCCTGAAGTCAGAGGCATCTACTTCTACACTAACCCATACAATTATATTTAACGAGAATCCTGATTTTACTGTATATTTGTCTTCTTGTCAATAAATCCCATGAACAGACCCAAACCACCGGTGTGACAGTGTGTCTCTCGAAAATCAGTGTTGTTCACACGCTGGTAAAACTGACCCCCTCGTGTTTCACCTGACAAACATGCGAGGAGCAAAGCGATGATGTTTTCTTGGGGAAAATGTGAACTTAAATTAACTTAACGTATAGAGGATAGACTATGATGGGACTTTGATGGATGACAGGTTAAACTAATGTTTTAACAACAGGCTGCAGTTACCCCCCTCCCTCCTCCCTGGGCCTGGACTGGGGTAAAACGTCCCAGTTTGGGTTTGTTGTTTGTGCTTTACCTGCAGATCGGGACATGGTCGTTTGGCTGGAGGAGACTGAGAGCCCAGAGAAGTCTCTTCTGCTCCTTTGGACAAGTGCTTCAGCATTATACACTTCTCGACCGGGAAGCCCCTGCACAGACAAGAGACGTGGTGGTGATCGCAATCTCAAACCCCTGTGAGAAAATCTGCAGGTTTTTCTCTGGTCTCTGGTTTCTAGAGCTCTGCAATGGCATTTTTCAAGTAGTTAACTATTCATTACTAGTATTACTGAAGTGAGGAGATGCACCAGAATGCTGCCAAGTTTGAAGGATCTATCTGGATCCAGACATGTTTACCTGTTTTGCAAGAGAGAACCGAAGTGGTCCGTCATGCACAGATCCATGTGTGGAGAGTTTATTGCAGTGAGTTCAAAGAGGTCGCACTGTTCACGCCTCATCAACATTAAGACATACATTGTTATATGTGCGTTGGGAGTGAAATCGCAATGTTTCACTAGTGAAATAAAACAAAATTTGTTTGTTTGTAATAACACCAAAACATTTCACTTGTGATGTTTAATTAGTTGTTGATTACATATAATTATTTTCTCTATATTTCAGCTGATTTGCCCTTTGAACTCTTCTTCTTCACTTCATTTATTTTATTATCTTTGCATTTCTTTAAAGCATGTTGTACTTATTAGTTTGGTATAATTTCTTTGCTCTATCTATAAACTCAGATAAACTTTGTGCTTTCCTGACCTCTCCTCTCTAGTCTCTTTTTTTTCTATTATCTGGTTGTTTATGTAAAAACTAAAGCTCAACCAAACATGTTTTCTTCTGATTAATATCACATTTAACATATTGTTAATAGTACATTTAGTGTTGATACATATTCTTGCTGTAACCTTATTTTTAAAATCAGCTCTCTGGGGGAACTGTTGCTGAAGTAGAATTATAAAACCAAATTTGGGTTAAAAACTTGGTAATGGTAACTTGGTTCACTGATGGTGAAGGGTCTGTGTGTGTCCCTGCACTTCTGCTGCTGTATGTATAAACTTTATCTGTGTGTGTGTGTGTGTGTGTGTGTGTGTGTGTGTGTGTGTGTGTGTGTGTGTGTGTGTGTGTGTGTGTGTGTGTACAGCTTACTTGTCCCTGCATTTCTGCAGTGCTTCGTCAGCTAAGAGCTTCAGGTTGATCAGCTTATCTCCTCGATAGAAACCGTCTGAACGAGTGAGAGATAAAAACAGATGAACAAAGAAACAGACGAAGAGAGACAGAGGGCGAAAGTAAAGAAGCTAAATTTAAGCTGCAGTCGTCAACAGAAGGTCTGAGAAATAATAATGCAGGACGTAGCATGGCTAGCAGGCTAACCAATAATGAAAGTGATTCTTTTATCAAACATTTTCATCTTAAATGAAGTGTTCTGTGTTTTTTATACATCAGCCTTAAAACAACCTGCACATGATGCCACAGATATATTTAAAGTCACTGGTCGCTGTATTCATTCCACCGGTTCGTACTGACGGTGGAGAAATCCCTAAGTTTCATATTAGCTCCAGCTGAACCTCAGGGTCCATTTATGAAGAGCATGAAGACTGCGGATTTTGTCCCCCATCTTAGACAGTGTAGTTGTGCTATAAAGATATCGCTTCATGTCCATTTGTCATGTGATTGAGTTAAAATGGGCCTATTCTTTAACAATCTATGTCTGTCCTTACAGTTACTTCCAGCCATGTGGCATCCCTCCTTTATAGGTTTCATTTTTTTAAAACAAGGCAATAATCAGTGCTCTCCAGAGGAGAGTTCAATCTCAACCTCTCTCACAAACTGGGTGGACAATTGTATAAAAGCATCTCTGCCCTTTGCTCAAATGAGCAAGAGGTAAATTTCTGTCTGTCTGAGGCATCGGAGACAGATTAATATACCTTAATGTGTGTGTTTGGTCTCCACCAGCTCCTGAGGGAAATATCTGGCTCTCTAGCTGCTAAATGCTCCACTATGTTCCCCAGCTGCTCTCTGACTGTCTGTCTGCTGGTTGCTGCAGAGCAGGTGATGGACAGTGACTTCTTACAGCTGTAAAACTCTCTGTAGCTTCATCACTTAGAGCGACTCCCTTCACTTTGTCATTTGAATCAGCGTTAGTGTAAAATATCAGTGATGAAGGAAGCTCACACTTCTTACCTCTTCAGCTCGCGTAAGAGTGTCAGTTAAATTTCTACAGAACAAAAGGTATTATTCATGGCTATCAAGTCTGTGGATGTGAAGCTCCAGTTTACAGCAGCGCCTCAACTCCTGAGAGATAGTTTACAAAACTTTATCTACAGTAGTTAAACTGAATGAGATCCAGCAGACATTTTCTGTATTCATACTTTTTTACAAGGTAATGAAACTCTATGAGTGCTCTGTCTGTTAGGATAAAAAGACCCTGAGCTAAAGTATCTGTGATCCGCTTACAGGACTTCTATGAATGAGAAAAATGTGTGTGTGTGGGTTCCAACCACAGGCCATTAACCCAGTGGATTAACAGGTTTATATCCCCAGACTCTAATCCAGATAATAAGACTTTGATTACTGGTCACAACTCAGCACCTCATCTCAGCCTGCAGCTCCTTCGGTTGCTTGTTTCAACCATTGAGCTCGACTCACTGAGACGCCGTGAGCACCCTGTAACAGCTGAGCTGCGTCTACTGAAAGCCACTAGTTCTGCCGAGGTGCAAGACACTGACCCTCTTCCTGCTTAGTCCCTGGTTCCTCAAATAACAATAAAAACAGAATTATGGGTTATTTAAATGATAAAGCCGGTGTTATATTAACCTGCTGTGTCACTCAGTGTGGCTCTTACTATTGAATGGGTCTTGTTGGTTTAAAGCAATAAAACTAAAAATTAAACTGTATTTTACAAAAGAGCTAAAACAAGACTCGGTCAAAACCTAATATATGTCCGGATTACTTGCACATTTCTCACATATTCTTGTTTTTTTGCACAGTCTCCCATTTATATTGCACACTGTACATATTTGTATTATATTTATATTTTTTATTATATTTTTTGACATTGTAAATATTTTATTATTACATTTTTTTTCCATTTATATTTAAGATATTGACCTGCAGTAATTGCTTTACTTTATCTTTCTTTCCTCATACGTGAAAACCTACTGGTCAAGAAACCTGATTCTCACACAAAAACCAACAGAAAGGAAACTCAAGGCAGAAAAAAGTCTGCAGAGCACTGCTTGCTGCTGCTTGTTAAGCTAATTGCTAATTGCTGTGAAGGCTGAATGGTCAGAGAACAACATTCAGTATGAACAGGGGGGACATACCTTCCTCATCCACCCTGTGGATTTTACCTCATTGCAACAATCACTAGACACAAAACTTTGAAACACTTAAGAATCAATGTAAATGCAGCTTTTCCCATTAGTTAATTTAATGCTAATGAGATGTTTCCAGAGCTGTATTGGATTACGGGACCATCAACGCTGATTTAAAAAGAAGCATGGTATCATTAAGTGTGTGTATGTGTGTGGATTTTATTTTTTTTATGTGAAACTGACCAGCTGTGACGATCAGTGAACACTGGGAGTCCATGATCCTCTCACACAGAGACTCAGAAGAAAAACCTGCAAACTGGAAACAGCAGAACAAACAGTGTTAACATCTCAAACATGGTCATGTCACACACAAACACACACTTCCTGTAATACACCACACACTCCTAACTCACCACTATGGAGTGAACAGCTCCGATGCGGATGCAGGCCAACATGGCTACCACCAGTTCGACCACCATGGGCATGTAAATGGACACACGGTCGCCCTTATTCACGCCTATAGACGAGGTCAGACAGGAGCGGGATGCAGCCAAAAACAGATTGTAAATGATATATCAATAATATGGATTTCATCAGGTCAGTATCTATATCAGTATCAGTGTATCAGATCAGTGCACCCACAGATCCAGGTGTGTGTCAGGTGTGTCATAACCTACCCTGAGACTTCAGGACGTTGGCAAACTGACAGACCCTCTGCAGCAGCTCTCTGTAGGTCACCGTCAGCTCATCACCAGGTTCATTGCCTTCCCTGAAATACACATCCAATGAATGAAGAGTTAATTACAGTCTAGATGTCATCAGGAAGATATGGGGCCCATATAATACTTTATATTTTATGTGAGAATCTTCTATGTGTGTTTCTATAACAAAAAAAGCAATAAAGAGGTTTAATCGCAAAAAAACATGTCTTTGTCAAACAAAGAAATAAACAATATAACATGATTATTAAAAATATAACGGGTAAGTCTTTACACCACTGTCTGTTTTTTCCCACATTCACAAAACACTGGGCTCAGAGATAGATTATGAGGAGGCAACTGGCCAGAGTCCCACAAAAGTCTAATTGGAAACATGCACCACTAAAGCACAATATCAACTTTTAAGATGTGTTGTTGAAGCTAGGGCTGCAACTGGAGATGGCATTCTCTATGCATGTTTCACTGTTCACACATACGGATTCAAAAAGCCACAGCTGATATTCACTGAGAATGAGACTTTCTGGCCTTAAGCTCCTACTTTTGAGAGGCCTTAGATTAATTGTGCAGCACTAATGAATATTCATTATTTTATGTATTTATCAAAGTATGATCAAATCACTGCCATTCCTGCACAGACAAAATGTTCCAAAACGCAAATCCACAGGTAAAAAAGGCGCCCCGGAGCCTTTCTTTGTGTCCCAGGGCGACCAAGCAGGTTCATCCAGCTGGGTCACTTGTGTCACTTCAACCACACGTCTCCACCACAACAGTCATAAAAATCTACACTCTTGCTGCAGCCACCTTCGGATTGGTAAAACTTCAGCCCAGTTGTGAAACCCAACTCATCTCAACTTTCCCCTTTTTCACAACAGACCATTGTCCCGGGTGTTTGAGGAACTGTGTGCTTGCAAAAGCATCATCCAAGGTCACATCCCTCACACACACGTGCACACACGTGCTTAATTTGTAGGAGTAAGACCTTTACATTAATAACATTGTCCTGAGAACAGACAGAGAAGTGAATGAAATGCGACAGCTCTGCCTCTCCACATTATTAAATACAGCCGTGGTCTTTAGTGAGCGTCGTCTCGCTCGTCTCTCAGCATCACGACTCACACACTGACAAACAGTGAGCGACGGGAGGAGAGAGGCAGGAGGGTCCGAAGCCATGTCCCAATTCTGTACTGTGAACCAACAGTGTATATAGTGACGCTGCAACTGACTGTTAGTGTCACAGTTGAGTAATTGGTTAAATTATTTTTACTACAGCCCTTGATACTGCTCCATTATATTTGATTTATTTTATTTTGAATGTTCTTCTGTAATGTAATTCTGTAACATGAAATTATGCAATATGTGCAAATAAACGACAACAAACATGTCACTCCTAACAAAACTTCACATATGTTCTTCAAAAGATTTAATACTTTTGTTCTACTAACCAGCCTGTTGTATTGTTGTTGAATAACATTTCTATTTATTTATTTTGCTTTTAAAATGATGTATTTTTGGTTTTTCTGAAGATCTATTTTTATATGAATCTTATTGCCAAATTATGTGTAATGCCAAAAGCAATTATTTATTATTATTAACTTTAGTTAGTAGTGTATATTATGGAACTAGGACACAGCTCAACAACCAAAGTGAAAGTGCACCTGAGGGAAACTGGTACATTTCCTGTGGAGTTTGATTATGTTAAATTTGAATATTCTTTTTTGTTCTGAGAAACCAAAGACACATTTCTACACATGAGAACCATGAAGTTAGTGCACTGACTGAGGGCAACACAAGTGGTTAAAAACAACATTAGGCCACAAGAAAAAGGCAGTCACTGATATAGGAAGGTTCTGGGTTAATATAAGGCTTTAAAAACAAGTAAAATTATTATGAAATCATTCTAAAAGGCACTTTTCCACTGGTCAAAAAAAACCCCTAAGACCCGCCAATAGCATTCACAACTGGGTCAAATGACTCTGCAGTAGACGCGTTTATTTATCGGCTCCTGCTCGATTTGGAATTGATGTAAATACAACATCTGGGTGAAGACGCCAATTTTCACCCATTTATGTGCTGTAACGTCTTTCAGATCACACACACTGTAAACACACCTGTGTCCTGTCCAGCACGGTGCTGTTGAGCCAGAAACACAGCGGTTACACTGCGCTCCTGCTGCAGCCCCGAAATAATGTGTGTGTTTCTCTCCGAACAGAAAAGCAAATTCGACTGTCAGTGGAAAACGGGTCAATCGGCTTTTATTAATGGGTTTATCCGCTTGTACCGAACGTTGGTGGGAAAAGGGTATAATAATGTTGCCCAGAGGAGCAGGAACAGGACGACACAGAATGAGCTGAACTACCCAAAACTTTGTTTCTGACAAATATTGAGTGAAACCAGTCAAGCACTATACTAAAGTTAACAGAGTTAACAGGCTTTTCTGTGACTTGTTTCACACAAAGTTCATCTAATTGAGCAGTGAAATGTAAAGTTAAAACTATTGTCAGATTCAGAAACCTCCTTTTTCTTTCATTGCTCAATCTGTTGGCCCTGTAGCACACACACACACACACACACACACACACAGGCCTTGCCCTCCTCTGGCTTCCAGCCCAAAACAAAAACACTTCAACAGAAATGAAGATTGCAAAATATCTGTTTCAGCAAGAGGGAAGATTTCTTACAGCTCACAAACTTCAGCTGAAGTGGTTAATGATCCAGAAACAAAAGCCAACACTGCTGCCTGTGTGTGTGTGTGTGGATTCCCATAGAGTTTCTGAATAGTGTATACTGTAACTGCAAGTGTGTGTTTTCCAGTATAGAGTAGGCGTGTTTGTGTTTGTGTGTGTGTGTGTGTGTGTGTGTGTGTGTGTGTGTGTGTGTGTGTGTGTGTGTGTGTGTGCGTGTGCGTGTGCGTGTGTTGTAGTGGGGAAGCCTGCATAGCTGAAAGGTCTCTGTGACCCATTTGGCACTGATGGGAGTTGCATTCACAGAATAACTAACACTATGATAAAGCTCTGACCTTCATAATAATTTCCAGTGTGATATGTGAGCTGCTGTGTGTGTGTGTGTTCACAGTCAGGTCTGCACGTTTCCAGCCTGACTTCAGTGGAAATCATTCGGCTGTCCCCCATACAAAGTGAAAGTAACATGTTGGCACCACGAATGAGCAGCCAGCTATGAAGGCCAGTCTAAAGCCCAGCAGGTTAACCACGGACGGATTGTAAGACAATGGGCCACTGGGCACAGACATGTAAAAGGCCCCCGCCCCCACCCCTACTACATAAGAGGGCACAAGTCATTTTGTCAAATTTTGCATTTTGAATGTTTTCATTTCTCATCTTTGTTAGTTGTTTGTGTGGCTGAGGTAATTTTTTCATTGATTTACTTGTTTTATCTCTTGGAATTGTTTTGCATCTTTCTGAGGCCCTTTTGCATCTGTTTTTAATCTTCTTTTGTCTCTTTGGAGTCATTGTGTGTGTTGTTGTAGTACAGATGTGCAGCTTATACCCTTTTCCATTTAGCTGCTGGAAACCATGAATTCAAGTCGTGCTGGTTCTCCATAAGACAACATGGCAACATGATGGGCTCCGTTTACTATCAAGTTCAGTTCTTCATCGAACATCTTGCTGTGGCTGTTTCTTCTTGTACTATTCGAACCTGCGATAAATTTTTTCCTGATATTTTCTGGGTATTGTACGCCTTTATATGACAGACGACAGTGGAGAGGAGGGGGGGTGATGAGTAACAAAGGTCCCCGGCCAGACGTGGAGTGATGACGCTGTGGCCCATTGTTGTTGTACAAGCTGCTAGGCCACAAGGCCCCGCCTCCCTGCAATATCCTAATAAACGTCCTGATCCAGTGACTACATATCAAACCTGTTGAGATGCTGCTCAGGTAAGGGCAGTTATCTCTCACTGTAGTTTACCTGACTGGTTCAGCACAGGCCAATCAAAGTGGCCACCACTGGGTCTGGGAACAGATGAAAGTGAACCCAAGTTTGGCAATGTGTAGCTGAGCCAAATGAGCCGAGTCTGACATGTCCTGAATGGACTGCACAGAGGATAAACCCTTTTGATTTAATTAACAAAATTGCCTTTTCTCCTGGCGCCACAAGTGATAAAGATCAACAAAGACCAAAGTTGTGTCTCTGACTTCATGTGTGTGTGTGTGTGATGATTATCACAGCTTCACATGGTGGCTATCGATTGTATATATTTTTGTCTTGTTGGAAATTTAATCACTGTACACCCATACATGACCTCAAAATAGTCATGTCATGTTACAACTCACTCTGCTGCTGGAATGAGCCCAACACATTCAACGTTTCAGATAGGAAGACGACTGAGTGCATATAGACTTCATGTGACCTGATGAGATCAGATCATTCAGCGCCTCTCTCTCCTCCTTCCTGTCAATATTTTTGTGTGATTGTGGTGTAGAGTGTAGTTAGAAAATAAACTGGATGAAAACAGTGATCTCTGCTATCAGGTCACACCCACACAGGCTGCAAATGAACCAGCTCAGATAAGAACAAACAGTCACTTCTCACAATAATTCAATACTTCGCACTCCCTGTGCAGAGCTGAAACAATTAAGTGGTGAGTAATTTGATAATCAGTAAATCATTTCAGTTCAGAATATTCTCTGGTGTCAGTTTTTAAAATGTGAGGTTTTGCTGTTTTTTTTGTATACGACAGTAAACTGAATATCTGCCATGTCTGTGAATTTTTAAATACAAATGATTAATTGATAATGAAAATAATTGTTAGCTGCAGCTCCACTTCTGTGCACCGCACATTATAACAAACTACTTTTGCAAAATATATTTGACTTTATTGATGCTTTATTTCCTGTTCTATTATCGACTTCTACACATGTTCACAAACATTTCCAACAAAGGTCACTGGCCATGTTTCTCTGCCGAGGCCAGAGCGATAACAGCACATACAGTGTCGAGCTCCAGCACACACACCTATAAATACACAAAAGTAAAACCTGTTTTCAACACTGTGGGTTTAAATGTCAGGGACCGGTGTGGACAACTCCCTCTGTCAGAGAAACACTTTCTTTTAAGACGAGATAGAGTGTGAGGACATGGAGATAAAAAAGACGAGTATGTTAAAAGGATGGAACAAAATGAAAAGAATAAATAAATGAAGCATCTATGAGAGAGCACTTATTTTCCCTCCAGCTGAAAGAAGGGACTTTCTACTGCTAAAAGTTAAAGCTATGCCTCCTGTAAGTAATCTAAAACAACATTTTGATCAGTCACAGAAGCTTTCAGAGGCCAATCTGCACATTAATTTCCCCCAAAACAAGGTCAGCCAAGACTTGTTGGCAGCTGTCCCTTTCAGTAAACAGGGAGAAGGTAATCCACTTTCTTACTACATGTGAGCAAGGACATGAGATAACAACCACTCAGAATATGAATGATTTATCTCCCGATTTATTCTCTTAACTTTTTCACTTCAAAAAAGGTAAGAAAACTCCAGATGGAGGACCAGTGTTCAGAGACGGCACACAATCGAGAAAATTACAATATGAAGTCAAATGAAGGCCGTTTATTCTTGAAACTTCACTTCCTGTGTTATATTTGAAGTGTTGATCCATAAGAAGATATATTTGTGGTTTTAAGAACCAAAAACAATCTCAATTTAGTTTTACATCTCCTCCCTCTCCCAAAAGGTCGGTGAGCCAATCAGAAGAGAGGAGGTTCTGAGCCTCTCTTCTGATTGGCTGACTGTGGTCTGAGTGATCGAATAAAAATATTTTTCACTACTTTCTTATATCTTAAAAACCAAATGATTAAATCAGTCAAACAAGACAATATTCAGCAGATTGGTATAATGAAAAAAATCATGAATTGCAAATCATTAAAAAATTACTCTTTTTAAAACTTAAAGACTCAACTATCAAAAAGTACCAAATGTTTTTATGTCCCTAGCAGGTAAATCACCAACACACTGTAGCAATCCATAAACCAAAAATAGGATCTGGATCATTACTGACTGATCTGTTGATTATTTTCTCAATTAATTGATAAACAAGACGGTTATTTCTCACAGGTCAAGGTGACTTCTCCTAATGTCTTTTTTTCTATTAATGATATTTAACTCACTACCATACATGACAAAATAAAAGCATCAATACTCACATTTGACAGACTGAAATGAACAAATAGACATTTTTGCTTGAAAAATTACTTTCAACAAGTAATTGATTATCAAAATAGATGCCCATTAATTTTCCAATGCCAACTAATTTATAAAATTGACTATTTGTTACAGCTCTTTATTCTGAGCTGTTTTCTTTTACCTGTAGCCTCTATTACTATTAATATCTTACATTACTTTGACCTAAAGTAAAGATTTGTGGATTCATCAGAAAATGTTGTTTCAAGCTTCTTTAATGTGAAGGTTTGATAGTAAAACGAGTATTTCAGGGGTATAACTGCTACCTTATAGACTAATCAATCGAATTAAGAGAAAATAATCTGCAAATTTATCAGTAATGAAAATAATTGTCAGGTGAATAATACTAACTTTTGACTAAACTTTCAGAGGTTTTTCCTGCAGATAAAAGTCATCTCATCTGTTTCTATAATCATAGCGACGGACCCACTCTCTGATATCACTGTTACATTCAATCACACTTTCCCACTTTCCTCCTCATCCTCTCCCTGAATAACCCTGGTTTAAAAGCCCTGTGTGGTCCGACTGCGTTCGTCTCTGTGGCTTCACCACTCAGGACATATGAGGACACATCAGTGTCCGGAGGCAAGTGACACAAAGAGGGAGAGGAGAGCAAAAGTGACAGAGAGGCTTCAGAGAAAGAACTCAGGAGAAGAGAAGAGAGGCTTTCAGGAAAAAAGGAACAAGTGCAGTGTTTTCATTAAAGAAAGTCCGAGTCAAGAGAAGAGGAAATGAAATGAACATGAGCAGGTATGTATCTGTAAAGAAATAAGACAAAGATGACAATGTTGCAGATGTGTGGACAGAGGACAAAATAAAGTCTTTACATAACTTCACCCCGCAGACCACTGATGCAACAGCAACTGATTGTCCTCTTAATAACAAGCTGCTTCATGTCGTATTGAAAACTCTCAGTTGAAGCCGACATATACTGCATACTGGTTTTCCAGTTACTATGATTCATTTGGGCATCAGGATGTCAATTTAAATCGATTAGTTAATAATTACATTATCAATTTTTCAATGCAGAAGACGAGGACGTGCGATGTAACTGTCATGTTGCGCCACTAGGTGGTGCTTCTTACCGTTTCATGAGATGGTGTTACATGTGTTAGCACAAAAAAACGAATTACCTCCTTTTATCAAAAGGAGGAAATAAGCGACTTCCTGTGCTTCACTGCGCCCACATCGTGTTGATGAACACTGCAGCGTGACGTTGTGAAAACTCCATGTTTTGCTATCTATCGCTATCTGAGGCTCATGCTAACGTCAAACTGGACTGGATAAAAGTTTGGCAAGTATTAAATTGACAGTATTAAAGCTGAGTCAACAAAGTAAGCTGTAGCAAACAAAGTATAGGTCTCTCCTGTCATGCAGATAAGGTTTGTGTATTACCTTAAATAAAACCAGTAAAATCAGAGTGTGCTTTAGGGAGACTAGGGAAACCTGTTTCATGTTTGACAACATTAGAGGTTATTTACAGCTGAAGGCTGCAGCTCTTCTGATGCTCCTGAAAGCATGTGTTGGATGCTCGGAGCATGTGTTTACTCTGTTTAACACTGTGTTTGTCCGGCCAATCGCCGGAGCTTAAACTGAAGTCACTATTTCATGTTTCTTAATTTATAATTCAAGTAGCTTGCTGTTTACTTAACCACGAAGTGTGCAGCAAACACAGGTCACGTCTGTAGTTAATGGTTTTGTTATGGAAAAAAACCACTGTGACATGCGACCCAGTTTATGACAATTGTGAACATAAAGTAATTAAAGGTTATGTTTTTTACTTTACCCTCTTTACTCTTTACTCTTTACTCTCTCAACCTGTTTTAATTAGACCTAATTTTCCTCTCAGGCATTTTATTGATGCTCATCATTGTTTTGATTTTTCCTGAGGCTTTTATTCACTTTTATTTTCTTTATTTCATGTATTTATTCAAATGTCACTTTGTGGCCTGTTTTTAAAAGTGCTGCATGAGTAAGATTTAATATATTAGCATTGATATTTATGTGGAAAATGAGCAAAGACTGAAGAGGAGATAGAGGAGTGTGTGAGATGGAGACAAAAGAAAAAGAAAGAACAGAAAGAGAGGAAGTGTATGAGAAAGAGAGAAAGACAAAGGAGAGGGGATGACTGCAGCTCCATTCATAAGATCAGTTGGCATTCAGTCCTGTCATTGTGTTCACAGGGGCGACCCCCACCCCCCTATTAAGAGCCTACACACACACACAAGCACGCACGCAGAGGAGGCTTTAAATACATTCCTCACACACACACACACACACACACACACACACACACACACACACACACACACACACACGAAAATTGATTTTCTCCTGATAACTGATGTAGGGTTACAATTAAATCACTTTTGTAAATGGTTGTTGCACTAATTGTGTTGATGGTTTTCTTTGTCGTGCTGCAGGCAACCTGTGTCTGCAGCAGAGAGCAGGTAACCAGAGCAGGCTCATTAACCTGTGTGGGCACCCTGCGGAGTTCTGACCAATAGCAGCACAGTGGAGAATTGGTTTTATGGACCCGTCTGAGCAGGCACACAATGACGACGGTGACGTGATGGTGTCGCACTATTAACCTGATCTATACATGCCGGGAGATGCAGCAACGTGCCAGCAAAAGGCAGTGAATAAAAAAACGGTTGGTAAGTAGACATGGATGTAAACTAAACTTAAACGATACAGGTTTAAAGATTCACGAATAAATAAATCAATCAATCAATCAATCAATCAATCAGCTTTGAAAATGTTTTATAGAAAAAGACAGAAGTGAATTTAACATGTTTGTTAAACCTCACACTGTGTTTTGCTGCGTTACACTGAATGTAAACTTAAACTCTGTTGAATGTTTATACAGAAACTCGACAGAAAACCTTCCCTTGATCACTGTGCTCTTCTTTGTAGCACATGACAACTTCATTGGCCTACTTATGTTGTTTGTGTGGTATTTACTGTTATAACTCTGTTTCTGTGTTGCCTTCTTGGCCATGACTCTCCTGAAAACTATTTTAATCTCACTGTGTTTTTTACCTCGCTGAATAAAGGGATGGAAAAGAAGGAAAAACAACTCACTGGTCAGAATAACTCAAGATGAACTTGCTGCACCAGAGAAGAAACGCTGAAGGCAAAACATCAGCACTCGCATCCTATTACATTTAATTAACTGTGGGAGTCATAATCATAATTGCAGACATACGCAACCAAATTAAAGAAGTGAAACACACTCCAATGCACCTCACATCATCAGCCATAAAACCACAGACACAGCTTCATAACTACAGACGCACTGCAGTGCTGACCACTACAAGGCCACCAAGTGTTTCACCAAAGGACCGGAGATGAGAGAGAGAGAAAACACACACTCATACTTACCAGTAGAAGGCCACTTTATCGCCGAGTTTCTTCTCATGGACGTTGCGGTCGAGGAGGTTGTAGCTGATGTTGGTGGAGGCACCTTCCATGAACTTGACGAAGATTTCTCCTTTGGTCACATCAAAGTTGTAGTCGAGGAACTGACCCGTGTGCTTGGTCTTCCAGAAGAAATCTTTGGCGATGTCTCCCCAGAACTCTGCAGCACAGAGAGAGAGGGGTCAGTTGATCAATCACACACAGTCATTTCACAAAAATGATCTGCAAGAGCTGCTTACAAATAAAAAAAAAATAAAAAGGCAAATGGCGGCATTTCCCCAACTATCAACAGCCTGCAGATAAATGTGTGAGTCCTGTTCCTGCATTAGTCACATATGCATGAACTTTGATATGATTAATGGATGGTGTCAAAATCAACAGGAGAGGAAATTATCTTATGTTGCAAATCACAGTTTGCATGTTGCAAGATGCAGCTGGTGAAACAGACCAGAAGGACCAACGGTTACCAGTTTTTTTTTATGAAAGATTTCTTTTGACTTAATCATTGAATCTTTTGACAAAGGAAAAAAAACATTCCTTTTGCATTTGAGAAGTTACAACCAGCAAATATTTAAAGGGGTATATTTCATTGATTATCAAAATGGTTTCTGTTGATTAACTCTTCAGTCAACTGACTCATCTTTTCTAGCTCGCCATTAACACTAGGGCTGCAACTAATTTTATTTCATGTTTTATTTTTACTGATTATTTTCTCAGTCATTCAATTAATCAGTTAAAGCTCCAGAAAATGGTGAACATTTTTCATCAGTTTCCCAGTGTCCTCTAATTTTTTTTTCTTGAAAAATTACAATTATGGGTTAAGGTTTAGGGTTATATTTCATATTATATTATCCATTCATAATTACTGATGCTTTAAACGCAGCATTGTACTGTTGTAGCTGGTTGAGGTTGAGCTGCAGGACTTCAGTGGTCATGCTCCGACTTTCTGAGCCCATAAACTTTGGAGCAATTTCATAAAGTCACTGTAAATAATTAACATCCGTCTTTCAAGGTACAACTAAAACGAAAGCTGGTTTAACTGCCAACATTGTGACTGTCGTAATTTAAGGCGTTTATCATTAACTTACACAACTGTAAAATCACAGTAACCCAACTTTATTACTTCACCATTGTACAACTCTACAGGACGTATATGTCATTATTAAACTCCAGCATGGAGCCCATCATCGGACAGAGAGCCACTGAGCCTGAATCCAGCTTCCTCCTGCTGCACAAACTTGTTTGACAGCCTCTCCTTTACTCTGACGTACTTTACACACCCTTAACCGCTCCTCCTTCACAAGGAAGCAACCTGAGCTGCTTCTTTGACCAACAATGGCTCTACAGATACAGCATCCCCTTCTCCCCTCCTGCCTGACGAGGTTGGTATAGGCTTGTTCCAACCAAAGGCCACGACAGAGCTGCTTCCTCATTACCAAAGAGGTCATAAAGTACAGTCAGTCTGCAGATAACACTGAGTTAAATGTAGATCCTGTTCACACCTGGCATTAAGAGACCACCTATGATCAGATCTCATTTCCTGCTCCTTATGCAAATACAGACGTACAGCATAATTTCTGGCACATTACATTGCTGCAACTCTGTCTCTTTTAATGAAATGCATGGGCTTTAACACCATCACGGAGTCAGTTGCTGCCTTTAAACTGCATGTGACAGACAGCGGTGGAGGAAGCATTCAGATCTTTTGCTTAAGGAAAAGAACAAATACCACAAAAATAATCCGTACAAGTGACAGTCCTGAACTTAAAATGTTAAAAAATTAGTACAACCACGAAAAAGCAGCTAAATTAAATGTACCAAACGCAGAGGAATCTCCCCCATGAGTGTTGTAACATTACACATCACATTTTACAATAATTATTACTGCTGCTGCTTTAATGTAAAAGCAGCATTTGGTTAAGGTGCAATTTCATATAATGCTGCAACTAATGATTATTTTCATTATGGATTAATCTCCTATTGAAACTAAATTAAAGATCATCACATGGGAGAAGCCGGAAGCGTGAGATGTTTGGCATTTCCTCTTCAAAAATGAATCAATTTATCAACTTTTAGATTTTAGTTTTACTTGTAAATACTATAAACATCAACAACACAAGTTCTTTTTAGAGTTTGTAAAAATCTTAATTTGTGAAGTAACCAGTCAGTCAATCGGTCAGATAAATTAAGTGGAGCAGAAATATAAAGTGGGATGAAGAGAAAATACTGAAGTTCAACTACCTCAGGTTTGCACTTGAGCAAATGTACCAACGTTGGTTTCCACCACTGGGGGCAGGTGTACTCCTCTTTACTCCACTGACAGACACTTGAACTGTGACTTACCATCTGGATTCTCTATAGATTTCACGTAGAGCTCTTTGTATTTCTCAAAGCTGGGGATGTGAGCCTGCTTCTTCAGGTCCTCAGACCCGTGGAAGACGTCTTCCTTCGGGGGTTTGTCTGGAATCATCTCTGAAACGTTTTGTGTCGGAGCACACTTCACTACCGGACGGATTCCGTCTATTACACGGACAGATGCTCTCACAGATAATCGATATCAGCACCGGAGGACCCGCAAGGAGGCTGCAGAACCCCCTCCCCCTATGAGCAGCACTATGAATCAATGCAGCTACGGGGTTAGCAGGATGCTAGCAGCAAAGTTCATTCAGACTTCCTTGTTTAGCGGAGTGATTTTTGTTGCTTTTTGGGTCAATCTTTGCCTGCAAAAGCCGAGGTTGGCGCCAACGCGTGCAGCTGCGTTTGTTAAGTAAAGTCCAGGTCAGTTCTGGTGCAGCTCCGGGTGAATCTCTTCGCTCCTGGTGGTAAAGTCCTGCACACACGGACAAGATGAGGGGGTGCCCCGCCAAGCTAACAGGCTAAGCTAGCTCACTCCAGCAGCAGAAGAGGAAAACGAGGGAGATGCACTTGAGCGCCGAGACGAGCCCCGCTGTTTTAGCTCTATGGACTTAGTCCGTCTTCAATAGTCACATTTAAAGCTTGTTTCCAGTCAGCAGAGTATGTTTCATGCTGCCCGGGAAGGCGGAGGACGACTGTTTTTGTCCCAGCTCTGACACTTCGCTGCTTCTTCTTCTTCGCCAGTCTTTTTCTGAGCTCGACTCTGTTTGGTCCTGACCAGCAGCCAATCAGAGCTCACGATGCATTTACATACTCCTGGAAAGCTCATAATTCAGAACACTACCAGCAGTAAATGCGACCCCTTGTTGCATTCAAGTGGTTGTCGTAAATGTTTAAAGCATACCACAAAATAAGTTTTTTCTGACGGCAGAACTTGTTATGTTGTGAAACTCAAATATGAAAGAATAAGGAGGAGGACCAAAAGTTATTCTTAAAACGGTTCAGGCAGCAGCACACCTCCAAATATCTCCAGTCTTAATACAGGACAAAAAGTTATAATTAAAAGTTCTACAGATTCGTTGGGTGTTTTTACGAACAAAAGGGCTTGAAGTTGTCTACTTCAAAATCTGTGACTCTCTTAACTTATTTTTTAGAAACATAAATTAAACTGTCAACATTGTTATGACAGTCTCAGTGTTGTCCAACACTGTCCTCTATGGACATGATTGTGTTTTACACCTGTAGTTGAAAAGGGAAGAAGACAATTTATTTATTAAAAGAAAACAAACACTGAAAAAAAGCATAAAACATTTAAAAAAAAATTGAAATAGATAATAAATCTCTTCATTGTCAATTGTATTGAAACATGCCCATCTACCACTAATTAGAGCACTTTAAAAAGAAAGAGACAACCTATCCATCCCTCAGCCAAAACCCAACCCAACACACACACACACACACACACACACACACACACACACACACACACACACACACACACACACACACACACACACACACACACAGATACATATTAAAACACTTTACATTAAAAGGCCTTATCAAAAATATCAATATTATTTAGAAAAGTGTGACCAATTAAGCCTGAGCAAACAAAAAAATTAGCTGGTGGTGGACACCTTAATATCAATATTATAATAATATAATATAATAATACTTTATAAACAGCATGGTTTCCTCGCATGTCTTCAGTGCTCAAGCCCTAAATATCCTTATGTTTAGACTACAGTCTATTGTTGTTGTGTGTATCCGTCTATCTATAACTGTGATCAGTGGCATGAAGGATGGCAGTGAAATTTGGTCTGACAAACAACAGGTGGCAGTAACATTCAACTTTGGAAGGAAACACACTTCAGACAGCAGCAAAACCTGCCGAAGAGAAATGAAAGCAGCCAGTTAAAGACAAAATGAAGTAGCCTACTGTATCAGGAAAGGAGGAAAAATACTACTAATAATCAATGAATCCTGGGTAAAAAGAGCAAATGTCCCTTTGGCACTGCTAAAAGTCAAGACAGTCAAATGTGATAGAAAACAATAAAATTGTTTCTTTTTGTTATTTTTCAGTCACACTTTCATACAGAAAATGAGAAAAATAAATATTATACACTAAAAATTGGTGGGGGCAAGGGGGTCTACTGGTGTTCACCTTTCTTGTCTGACCCCTGTTGACTATATAAACCTTACATATGACAGTGATGTAAAACAGGAAATACAAAATATAAGTACAGTAAAAAGAAAAGTCTTAATACAACAACAAATGAATGTAGATAGGAGTAGCCATGTTTCTGTCTGTTTCCTATTACAGGGAATTCTGTGCAGAACTGAAGCAGTGACAGTCCAGAGGCTCGCGCTCTTTCTGATGTCACAGCGCTGGACCGCTGAAGGTCAAAGGTCAAACACAGGCTCGGACTGAGGGATCATGTGTGACTCACAAGGCTCCTTTGTTCTCTTTGTGTTTAATCATGTTCCTCCTCATTCGCTGCATGTTCCAGTGTAATTATTACACCCAGTATCGTTTAAAACACAGAGGGGCAGATTAATTACAAATACTTGAAATATAAACAAATAAAATCTGTTACTAGCAGTAGCTTCTTTCCACTGGTGGAAATGAACCAAGTACATTGGTACATTGTACTTTATTTAGGTATATCAAAATTATGATATTTTATACTTCTACTCTATGACATTTTACATTTTTACTTGCCTATATTTATTTAACTTAGACCTGCTCTGGTTGGAGTTGTGTTGGGATTTACTGTATGTGAAGTCATCATGTCATAAGAATTATAAAGTTGGAAAATGTCCCGAAACAACATTAAAATATTAAAGGTTATGTTACATTAAAAGAAAGTACAAATGTCAGATGTATAATAATCTATATCTCTGATTGGGTAGTCATTGTCTAATCAAACATGTATGAGTAGGAGGACATCACTGACAAATGACTCAGCCAAGAATGTTTTTTTACTTTAGAGCATCATTATTTATCAACTATTTATTTATTGATTATTAGAAGTTACATCGTTTTATTTCCTCTTAACTGAGATCTTCCTCATCTGTCACCTCTTTTTCCTTTGAGTTCCCATTACTTATTAATATAATGATAATTATTTTAATTTCATCAGCCATTTATCTATTTTTATTTTTGTTTTAATTGTTTAATTGTATCTAAATTTCTCTGTAAAGCACTTTGGTCAACACCTGCTGTTTTTTAAATGTGCTTTATAAATAAACTGGACTTGACTCTTTGATTCATAGGTTTGAACAATGCGGTTATGATGATCAAGAACTTAAAAGATCGTGTCAAGACAAACAACAACAGGCCTCCGCCAATGTGGAAATACTGTTTTATTGTCCGTATGAAACTTGATTCAAGAAAATCGAGTTTAGCAGAATATAACAAACACATCAAAGTCCAGCAGAGAGAAGAGAGGGAGGCCTAGACAGAGAGGAGAGACCAACAGTGTACACACACATCTGCACTGACTGTTGAGGGGAAAGGTCAGAGGTCAGACACCGTCGCCTTTTAAAGCCATTATCTCACACACACACACACCTGCTTGACGTTCCAGGTCTTCAGCCGAGCTGTCATCAAACAGAGACATTTAAATCGTGATTTAAATCAGTCGGAAGGCCTCAACATGACGATCGTGTGTCCCCATAGCAACCACGAACTCCGTCAGTGAGTGTGTGAGTGAAAAAGAAACTTGTACCAATTTAATACCAAACAGCACACACAAAGTCCTTCTCAGTTAACACTTACAATAACACACTTTACTACTATCATTAAACCAGACAGGAGTCAACACACTATGTGAAATACTTTCTACTACTTCTCTGGAAAAACAGGCCATTGTCAAAACCTCAAAAACAAAAATCTCATTATGTTACAAATCAGACTGGAGAAGAAGCTGGAGCCATGAGAGTGAGTATCATGGCTCATTAGACACAGGCTGTCAGGGAGTCGGTGGAGGGAGGAGGTTACATTGGCACTGTAAAGAGGCCACTGTGTAAAGGGGGGGGACATCCACTCCCCTCCGACATTGCATAACAGAAACCGCTCATCTACACTGTGTCCTGCAGTGTGCGTCTGTCCTCAGTCTGCTACGATTTGTCTCGGCATTAACCCACCAAAGAAACATGAACTGGTTTCCCCCACAACTGTCTCACTATCAGGAAAAATAACTTCAATAACTATTGAATGTGGAGTTTTGACACAAAACATGAAACTTTAACTGGTCAAATCTGTCCTGAGCTGCTGCTGCATCCACCTCAGAGTCCCAGATGGGTGGAGTTTAACATATATCAGTCAGATTTTCAATGACTTGGTTGTGCTTCAGCTTTCAGTGTACATATCGCGGTGGCACAGCTGAAACAGTCAGTTAATTGATTGATAAAAGTTTAATCAGCAGCTATTTTGATAATCGATTAATGGTTTGACTCATTGTCCGAGCAAACCTGCCAAGCATTTGCTGGTTGCAGCAACTAATCACTCACTCTGAATGACTTTCTGATCTGGGCATTTGTAACAGTTTATAGATGAAACAATCGATTCATTTAGAAAATAAACTCAAAGATCTTAGCTCAAGGTGTGTTCTCTGGCACAGTCTGCACAATAGTGGGTTTTAGTTACAAAACATTTTCTTTGCACAAACTTAATCCTGACAGTGAGGAGATTTTTTAGGGGAAACGCTGCACATCATCTCCGGTGACCGTTTGCTGTTGTGTTGTCTCTGTAGAGTAGTGAAGAATGACTTATATTCTGACTTTCAGCTTCAATTTGATGCAGAGTTTGGATTGACATCAGAGGAGCATGAGGAGAATTACAAATCTGTTTCATGCACAGCTCCAAGAATGTGTTGGAAAAATTCATCTAAATAAAATCATGATATCCTCTCAATGTAAGACTGACGCTCTGCTGCACCCTGACACACGCTCTAGGTCCCATATTATATAAAAGGTAGATGTCCATGTGTTATTTGATTATAAAGCACGTCTAGGTTCTATATTAATACTGTGAAAGTATCAATGCTCTCAGTCCACAGAGCACACAGCCTGTATTCAGAAACTGAGCCTTAAAATGAGCCATCATGATGTCACAACAAAGGAGTCACCGCTCTCTGCCATGCCCCGCCCACCTGGACCCACCATCCAACCTCGCAGGATTTGGTTTCTCTGAGTGTTTACCTGAAATCTGCTATATTTTTATAGGATCGCTCAGAAAACAGTCAGCCAATCAAAAGAGCGCCTCAGAGCCTCCTCTCTTCTGATCGGCTAAACAGCAGGGAGCCAGCTTCTTGTCTTCAGCAGTGAAACATGATCACATGAACTGAAGAAGTGACAGACTCTGATAATCTGCTTGGTGGATTTCTCTACATAATTTTTTTCCAGCTGTATTCTCCATAAAATTGGGGGACTGTGAGTAGACACGTCCTTCGCTGTTCAACAAATACAGACGTGGAAACTGTCAAATTAAAGCTGAAAGTCAGTCAGCACTTTAACCTCACACGCACCAGCCGATGTGCCGGAGTACGCAGATTAAAGAACAAAAAAAAACATAAGCTACTGCAGTTGCACATCACTACACTACGAGTTTGACTGTGCTTAGAAAAAAGAAACTTCAATTCACTCTTTGGAGTGTCGAAAAAGACATTCTGAGAAATGATTTGGAAGTTAGTCGTAAAAGTGGAGATGTGTTTGAGTATCAAGGAAACTACCAGAAAATATATATTTAAAAAAAAAAAAAAAGAATCAGTCCAAGCACCCTCTGATTCTGTGCAACATTCAATCTTCCTCATGGAAGTGTTTGTTAAAGGCTCCGTCACATCATGCAGCTACAACATTTCAATACTAAACTGATCCGTTTATCCAAAGATGCACATGCTCAACTCAGCACCCAAAGCCAATTGATCTTTAATTTAATTCTACAGAAAATCATTTTGTACGTCTGCAGCTGTGATGAAAGTCTACATTTATATCACTGTGGAAACAAACAGGTGGCAAGAAACAAAAACAAATAACTCACCAGAAATCCTTCAAATTAAATTCCACTAGCATCACACATCGTGAACATATTTCTTATGTTTGTTTGCTTTATGAGCATCTGATGGAAGACAGGCTGGTCTGCTGCACCCTGACACATCTGAGATTTTGTCCAAAACACCTCCAACATTGTTTATTTCCAGGACACATTAAAAATATGACTGTAACAGTACAAACATTTACCCAAAACAGCAGAGACTTACATTAACGTAAAATAAAAAATATCTGCTTATGAAAAAAAGAAAAAAAAGTATATTTATGAATAAGGCCATTGATAAAGTTATGTATTCCAACAAGATACTGTTAACAGGGTTTGTGTGAAATCAACACTACACATCTTACATAGTACAGTGGAAAAAACTGGTCTCAAATTAGATCAATAACAATATTAGTATTAAAATTGGTCAATCAGGGCGTGGAAATACAAAAACAAGGGTAAAAACACTTGTCACTGTTGCTAGTTGCTAGTTACTAGTGTTGCAAGTGTTAGTTTTTAGTTTCATATTGATCCCACATCAAAGTTTCATCAATCTGCCTGATGACACGGCCGGGAGAAGCACATACAGCTCAGCCGGGCAGATTCTGGATGATGGTCTCGACTGTGGCAGGCTACATGTGGTGAACACACCGATCAGCCACAGTCAGAGCTCACAGTGTTTGTAATGTTGGCTGGGGGCTGATTAAAGGCCACTGGTATAAAACAGTGCATCTGCCCTAAAACAGACTTTCAAAAAGAAAAGAAACAAAAAAAACCAAAATAAAAACAAACAACAACAACAAAAAGAAAAACGTACAAAACAATCACTGTTGATCGTGCAGTCTTTTTTTTTTTTTTTTTTTACTAAACACTGGCATGTTGATCAAAAGACGGCCGTCTGCAAAAGCTTTAAACGTCATCATCTCACATCGAGCGGAGGAGTAAGCCACTTTCCTGGTATTAAATAATTGCACGTTTACGAAGCGCGAAATGTGAACACCAAGGGTGAGTGGGAGCGAGTGGGTGGCAAAAAGACAGCTGATCTGCTACAGGAAAACAGCAGCCACGTTTTCATTAAACGAAACCCCTTTTTTTCCTCTGTTGTGGTGGCCGGAAAAACGTTTCTGCACACAAGTAAAATCTTTCCAACAGAGTGATCATTTAGTGAGCGTGAGAAAACACATACATATATATTAAAAAAAAAGGTGACAGGGAAAACCAGACAAACGAAGAAGAAAAAAATGGAGTGGGAAGAAAAATGTGATAAAACAGTAGCATTAATTTACAAAAGGCTGAACAGGACAAAATCAAAATGGTGTCCTTGGTGGCGACAATTTGTGTGAAGAAAAAAAAAAAAAAAAAAAAAAAGGCCAAGAGAAGACCCGGCTGCTGCCTTGTCCCAGACTAAAGCCTGAGCCCTTCAGCGTCAGTGCGTGTGGTCTACCGGGCGCTAACTAGCTAACAAACTAATCCTCTACATCTGAAGTTAGCTGTGTTTCTGAAAGCCTGCTGCCTGGGTCAAATTCAATTTTTGCCATTTCAAATTGGGACCAGTCAGCAAAAAAAAAAAAAATATATAAACTACACCTCAGATTTGGTTCAAAATGCTGCAAAACTAAGTCTTCTAGTCGGGAATGTGTGTGTTTTTTCCTGCTTTTCTTTCCAGCAAATCAAAATTGGTGTCAACAGCAGAGGCACCAAACAGCTGCAGCGCCGTCAAACAAAAAAAACAAACCGTCAGGGTTAGTTTGGGACAAAGTTATTGGTGAACTGACAGCCGGGTCTTCAGAGGAGGTTCGTCACGTTTTGATTTGTTTCAAATTGATTTTTTTTTTCTTTTCTTTTTTTAAACACATACAACCACACACACACATACACACACACACACACACACACACACACACACACACATATACACATACAGAACATCACCGTGTTTTTCACACTGAAGTCCATTACAAAAACCAGATTTACACTGCACGATCTGGTTTTGGGAAGGCTTGGGATTACAGGTGAGGGTGGGGACTGGGGTTTTTGCAGACTGACGGGTGTGTAAAGAGAAGAGGCAGTGACCGAGGCTTTGTCGATTATTCGTAGAGGATGTTTCGGGAAGAGGAGGAGTGGATCTGTACGGTTACGGCGGCTGAAGGCTAGAGGAAGAAGTCCAGCAGGTCGGGATTCGGGTTCAGGAAAGGTGGTGGTGTGGGGGGGGGTGGGCGTAGGGGGCACAAGTCGAGATCAGGTTTGGTGTTGGATATAAAACCAAACTGGCTGCCTTGGCTTGGGGAAGGATCTCGTTTGTAGACCAGGGCATCTAAGTGAAAAGTTGCTTGCAGTCTTGAATATTAAAACTCCTCCTGCTCCTCAGCATCCGGTATCACAAAACCCTCCTGGAGAGACGGAGACAGAGGGGGAGGGAGGGAGGGGGTGAGGAGATATGAGTGAAGAGCACCAGAGACAATTTAGAATAGCCTGGAGTTTCAGTTTTGGTGTCAGTGGTTTGAGCTTTGTGGGGAAGTCTGAGAGCCCGACTTACATAACATACACACATTATAGCAGTTACAACATAGAGGATCTCAACAGGCTTGTGCTGATTGACAATCAGACCCAATTATCTACGATTGAAGAGAGGATCAACGATTGTTTTTCGTCCTTGTTGATTAAGGAATGAATCCTTTATAGAAAAATATAGTCAGAGGTTTGAAATTTGATCGTGGTTGATAAACTCTGACAAAATGAACACAGATTAATGACAGCAGCTGTGCGGTGAGATCCCTACACTGACATCACACTATCAGTCTGAGACTTATCCAAAAAAAAAAACATTTTTCAAAACAATCAGGAAACCCCCCCCACCACCCAACAACATCTTTATTTATCAGATGTGCACAGGCACATTGAATACTGTCTGCTCAACATGCACCAGTGAAGCCCTCCAGCCTTTAGAGAGCGAGCTGCATGCCATTCCTCTGCAGGAATTTACACTGGCATCAGCAGTTGTTAACAGCAGAGCAAATGGGCTTTAATCTGGTACTGAACTAAGAATGTATCACAGAGCACACTCGCTGACACAGGATACTTTAAAGAACAAGCCTGGTGATATTCTATATTTTTGTTAATGTCAACAAATCAACAACACGTTACGTCATCACTCAACACTTTTCCTCTACCCCAGCCAGCTGCTGGCATTCAACCCCAAACCCATCTGTTCCAAGTGAAGACAAAATCTTAAAAAATGAAACAGCTCGCAAATTTATCATTTCATTTTTAAAAAGGCTCTTTAACTTCCTTTTTTTTCAACAAACCTTATTCAAACAGGAGGAAATACTGCATCTGTTGGGGACTATTCTCTGAGGCGGTGAGCTAGTGTAGGGATCGACCTACATGGTTTTCTCAGGGTCAATACCGATTATGAGTAATCAAGGAGACCGATAACTGGTATTTGGAACCGATATGCCAACACAAAACTACTGCTACATAAGGACACTCGCCGTGGTGTCCAGGTGTCGTAACCAATCAGATGGTGCTGTGGGTGAGACATTGCTCCAGACCACAGAGCGGTGACTACTGACAGGGACCGGGGACTGCATCAGAGCCAACGTAGCACATTTTTAAAATCAATTCATATTATTGGTTATCAGTTAAAAAATAAAAACTGCTTACAACAGATGAGACACTCACGTCTGTGGCATAGAGGATGTCTACGATCCTCTGCAGTGTGGGGTCGCCCTCTCCTTCCTTCTCCTGACAAATCAGCTCAATGTTCCGCAGCTTACCAAAATAAAAGTCTCTCTCCTTCTCCATGTCCTGAATGGTAGACTTCAGGATCTCCAGCTATGGAAAAAGGGAAAATATAACATTTTTTGTTTTGTTTCCAGTGTTGACAGTCTACTTTTACACCTCCTCTTTCAATACACAAAAGCAAGCTCATTTCAATATTATGTAAAAGTAGTTTAATTTGCTTGTTGTAAAACTAACAAGTTACTTCATTTTTCCATGGTGATTGTTTGGATTTAGTTTTTTCACTGATCATATAGAAAGGATTTTTTTCCCCACAGTGCTGTACTGACCTCATTCAGGAGCTCCGCCCTCTCCTCATCACCTCCTCCCATCCCCGGCTTCCTTGCGCTGACGGGAGCCAACTTTGGCGCTACCTTGGCAACAGGTGGCCTCTGAGGAGCTGAAGAGACACATAGCAAAAGACAAACTTCACCTTTCACAGCAGGTGAATTGAACCAGGCTTTTCCTGTCATAATTCATTATAAGTTTTAAACTGTTTGACCAACCAGAGCTCTTACCTTGACTGATGGCCTTTTTAGGGGGTTTGTTGAGAGCTGACGTTGCAGCGTTAGGTGTGGGCATGGCGTCCTGGCCCTGCCTCGCCTCCACTGGATCGTACTCCTTTCCATCATAGTTGGCATCAAAGAACTTCTTAAACCACTGAACAAACTCAAAGTTGTCCTGGAACTTCCCCTTCACCAGTTTGTCCACTGGAATGATCTGTGAGCACAAAGAAAAATATCAATATTCTGTGTTCATTAACTAAATAGACATATACCCCTGTCAGTGCAATTCATTAGCTTTGGTATTGATACCAAAATGAAATATGTCCATTATATCTTCGCAGAGCCCAATGCAACATATTGAAAATGCTTGTTTTGTCCGACCAACAGTCCAAAAGCCAAAACTATTCAATTTACTATCATACAAGATGAAGAAAAACAGCAAATCCTCACGTGAGAAGCTGAGCTTATTTTGAAAAATGACTGGATCAATATATCAATTATCAAAATTTATGCCTGTTAATTTTCTTAAACTTAATCATTTCAGCTCTTCTTACTATAAATTGCAAAAACAAAAATCAGAGTTACAAATATTAGTCAACATAAAATAAATCAACTATTTTGATACAATTGTATCTAATTGTTTTAGTTATTTTAGAAGCAAAACAAAATGCCAAGCATTTGCTGGTTCCAGCTTCTGTGAGAATTCGATTCACGTCAGCTGCTGTTTGGTGAGCATAGAGAGGTGTGTCTGTGTAGGATCATACTGATGACTATCTTCTATGGACAGTGGCTGAGGTTTATGCAAAAAAGTTGCCAGATTTGTCACCGAGGGCTTTTTAATAGAGACAAAGGTGCCAAACTACCAACAATGTTTATTTGCGCCAAATCATTTTGAAAGAGCAACAACCAATGGGGAAACTAACACTCTAGCTGGCTGACCAATGGAGTAACCTTTTCACTCAGTCATACGGCATTTAGCTGACCAACGGTGTAACTTCACTCATTCAGCACTATAAACAACACAAAGCCAAAATGTACATTATAATACCTATTGAAATACTAGATAGTAAAAAAAATGCTTCATGGTTTATTACCTACCAGGTTTCTGAGTATGTAGCTCACTGAAATAGCAGTAAGGAAAACTGTTTAAAAATGTCAGTGAGCAAAAGAACATAAAAAGGTCCCATATTGTATAAAGGTAGATGTCTTTTTGATTATAAAGCAGGTCTAGGTTCTATATCAATACTGTGAAAGTATCAAAGCGCTCAGTCCACAGAGAAATGCACACAGCCTGTATTCAGAGACTGAGCCTTAAAACAAGCCGTCAGGACTCTGTAACTTTGTGATGTCACAACAAAGCAGTGACCACTTAGCCAAGCCCCAAGCCCCACCCACCTGGACCCATCATCCAACTTTGCAGGATTTGGTTTCTCTGAGTGTTTACCTGAAATCTGCTATACTTTTATTCGATTGCTCAGAAAACAGCCAATCAGAAGAGATGCTCAGAGCCAACTACTGACTAGCCGGAATAAAATCACAAACAATGTATGGCTTGTTTGGACGCTCGACCAAGAAAAGGTGTTTGTTAAAAACTAAAAAATGTCTTCCCTGCTGATGCAAACATTAAAATATGGGGCAAGCAAGAATCGAAGCCACAGTGAGGAAATTGGAGAAGCAGTAAAAAAAAAACAAAAAAAAAACAGGAGAAGTCAGTGGGAAAGGCTGAGCAGCAAACCCAATTACTCAGCAATGGAGGAAGCTGACATCATTGGACAATACACACTCACAAAGCACGAATGAGGGCAAAGTCCAGAACACAGACACAATGCCTGGGATTAGGACCCTGAACATGAATACACTGATGTGCTGCACATGTGACAAGGATCTGTGGATAAACGCTGTCCGGGCATTTCAAACAGCACACAGGTCCACAGTAATGACTTAAAACAAATGGACGACAGGAAGGAAGTCGGTCCATGAATAAATTATGGCAGCTTTGTCAATAGTCCTGCAAGCAGCTGCATGCTCATTCTGAAAACAGAGTATGAGTAAGCCAAACCTGCCCTGCCTTTTGTAATCTTTGTTGGCCTTTCCACAATACAGACACATTATGATGTTAGTAAAGCTGCATTTCATTTGCTATTAAAAAGCCTGTGATAGCAAAGAGGACAAGGTGAAACCAATGCAGATAGGTGGAGTTTGACTTCTTGCCTCCTTTCAGAGGGCAGCAGCAGAACAATGTGTTTATTTTAAACAAAACACAAACTCATTATTTGACTCTAGTGTGCTAGAGAGCAGGGCTTAGAAAATACAGTGGAGCATTGCAGTTGTATTTCTGCATATGCACTGCTGTCTCATTGCTTTCCGACAGATGAAAACATTACAGAGGTAACAGTATCCACGGACAGATGAGAGATGAGCAAACAAAGTGCTAATAAAAACAAAATGACTCATGACTGGATCAGCAGAAGCAGCTCAGCTGGTTGGGAGGGGACGACAGGAGCTTCAGTTTGCATGTCAAACAGCAGTGAGGGACGAACGGTGACGTTACTCTTAAAACACTTTCTGACACTCAGTTCTAACAACCAGCCAGTGATCAAGGGTCAAAACACTTTGTTTCCTGTTCTTGTTGTTGTGCAGTTTCAATTTCACAACTCCAACATTTCTTACACGTCTTTATGCAAGAACTTAGACAGTCCTTACAAAACACACCATTATCACCATCTAGATAATTATTCTTTGCGGTGACAGCAGAGTATGTGACAAGAGAAGGGTTGAACTCAAGTATAGTCCCCAACAACCACCACCACCACCACAGGAAAGAGTGGGCGGACTGCGTGGTAATCTGGACTAAGTGCAAACTAATCCTAAACAATCAGGCAACATGATTCACATTCTCTCTCATTTTCATTGCTACTGTTCAGAGCTGTAACCAAGTTAAGATTCCATCATCATAATCCAAATACTTCCTGCAGCTGCTTCACAGTAAAAGCTTTTCACCGGACAACCACTGGAAGGCTTTTATTGTGAAGCAGAAACAGAAAAGGAAGCCTCAGTCAAAGGGGTTAGGGTCTGATTTGGACCTTTCTGGGTTAGCATGGGCAACAAAGTAGTTGTGTCTAAACAGGTGTTGCAGGCACATTAACCTTTCAGTCCTTTCAGTTTTTCAAGTATTTTACATGATTTACATTGATCATGCAATTTAAGTCCAATTGTCCTTTGTTTGCCTGAAGCCATGTCCATGTGAAGGTTTTTAAAAGAGTTTCACCTTGTGTGATATTGATCCAGGATTTCTCTCAGGTATAAAGTAACAAAAGACAAATCTATTTCTATTCCACATATTTTCATCATCTCATTGGCAATTTAATTTGAATAAAATAAAATAAAAAGGACAAGCCCAGAAAATATGAAAATAGTCAGCAATTTTTTTTAAAAACAATGCCTCCAGAATTGAGTTCATTTTACATGAACTTTTTTTCATGTAGGAATCATAAAATATCATTTCATGTTCTTCCCACAGAGCTCTGCAGATTCCCTCTAAGAGCGACAAATAGGTACATGACACAGGTAGCAGACTGAACACGCAGCAAATGACAACTGCATGTTATAAAAAATGTGTTGATTTCTCTTTTGCTGCCCTCTAATATCAGAAATTCCTTCAAATATTTCCAAACCTTCTGTCTTGTAATTTGACATGTAGGTACGTGTGATTACTTACTTTGTCAACTCCCATCTTTTTGAAAGAAACCTGCAGAAGCTTGAAGTTGTGGATGTATTCATGCTCCAGCTTGGCACCAAATTTGACTTTCTTCAGAGGCACAGAGTTGGGGAACAGCATGTCCATGAATTGGCAGTAGACAGCACCTGGACAAAAAACAAAACAAAAAAACATTGCATTACAAATCCTCCATGGTTTTAATATAGTAAAATCGTTACAGGGACTGGGTTGAGTGCTGCATGTTTGAAATTGGTGGATTCCTAAAAAAAGAAAATGGTAAAAATAGAGCTCATCTTCCTTTCATGTAAAACTGAGGAGACATTTCTTTATTTAAACATCGATGACACACAAATCTTCCCATCAGCTCTTTTTTTTTTTTTTTTTTTTTTAAAAACACCTTTCTTCTGTACTGTAGGACAGGAAACAGCAGCTGAAAGCAGACCGCCTGGCTCTGGGGTAAATGAGCAGTATTTACAAAACAGGAGTGCCACCTCCTTCACTACTATGATCATCTGAACTAAATTAAACACAAATGCACATTAGGGCTGGGTATCAAACAGCAATACAGGTCAAATTATTCTGTCTTATAAGTTCTTCAGTTCTTATATGACTGTTTGTGTTCACACAAAGCTTCCTACATGTCACCAGAGCCTAAAAACAGTTTAGTCCTGTCAGGTTTGGCCTGTAGTGCACTTAGTTACAGCTCATTTCCTATTTTTGAAATAAAATTATTACAGAAGTGCTAACTCAGTATATCTAAACTACAGAAGATCCAGGCTGTAGACCGTTATTATACAGGTTTTATTTTGTTGTAAGTATATGGTATCCACACCCAGTGGTTAAGTCTTATTTTTATATGAACTCTTCAACTGCAGATGAAAATGCAGTTGACTAATATATCTGTCCACCTGGGATTAAGTCAAACTGTGCTGCTATCTGCTGTTCTGACAGGCCTTTTAATTACACATTTAAAAACTGAGGGTTTAGACATTAACATCTGCAGAGGTACAACACATGCTTGCACAGGCAGGTCGGTGTGAAACAAAGGTGTGAAAGATATAAGGGAGTCATGGGGTTCAGGCAATGGCACAAAATGTTCCTATTGGCCTCCATCACCATTTGAACCTGCCATGGCTGATGTTCCCTACAGGCTGTGCAGGTGGCTTTATGGAGTCAGTTACCATCAATATTATATCTGCTTACACCTGTCTAACCATAATATAGTGCTGATTCAGTGGTGCTGTGTAACTGCACTGCAATATACAGAGAGCCGTTTCTGTTATTTAATCTAACGTCATTGATGTAAAACGTTTAACAAAAAAAACAAAAAAAAACATCAACCTTAATGAAGGTCCTATTTTTTCCACAACTGAATTTGAAAGCATTCGTTTTAGCTAGGTGTACCTCATAAAATGGCATCTGAGCCTAAGTGCACAGTGTGCAGTTTGTTAAGTGTGATTAATTACAGTTCAAATTTGAAACCAGGCAAGTTTACATAACATATAAATGAACATCTGTTACATTCAAGCCTTTGCCAAACGAGTTCCCACAATGCTGATTCAGCCAATCAGCTCCAGGTAAATTTCTCTGTAATCTGCAGTATACGAGAGGTTTAAATATATTGTCTGTGATGACGTCCCCTCATCGGTAGCAATGCATTTTACGTCAACCAGCAAATACTGGTTTACCAGAGGTGAAGACGGTAGCAACGGAGACAAGAGTTGGCTACAGCAGCTAGGAGTGAGAAAAACCTAAGAAATGTCAAAGAGGAGTTTCTGATGCTCCAGATAAAAACAAAGAATCAGTCTGAAAGAGAAAGCGATTGACAGCAAAGAAAAACTAGTGACGGCTTTTCCTCAGTGAAGAATCCCATTTGTCTAAGTACTCTCAGTGCCTGAAGGGGGAATCAAAGGATCCACGCTGCAGGTTTAAGCTGCAACATTTTGTTTATAATTTGATGAAACAAAGCCTCAACCTTAAAGAACATGTTTTACTGGCTCATGATAAAAACAGAGGCTTCAGTGGTGACTGACCTGCTGTGAACCACAACGCAAATGAAGTCACACAATAATGCAAAGTCTCTCACATGCTCACACCCTCCATTCCTCCAACATGAGCACTCAATCCAGGAACCGTTTCAGGAGGTCTCATATTGAAATACAGATAATAAGAGAGAAAATCAAAACATATTTCTTACCTGAACACAACATTTCAATCTTGGTGAGGTTCATCTGTAGAGATTCATTGATCCAGACCAGCATGTCATGACGACTTAGGTTGTCGCTGGTCACTGAGGTGGAGTACACGTTCACAGCCATTGTCGGTCACCTGCCAACACGAGGAGAAGACAGATGTCAGGCGGAGAGAAACGTTTACGTGATGACGGTTCATATGCTTTACCAGCCACTCTGACACATAACTGCTCACAGCCAAAACACACACGCACATGGCTGGTGGCTCAGAGTTCATTTGCATCCTTGACACTGTGTCATTATTAATATGAGGCATTTTCCACTTTACACTGGCTTGTAAAAAACATGGCCAAGACCTTCCTAATGCACAGAGACATGCAAAGCAACTTTGGTTAATACTTCAGAAATTATTTGTGTGGACACAAAATCTTAGATAAACAAAGGCCTACACCCTTCATTCTGCGGGATCACTGGGGCTACAGCTAATGAGTTGTTAATTCTTTCTGTAAAATCTAAAGTCTAAAATATCAGAAAATGTACAAAAAATGGGCATCGCAATATCCCAAATCCCAAGCTGACATCTTCAAATACCAAATAATTCAAATATTTGCTAATTAATCTTCTGCTGAGCAATTAATCATTCCAGCTGTAGGCAAACAAATAAAACACATAAGGCATTTAGAATTACTGTAAAATAATCACATGATTTATAGAGAGAAATTGTTCAATTTTAGCATCCAAGTTAACATTATATTTTAGATCTACTTGTAGTTACCTTGTAGAAACCTAACACAGCCCAGGCTCTGCCTTTTAGACAATACTAACCATTCTACACACAACTACACTGAGCACAGAACAGACACACCCAAATCAATACCTTATAATAGGAACCACAAGCATTTGTCTTTAACTACAACTACCCGATACAAAGTCATATTCTGTTGGATGATTGCAGCAGTGCTGCCAACTACAGAAGTCAGAAACTATAAGAGAGAGGTTGATGAGAAGTCATCATATGTGCACTATAATCATTTTGCACATACAGTATACTGTATATAATGACTGTCGCCACAAGGGCTCTGGTTACAACAGAAACCCTCATCCACAGTCCCTGCTGCTGTAGCTCATCTCAGGTCAGGCAGGGCCAGTTATTTCCTCAACAGCTGAGAGCAATAGCTGGAGGCTTAACAGGAATAACAGTTCTCTTCAGATGTAGTTGACTATTGTATTTGGATGCGCAAATAATCTGATTGTGGTAGGTGATTTCTCATCTAAATGAGAGATAACGCAAACATTCGGTCATGTGTTGGTGAAAATATTCAATCATATGAGCAGTTGTCTTATCAACTGATTGTTAACGCAGGCTGTGTTGCTGATTTATTAAATGAAAATGTTTAACTTTGACCTCTGGTTGCCACTGTTCAACAATTAATGGATTATACCATGGGTTAGGGTTATGATTTGTTTTCATTATCGATTAATGTGAAAATTATTATTTCAATAAATCAATCCTTTAGTCAAACAGTAGAAAAAGGTGAAAAATGCCCATCACACTAATCCAGAGCCAAGAAAGAGGCAAGGTGACATCATTAAATGACTTGTTTTGTCCCAACACCAGTCAAACACTCCTAAATGTCCTAAATGGATTAAGCACTGTTGAGAAATAAAAAGCCCAACACTCCTCTTTCAAATGAACCTGATTCAAATAACAGCTACTCAACAATAACGTGCAGGTAAACTAACACTACCACTACCCTCCCAGGGCAGAGTTTTTCATGCTAAATTAAAGAAACATTCTTTGTCTCTAGCTTCTCAAATGTGATTCATTTCTGCTTTTCTCTGCATCATATCATTGTATATCTAATAAATTTGGGTTTTGGGCTGTTGGTTGGACAACACAAAGTTTAATACTGAAGTTAATATTACTATTGACCCACTGAATGTTGCCAGAGGGTTTTGACATCATTAGTCCTAAGGCTATTTAAAATCCATTTTCAGATTTGTATAATCTTTATTTTATTTTTGAAGCAAACAGCTGTCAGGCAGTTCATTTTTTTATTCAACACCGACTCGCATTTTTACCCGTTATATTGAACATTTACTGTAGAATTTTATGTTTGACAAAAACACACATCCATAAATGAATCTCAGATAGACTGCAAACTCGAAAAAGAAGAACGTTCAGAAAACGTTAAATTCAAGTACTTTAATAATCTGTGTTATATTCTTGTCCATTGTGGTGGCTAAACACTAAATTTGTCAATTTTTTTTCTGAAACTCAGTGCACTAAAGGATGGATCGAGAAAACAATCGGATTATGAACAATGAAAATAATCGATAGTTGTAACTATACTTAATAACATCCCGGTTGACAGAAAGTAACAGCAGCTAAATGCAACAGGGCCCGTTCAGAAACTTGGAAGCTACCGTTAGCCGCAGTTAGCCAAGTCATAAGCAGCTTAGCTTCCAAAAAATTAGCTTAACCATGCGGCTACCCATCGGACTGTATGGTCCGTTAACCAGCAAGCTACCATCTGACAGTTGAATCCGTTAGCTGCCAATTTACTTTTACTGGCGACCAAGATGAAGCTAAGACTAGCTACGTTTCTGTCGCTGGCTAAACACGCCAGCCGGCTTTCGTGAGCCAGTTTATCTCACAGACATGAAGCCGTTTCCCCGCCCTGAACCCACCGAGCATCGCGTTAGCTTTAGTTAGCTTGTGATTAATAATGCGACAAACCTTTAGTTTAAGAGTCCAAATCTCTGGATTTGTCAGTATTTCAACCAGCACGAACAGCGGGCTGCTATACTCTAAGCCTCGCCTGAGTTAGTTGGTTAATTCTGGGATCAAACTGGCGCATCCCGGTTCTGCTCCTTACAAGCTAACACGTTAGCTAACAGAGCTTAGCCGCCACTTCACATGCCGGCTAATAAACGGTACCGTGAGAGAGCGTCGTGAAACCTACCGAGAGTCGATCGCCTTTCACAGCTCTTGGACACGATGGTTTATTTTTTTCGGCTGCAACTCTGTGTCATAAAAAGCCAATCTGTGCTTGTTTCGACGTTCTCGCCACTTCTGCTTTTTCTTCTCTTCTTCTTGGCAGTTCACGTTCAGTGTACCGGCAGCGGAAGGACAGATTTCATGACGTCAGGACGAAACGGGTAACGCCTAAATGTGACGACGACGATAAAATAAAATAAAATAAAATAAAATAAAATAAAATAAAATAAAATAAAATAACGATGGCGAGATATGTGTTATTTACGGATAATCTCATCTGGATTTAACTGGAACAAAATCTGGAATTTACTGTAATGATTTTTGGTTACCAGTAAGATTAGATAAGTGTCTTTTAGGATCATTCATTGGTATTACACCTTGACGGTCTTTTTGATAAGATTTAAGAATGACATTGATGTTAGTTGTTTTTGTGAACGGTGCCCTGAAGATTTAAATAATTTATTTATGATCTATCCTCATTCTCACAAGTTCTTTCTATTGCACACCTACTGTTTGGTTTTACTAGTTATTTTTGTTGAAGTCAATGAGTTTCATATGGTCAGTTAGATTTAATTGTTGACAAAAACACACATCCATAAATGTATTTGAAATAGTTTGCAGATATGCAGTTGTGAATATCAGTGCTGACCAGTGAAGTTAGGACTGACATTAAGTGTTACTGGAAACCATGATCTCCCACTATTGTGAGTTTAAAAAATGCTTAAACAACAGGGATTTGAAAAAAAAAATGAAGTGATATGTACTTTAATGTAATTGTAACCATGGCAAACAACAGGGAAAATGCCTTGTTGCCTTGTGTTAGGCCTCTTCCTGTTTAGCCCCTATCATGACATCTTTAAGTGATGAATCTTGAAGAATCACGGAAAGATTGCATGTATAATAATGTTATTATACATGAAAGATATTTCACCTGACTGAGTAATTGTGTACATGTGCAATAAGTACTCCTATTCAGTGGTGATGAGTTGTATGCCCCCCTTGACACAACTATATGAGTCCATGGACCCAACCTGCCTACCTGCCTTGTGTCAACAGTCCAGGCTGGTGGTTTTGGTATAATGGTGTGGGGAATGTTTTCTTGGCAAATAATGGGTGCCCTAATACCAATCAATTGTTGTTTGAATAACACAGCCTAACTGAATATTGTTTCTGACCGTGTGCATCGCTTTGTGGCCACAATGTACCCAACTTCTAATGGGGACTTCCAGCAGGATAATGCAGCATGTCACAAATCAAAAGCAAACTGGTTTTGATTGGATGATGAATGTTCTATAGGGTTTAAGTCTGGGCTTGGGCAAGGACAGTCATAGACCGTGACTTCAGCGTCATCTTGGCTGTATGTTTCAGGTCATTGTGGTGTTGAAAGGTGAACCACTGCCAGTCTCACATGTGCCCTCTGGAGCAGTCCCCCCCCCCCCCAAGTCTCCTTGTGGTTAAAATCTTACAATTGATACAACTGGGTATGTGGCTGAAATTCTAAATGCTCTTCAGGTTTAAATTAGAGCACATTTAGAAAGATTGGCATAGGGAAAAGAGTACCATTGGCAGGTACAGTATTCTGGTAGTTAACAGATTTGCAAAATTATTTGACCAGGATGAATTACATGACTTGCCACAAAGTGTCAAACACCAAAGAATTTTTAGGGTGCATCACAAAGAGTTCCAGGAGGTCAGAGTATAAAAACTAGAAGATCTTCCAAGCCCAGTATAAATGAGGGACTTACAGTAAAATCCTGTCATTAGACTGAGTTTGATATAGTCCAGAGAACCAGTCTAGGGTAAAAGTGATATAAGATGGCAGCTAAACAAGGGCCTTGTAGATAAATGGATATGCCAAAAGTCAAAATCACATCTTTCAGACAGGAGACAACCCAGCTTTCATACATGATGCATTGATAAGTACTATGAACACCAGTAACAAACCTAAAGGCAGAATGCACATCCAAGGCATATCTATAAAATCACATTACCATAATGTGCAAGAGGAAAAAAAACCCACTCGATTTCCTGACAAGATTGTCTATTTTTGAATGAATTTGTCATCTATCCAAATACCAATATGAACCATTGTAGGTAAACACATTGTTATTTAACCTGTTAATTTCCAAAACCCTATTTGCTGGAATAAAATAAGGAAACAAATAAAGTTAAGAATTTTATTCAAAGCAGAGAAAGATAGAGCAGGTACATGCAGACATCTGTGATGCACAATGAACTCTTGCATGGTTCCTCAAACCTTTTCCTACTTTAAAAAGGGATTCTCAGTGTGACCGTGTCAGATCCTGATATACATGTAGTGGAGTTGACACTAAAGCTCCGACATCTGTGTCTCCACTTGCTGCTGCGCCGCTTCCAGCTGCCTTCACTGTGGCTTCACCAGCAGCTTCCTGACCGCTTTTGAGCACCTTTGGTCTGTTCTTAGGTTGTTTTACAGGTGTCAGGTCATTGGCTGCCATGATGGCCGTCGCATTGTCGTTGGCCGCCATGCTGGCCGTCGCCTTGTCGTTGGCTGCCATGATGGCCGTCGCTTTGTCACTGGCCGCCATGATGGCCGTCGCTTTGTCACTGGCCGCCATGATGGCCGTCGCTTTGTCACTGGCCGCCATGATGGCCGTCGCTTTGTCACTGGCCGCCATGATGGCCGTCGCTTTGTCACTGGCCGCCATGATGGCCGTCGCTTTGTCACTGGCCGCCATGATGGCTGTCACGTTGTCGTTGGTCGCCATGATGGCCGTTGCATTGTCACTCATGCTGGCTGTCACATTGTCACTGGCCGCCATGATGGCTGTCACGTTGTCACTCATGCTGGCCGTCACCTTGTCACTGGCCGCCATGATGGCTGTCGCATTGTCGTTGGCCGCCATGATGGCTGTCACATTGTCACTCATGCTGGCTGTCACGTTGTCACTGGCCACCATGTTGGCCGTCGCGTTGTCACTGGCCGCCATGATGGCCGTCGCGTTGTCACTGGCCGCCATCCGCCATGATGGCCGTCGCATTGTCGTAGGTCGCCATGATGGCCGTCGCATTGTCAATGGCCTCCATGATGGCCATCGCATTGTCAATGGCCTCCATGATGGCCGTCACGTTGTCACTCATGCTAGCCGTCACGTTGTCACTGGCTGCCATGATGGCCGTCACGTTGTCGCTCATGCTGGCTGTCAGGTTGTCACTGGCCACCATGTTGGCCGTCGCGTTGTCGTTGGCTGCCATGATGGCTGTCGCATTGTCGCTCATGCTGGCTGTCACATTGTCACTGGCCGCCATGATGTTTGTCGCATTGTCACTGGCCGCCATGACGGCTGTCGCATTGTCGTTGGCCGCCATGAATGGCCGTCGCATTGTTGCTCATGCTGGCTGTCGCATTGTCGTTGGCCACCATGATGGCTGTCCCATTGTCACTCATGCTGGCCGTCGTGTTGTCGTTGGCCACCATGATGGCCGTCGCATTGTCGCTCATGCTAGCTGTCACATTGTCACTGGCTGCCATGATGGCCGTCGCATTGTCACTGGCCGCCATGACGGCTGTCGCATTGTCACTCATGTTGGCCGTTGCGTTGTCGTTGGCCGCCATGATGGCCGTCGCATTGTCGTTGGCCGCCATGATGGCCGTCGCATTGTCGTTGGCCGCCATGATGGCCGTCGCATTGTCGTAGGCCGCCATGATGGCCGTCACATTGTCGTAGGTCGCCATGATGGCCGTCACATTGTCAATGGCCTCCATGATGGCCGTCGCATTGTCGTAGGTCGCCATGATGGCCATCGCATTGTCAATGGCCTCCATGATGGCCGTCACGTTGTCACTCATGCTAGCCGTCACATTGTCACTGGCCGCCATTATGGCTGTCGCATTGTCGTTGGCCGCCATGATGGCCGTCGCATTGTCATAGGCCGCCATGATGGCCGTCACATTGTCAATGGCCTCCATGATGGCCGTCACATTGTCAATGGCCTCCATGATGGCCGTCACGTTGTCGCTCATGCTGGCTGTCACGTTGTCACTGGCCGCCATTATGGCTGTCGCGTTGTCGTTGGCCGCGATGATGGCTGTCACATTGTCGCTCATGCTGGCTGTCACGTTGTCACTGGCCACCATGTTGGCCGTCGCATTGTCGCTGGCCGCCATGATGGCCGTCGCATTGTCGCTCATGCTAGCTGTCACATTGTCACTGGCCGCCATGATGTTTGTCGCATTGTCACTGGCCGCCATGACGGCTGTCGCATTGTCGTTGGCCGCCATGATGGCTGTCCCATTGTCACTCATGCTGGCCGTCGTGTTGTCGTTGGCCACCATGATGGCCGTCGCATTGTCGCTCATGCTAGCTGTCACATTGTCACTGGCTGCCATGATGGCCGTCGCATTGTCACTGGCCGCCATGACGGCTGTCGCATTGTCACTCATGCTGGCCGTCGTGTTGTCATTGGCCACCATGATGGCTGTCACATTGTCACTGGCCGCCATGATGGCCGTTGCATTGTCACTGGCCGCCATGACGGCTGTCGCATTGTCACTCATGCTGGCCGTCGTGTTGTCGTTGGCCACCATGCTGGCTGTCACATTGTCACTGGCCACCATGATGGCCGTCGCATTGTCGTTGGCCGCCATGATGGCCGTCGCATTGTCGCTCATGCTGGCTGTCACGTTGTCACTGGCCGCCATGATGTTTGTTGCATTGTCACTGGCTGCCATGATGGCCGTCGCATTGTCGTTGGCCGCCATGATGGCTGTCGCATTGTCGCTCATGCTGGCTGTCACGTTGTCACTGGCCGCTTTGATGTTTGTCGCATTGTCACTGGCTGCCATGATGTTTGTCGCATTGTCACTCATGCTGGCCGTTGTGTTGTCGTTGGCCGCCATGATGGCCGTCACGTTGTTGCTTTTGACCTCTTTTGCTCTGTTTATGGGTTGTTGGACAGGTGTCAGGTGGCCAACCAATACCTCAGCTTCCACTTCGTTAGTTTCCAGTTGTACTGAAAGAAAAAGACATTTGATAAACGATTGATGACTAAAGCAAGAAATTAAATGTTTGACTTATCTAAACTTTACCATTCCTGAAGTAACTCACTAACTAAAGACTTGAGATTTTAAAGCAAACACTTTACTTGGTTTTGACCTACAAGACAAAATAACTGGTCTTCAGTCCAATGGAGTCAGCTGCCTTGCATTGTGACAACTGAGAACTCTTACTACATCCAAGATGTCATAGTATGAAGGTATACCATGATTTAATTGAAGATTTGTCTAACAAAGGCAGCTGTAAACTTGACATTGTAGAGTCAATATGGTTTAAGTAGCACTCTGTTGGAATCACAGTATGGGGCAATTACAAGCCTGGTAAAGCCACATTGTGAGGCTAAGAACTGAGGCTCAACATGAACTTGCATTTTGCTAGTATGGTTTCAGAGAACCTGCTCACCTTCTTTAGCATGTTGCTCCAACATGGACTCCAATGACTGATAAAGTCCAAGGGCCTTCTTAATGGAAAGATCATTGGGAAACAGATCTGTTACCCAAAAGAATCTAAGTTAGTGTCAGAAAATTGCTTAGAAAAGATTATGTCCATAATGTTCTTACCGTTCATGCTCCTGCGCAGTCCATCATCATCATCATATTTTTCATTTGTGCCACTAACTGGCAAACAAGAGCCTGTGAAAAGTACACTTGCTGTTAATTCAATGTTTGAGACATTTTATGGCACAACAGAACCTACCTGTTACAGCTCAGAGACAATTCAGGAATTGAATGTTCAAGAGTTGTGCTAAAACATACTCCACCCACCAAAAGTCTGACTGCAATCATTTAACCTTACTTTTACATTTGATACACTCCACTGCCAATTTATTAAACACAAGCTTCAAACAGAAAGAATCTAAAAACCTTTGGCAAGCCAGGCAGTCAGCACACAAACAAGCAGGGCCCAAACTTCTCCCATGGCTCCAGTCACGAAGGAAAAAAAAAACTAACTTTGCCTCATGAGGTTTTAAAAGTTCCTCCATGCAGGTGGCACAGCTGTTGCCTCTCAGCTCTGATTGGGTCTCTCTTCAGTCACTGCCAGTCACTTGGTGAGATTCAGCCTGTGACAAGCATGTGACACAAACAAATGTTTATTAATTTCATAGTACTTGTTTTGCATGTATATTAAGCAGCAAGTCTAATATTAAATACAATCTTTCTTTATGCCCAAATACTGAGAAAGAACCTTAGAAACGGGGGAAAAAAAGGAAGAAAACATAGACATTTAAAACATATCCTCTTCAGACAGCCATGGAAACATAAAAATGCTTCAACTACAAAAGATGAACCCTCCCACACCGTCACTGTGCTTGCAACATGTTCCTAATTTTCTCTTGTGGTGGAGTGAGTTTTTCTGGAGAAATGAAGACTGACAGCAAAACAAATACACCCCTCCCTTCAGTGCTCCTTCAAACTCAATTCCCCCCAAATTCATGTGGATGCAGCCTTTTAAGACTGAGGCCAAATCACCACAATAGCACACCAAGTGTTTCAGTTGCATATGTGTGCAATAGTCCAAAAAGACTACATTGAACCCTTATTATTTTTGTTTTCATTATTAGAGGTCCAAGCAGGTCCATATGCTACCATAGTTTACCATTGTATTTTAAGCCTGACCTATAGGGGGTGCCACAAATGCCACAAGTAAATATTTGAAAACCTGGTGAACAGTTTCACCAAAATTGGTGTGTAGCTGAAATTAGTTCTGCCAACATTAGTGTGAACATGAGGGATATCGGGGGTTAAGTCGTTATTGGATCATGTTCTGTGGATACTAGATTTAAATGAGAGAAGAGATGTAAGGTAGTTTGGAAGATTTAACAGTTGAGCTGGTTATTTCTTCTTGACTGTAAGGAGGTCCAGCCCAGGGTGCGAATCCGCTGGTTCCTGCTTGCAGGTTTAAGTTTGGCTGATTCAGCTGCTTCTTACTGAACAGCGCAAAAGTTATAACCCATGATTTACATACAAAGGACTGTTTATATCTTTAATTCATTCATTTTCTATTTTTGTTGCAGGATTTTACAGAAATACAGGTCTTGAGTCCACCACCACCAAAACAACTGTACAACCCACTTCAAGCCCCTCAACCAAAACAACAGTCCTCAAAACACATGTTCACGTTACAATCATCAGTCAGGATATCATGCATTAGTATTCTATACAAGAATCAGTCATTTAGGACATGAGGATTATTCATCATAAAAAAGTATAAAACATTTGATATTGTGGTCACTACCTACAAACATCTGAGATATCAGGTTCAATAACTTGTCAGTATTGGACAACAGGTGATTAATGTGTTGTGTGTGTTGTTTGCTATAGTAAGGAAAGCACCATTGTTACTATTAACATTACTGATTGTTCATCAAAACATGGTACAGATGATTGTTATTCATTACTATGGCTTTGTTATCATTTTACACCAAAACAACATAAAGGCTCTTGAGGGTCTTTGTCTCTATCACAGTTTTGTTGGTGTAAAAGTGGCAGTGCACACACACCTGCCAAAAGGCAACAATGCAGCAAAAAACAATCAATACAAATGCAACACATCCTCCTAAACACACAAAATCAAGGTTACACTCAGTCACTTTCCATGATTAGTTGATTAACAACAGGTAATTCATTATTTCACACCTTTTTGGTCTTTTTTTTTTTTTTTTTTTTATTTAAAAACAAAAAGTAAACTGAATATTATTTGAGCCATCTGGGGAACTGCAGTGGCATCTCTTTATCTTATTGGCAGAAAAACAAGTATCAGTTGCAGCCCTACTTTCCTGATTTAAAAAAAAAAAAAAAAGATACAAAAATATACAAAACGTTGGAAAAAAGAGTTGTTAATTTTTGGCAGAGGAAATAGAGGAGAAAGGCAATGTCTTTTAAAAACGTTTAAAAATGCAGTAGATGCACGTTTTGTTTTTCTCCTGGAAACATGATTCAAATATGACAATAAAGCAGCGAGGCAGCTCCCAGGTCTGCTCTGTTTGAAATGATCCACACATTAACATCTTTAAAAAAAATAACTCAAATGTAGCAGTGGTAAAAATGTCTTTTTAACATGCACCATATAACAATGATTTTTTTGTGTTCATTTAAAAATGGTTAAAAACTTGATGTAGGCACAATCTCATAATTTCCATGTTAAATACAAACGACACAAATAGTTTAGACGGTTACTGACCACAAAGGAAGGAAATCATCTGAATTTGATACATCAGTATGCAGCACCATTCATTTTGACACTGGTAGACCTCTCATCCTGCAAAGGTTTCTGGAGGGAGCATAATCTGCCATTTTCTACCCAAGACAAAGAGCGGCTTTGGGGCCAGCGTGACTGATACACACAGGAACTACATGTGTGACATGATGCAAGAGACTCGAGGGCACATCAGAGAAAAAATGGCCCCGAGGCAGCAATCCACAAAAGCCTGTCTGTGAGCTGGCCTTTTAAAAATAGGAGACTGAATACAGAGACCATTTATGCTCCATCTACTGCTTATAAGACATATGGAGGGAAAACCCTCCGCGCACGCACATCTATGCGAACTACACTACATAAAACATAACCAACTTCCCCTATCTCAATTGCTGCAGGTCTGGAGAGGGAGGGGAGGATATGGAGGTGGAGGTAGCGTTGGTGATGGTGGTGGATGTGGTCAATAGCTCTTCACAGGCAAAATAGTCCTTCAGGGGAGCGAAGAGGTGACGGATGACTGGCACACTCCACGCCTTCCCCAGCACCTTCTGCCTCTGCTGCCGGTTCATGTTCCTCACGTCGGTGTAATGTTTGGGGAAACCAAAGATTCTGGTGAGGAATGAAGGAGAAGGAAGTGTTAGCTAAAATCCAGATGTTTTCATTTTGTAAAGTGCGTGAAAAAAGAAAAACGATGACTCGTGCCCGTCAACGTGTAGATGTTCCGACCCAGCACTCATGGGTCAGACCATACAAAATGTTTCGTTTCATTTCGTGTTCCAAAAACCAGTTTCCGTAACCGAGGATCGGACCGCCAAGGCCCCCGCCTTGGTCTGATTAATAATAATAATTATTGCTGTTATTAGCTTTCTGTTACTGCCGCTGTCATTATTATTATTATTACTACCATTATTGCATGGTCCCTCTCTCTCTCTCCCTGCTCTATTTGAACAGTGCCTTGAGATACTTCAAACTCGTCTTTTGTTTTGATCTCTCCTACACACCTGTAACGTTTAGTGACTGCAACTTGCAGGTGGTGATGTTTCTGTGTTGCTATCCAGCAGCTTCACCATAGTGGGAACACAGCAAGTTGACAGTGAGGGGTATCCGTCAATAAAGAACTTCATTAACAAAGTTTCTAGATGGAGACGAGGGCTATTTTCAAAAAGATGAAAAAGCGCAGCCCTCTCATTTATTGGAATGAGGCCACTCCATAAACGCAGCGTGGTTGTCTGTGCAGAGCGCTTCAGAACAAAAACTGCAGCAAATACAAAGACAGCCAACTGACTGAAAACCGACGTCATCCATGAAGACACTGTGTGTGGTGCCAAATGAAATATGTCAACTGCAGATTCCTGGCATTTTGTAATGTGAACGCTTTATTTCTAGTGTTTGACAAGTGATCACTGAAATAAAAGTTGAAATTATTTGACGCTTTCCAGAATTTTAAACTCCTGCCTCAGACTACATTTAACTTGCTGTGCATTGTTTTTGTGTCTGATCAGCCTTCACACTCGTGGGTCTGCTGCAAACTGGGAGCAGAGGAGTTGGCTGACACTTATCCAGCTTTGGCATTAGACTGCTGTGTTTGGTTTTATGTAAACAATACAATCTGTGCTCAGATCGAGTACAGCATATATCTGATGCTGTGAGAGGAACATTCAGCACATTAACAAAGATCCTAAAGTTTTCAGCCCAGAAACGCCTGACTGCAGTTACACAAAGTTCAGGACACAGCAGTCACAGGCTGCAATGAGGAAAATACACACACACACAAATGTATTAAATGAACCTGTGAGCAGACGAACAAGAGGAGGACGTGGATTCATTTCATCATACATTTAGTGGATAAGAATGAAACCAGTAGACATGCATTATTGTTTAGTATGCTGGCATTTAACACACACACTCTCACACACACACACACACACACACACTGATACCTACTTTTCTAGTTCAGTGATCCAGAGGTTGTCCTCTCTGCCGTTCTGGACGACAGGCAGCAGAGACACACCTTTTCCCTGCTTCAGAGAGTTTGGATTGGTGGTGATCGTCCTCACCTTAGCGACCTGGAACAAAAACAACATGCAGTAGTAGTTAACATCGTAATCAATATTGTTAAAATTGCACAAAATGGAAGGAATGAGATGGTAGATGACGAAAATAACTAAACAAAACTGAACCCGCAGGTCCGGTCACTGACCCTGGCTTCTCTACCAATCTCTAAACAGTCCTGAAGATTCAGCTTGTCACTCTGGGAGGCTATGATGGGTCTGATGGGAGATAAGCAGCAAACAGGCAAACTTTATTCATGCAGCATTTATAAAAAAGATAAGTTCCAAAGTGATTTACAAAAAGGACAAACAAGAAAGAAGGAAATAAAAGAAACAGACAAACAGATAATATATTCAATCATGGATTACTGAACAGGTTTATCGGGCACAGACCGACGTATCAGAAGACTCAGGGGCCCGTGGACTAGAGCCTCTGTTTGAAATCTACCTGTTTACTGTGTAAATAAGTCAAACAACCACAAGTAAACAAAATGAATAAAAATAGACACAAAAATAGACACAAAACAAAAAGACACAATCAAGAAGCAAAGAGACACAAAACGACAACAAAGTCACAAAATTAGTAACAAAATAGATGCAAAACAGTCACAAAGAGTCACAAAACCACTTGTGTCTATTTCGGTCTGGGCGTCTTGTTCTTATGCAAGAGGGGTGGGGAGATTTTTACAGGTCTGTGCACAGGTGTCCACTGTGTCATTAATTCATCTTTGTGTAAAATGGAAGAGCACAAACCAAAAAATACAGATGTAAAAATCAAGAAAAAGCCTCACACACAACTGATTTGTTACATATGAAGGATGTGACATAAAAACATTACATGTTTTAAAACAAATGCTTTCTGCTTTCACTGACACCACTACTACATCTGGAAACTATTAGTTGCGAGTAATCTAAGTCTTATAATTCATGATTAATTAAATGTCTTACCTTGTCATCCCTGGGATGTTTCCCCAGAAGTAACGGGCTCTGTGTGCTGGGCTCACTTTGACTGCATCCACCAGCACCGGGTTACACTGTCGAAGAACCAGATAGAAGCAACAGTCAGCTCAGTCTTCCTGAGTTTAGTACGTTAGTTAAAAAGGAAAGAGACAAATAAATGGACAGAGTAGAGGAAAGGAGAGCGAACAGAGGAAAAGAAACCAAACAGGACTGAACTGGACAAACCTCAAGGAAGCGGCAGATGTTGACTTTGTCATGTGTGTTCATGAAGACCACGTTCTCGAACAGCCAGAAGAACGGCCGAGGGTCTCCCTCTTTGGGCTTCAGCAGCTGAAGGATGCGGTAGTACTCAAAGAAGAGCCTGCCGGTGCCCTCTGCCAGAGAGAGGAGAGAATTACAGCAAAGAACAGAGGCCTCTGCACTGACACTTTCATACTGGTTTCAAACACTAATATCCAGCATCTGCATAACAACTGTGATTAAAATGATAAACAGGATCAAAGCATTGCAGAGGCCAGTTTAGGGCGGGAAAAGTATTTACTCATCAGGTCTGAAAATAATGATTATTTCATCAACTCAGTAATTGTTGATAACTCCTAGTTATCTGTCTGGGTATCATCGGATCATGTGTAATTCATTTGTAATTTAAAAACGAAAATAAATGTAAGTCTGTTGTTGTTTGGGTTTTTGCAAATTCATTTTTAATTTCTCATTTAGCAGAGACAGTAGATCGGTGGACAGACAGGAAGACTATTCAAAGTACTTGAACAGTATTCTAATATAAGAAAGCACCTTTCCAGATGGAATCAGCGACTACTTGGCATTTTAATTTGGTCGTTATTAACACAATGAATCCATTTTTAATTGTTGACAAACAATTTATTTAAAGCTGACATGCTACTTACCATAGAGGCCTTTTCTGAGGGGGTTGACGATGGAGAGGTCGTTACAGGGGCTGCCACCGATCAGCAAATCAAACGGACCCCACTGCTCGATCTGGATCGTCAGAGAAGAGCGAAGAGCTGGTTTAACTCACTATTCAACCAAATGTCATTTCAGTTACATGTTGCAGATCAATACTCAGCTGTCAGTTTATTAGGTACACCTGGCTAAAATAACCTTATAACCTTCATGAAGGCTCTAATGTTCAGTTTTGGTTGAATCTTTTTGTGGAAAATGCGTGTGTTGATTTAACTTATTGAACATTATAACCTTCATCATAACATTGAAATGTTGGGTTTATTACAGGACTGTTGTAGTTTTAGCTAGGTGTGCCTAAATGTGTATATGTCATCTTCAAAAGACAGCAAAAGATGAGGCTTAAAATGAAAACAACTGAGAGGACACAGAGGAACATTGTACATTATAAGAATATTAACATGATTAAACTGGATGTGAACTGTGTGGGAGAAGAAAAATGTGTGTGTGTGTGTGTGTGTGTGTGTGTGTGTGTGTGTGTGTGTGTGTGTGTGTGTGTGTGTGTTTGTGTGTGTGTGTGAGACCGTACGTCATTTTCTCTGTGATGAACCGGGCATCACCAACGTGGAGGATCTTCCCGTCGTGGTTGACGGTCCCCACGGCAACTGAATCCTCACAAACTTCTGAGGCAACGTATGTCTGGACTTTAAAGCCAAGCTCCTTCAGAACCAGGTAGCCTGAGAAGACTAAGACACAGACACACACACACACACATTCATACTGTAAGCTTCTAACAGACAACAGGGAAGTGTCAGGAAGAAAACACAAACATACTGGACGATCATAATTAAAAATGTTTAGGTCACAACAGACAAGAGCAGGAACGTATCTGAGAATAGTGAGGTCAGAACAGAAGAGCGAGACCACTGGTCTTGTTTCCCAAAACCATCTTCAGCCTAAGATGATGGTGAAATCCATCATCAAGGGGTGTTTCCCAAAAACATTGTGACTGAGCACACTCTTAGAAACAATCATAGATTAACGAGTCATTCATGTCCAAACATAGAGGGGTAAAAGCAACTTGAGAACCTGCAGGAGGAACCAAAAACTATAGGTTTGAGTTCAGGTTTTATTGCTTTTGTTCATTTTAAGTTTATACTTGATTATTATTTGATTATTAATCATTTGATTTGCAATTGATCTGCCCGTTTCTGACGTCATTGTCCTCTCCCTCCTCTTCATCTTCACCTTCTCTGGCTAAAATCCACTTTCCTTCCCTCATTCTTCATGGTGTGTATATTGCTTCATAGACACTTTGAAAATATGACAGACTCACATTCACAACAGATTGTGTACATGAAACTCAAGGGGCTCATCACTGCTTCACTTTGGGTTTCATGTGAGTTTAATGTCTGCCTCGAGCAGCAACGAACTTAAAGTTTATTTTCTAAAGTTTCCACCCAGTAACATGAATTATAAAGCTGAAAACTGCTTAAGCTACAAAACATGTCTGTGTGTCATTTACAATTGTTAAGCATCACCTTCAGCTACAGTGTGTGAGTGCATGCACTTGCCCTTGCCCATAAGTACATAAGTACTCCGAGCCTCGATCTGGGTCTGTGTACTCAACCTGTTGCTATGCCATCAAACAGTGAGAGAACTCGAATTGGTCTGCGCTTGTTGGCGGGGATGGATGGGTAAACACGGTGCGGCTCCTACAAAGAAAAAACTAAGTAGTAACTGAGCCAGTGTGATTCCTTGTTAATAAATTTAGTTTTTTGGAAAAAAAAGGAAATTTCATACGACACAAGTTTGTGACTAAGATCTTTTTGAGTACAGTGCATTATTTACAACATGTGCAACTTGTGTATTTAATTGTTGCAACATCCTCAGTTTGTCTGCATGTCACCATCAAGTTGTTTAGTGAAGAATGAATATTTACACAGACATTTACGGTGTGTAATACTTGCAATACATTTTAATATATTCAGAGAGCTGGTGAGGACAAATATAAAAACGTTTACTTACAAACGCCATGGCGCTATTGTTGGCAAATAGCTCCTGAACACGGACGCTCCAGTCCTCCCTGGGAATCAGAGCTCCATGGGGCCGGTGAGGCTGACACAGGTAGCAGATCCACGGGTCCACCAGCGTCAGTGATTCAAACGTCCCTGGACCAACGAGGATGTTCAGACAGTCCTCACAGTAAGATCTGCAGAAAGAGAGGAAGAGAAGAGGAGAAAAGAAGGTGGGCAGAAGATTGAATAAAAGAACATCTGGGCTCTACTTGTCAGCTTTCTTTAGATAGCTAGATTTAAATGTATAGAACGAGAAGAACAGACAAACCTGCAGCAGCTGTCATTGCCACAAAGTATGACCTCCAGTCCATAGCAGCAGATGGTGCAGTAGGACTGATACCCGTCTTCATCGTAACGAAACAGAGTTTCTGTGAAGTTATCCTACAGGACACAGACAACGTCACAGCCACTGGTTAGGGATGTTTTAATAGTTTAGGGAAACTTACTGACTTTATGCGTTTCAGCAACACATTTGTGCTCTGACTCTGTTATTTTTGTCTGTTCACCAGAAGTGGGATTCCACCTACCACCTACATTTTAACAAATATCCGATCTGTTTTATAATAGAACCAGTCTGACAGTGATTTCTATTTACACAGCGACACCAATTAGATCAGTTCTCCTGCACAGCTCTGGAATCGGTTGATCATGTGTTTTAATAGTCATGGTGACTGGTATTTGTGTTTTATTATGTATTTATGACAACATCATATAAGACAAGGATGTCTGAGTGGCCATTCAAAACACGTGTTAATACAATACTTCACAGTGGAGACTCATTTGGTTTGTTAAACAATGTCACACAGTCCAAGTCTATGACCTGGGCCTATTACTGTGTAACAAGCTCATCTTTACAATTTACATTATTAATAAAATACATATCAAATCTTTCACAGTTGGGTGAAAAGATGCATGTTAATTGTAGAGCAACGAAGTAAAAGGACTCAAATTATTATTGTTACTTGTGTTTACTGGAGGAAAAGAGAAAAGGGATGGTCTAAATGCTTCAGGAAACATAAAGAGAAGTTGATGGTTGCTTACTTTACACTTTAAGCAGAGGCTGCCTTTAAACAGAGGGTGGAATATTTCAACCTTTTCAGTTCCACAACACAAGCAGAAGCCTGCAAACACAACAAAGACAAAAAACAAAGGGGATGTCTCAATGTAGAGGAAGCAAGTGAGGAACAAATAAGTGACTGGGTGAAATTATCTTTATGGATACAACAAATGCAACTATATACACATAAGTACGCTCATAATGTTTAAAACATATAAAAGTTTAAGAGAGATTCACTGGAGTTTTTCTTACAATACTGTGCACAATGTAAACACAGCCATTAATCCACTGATTGATGATATAATGTGAGCGACTGCTGAATAATGAAAATCATTCATCATGTAACATTACAAAATGAATTTTTATTCATAAACAGGAAAAAAAATTTAAAATACAAAAAAAACCAAAAAACACACACAACTCACCTTCGATGTCCTGTTTCATGTCTGTGATCTTACGAATGGTCTCCTCTGCAAGAAAACATCAGGACTTCACACACAAACTTAGAAAATGGATCTACAAATGTTGCAACACAATCCAGAGCAATACACCAGTCCACAAACATAATCATATCATTGTACATTTGATTCTCATTTGAAAATGTTCAATTACTCAGTTTGAAACGAAACTCATCAATTGTGTTTCTTAGCATGTAATCCACATTCACGATTTAATGATAGAATTAAATTCTGTTGTGTACCTCTCAGCTTCTGGTTCGGCTGGGTGTAGACGGTGGTCTCCTGGTTGACCTTGTTGTAATTTTTGGTGTAGGCTCTCTTCTTGTACGGCGCAACATCTGGTGACATGTCAGCATCAACCCCATCTAACAGACTGCCTTTCTTCCTCTGTCCCTTCCCTCCTTTCTCTCCTCCCGATCCTCCCTTACCCTTCCCTCTTCCCCATCCTCCTCCTGAGTCGTCTTTCTCTCCTCCCGATCCTCCCTCACCCTTCCCTCTTCCCAATCCTCCTGCTGAGTCGTCTTTCTCTCCTCCCGATCCTCCCTTCCTTTGTTTCTCTGCTGCCCATCCTCCTCTGGATCCCTTCTCCTTCACCCCTCCTTTGGTGCCAAATCTCTCTCCCCTTGCAGTCTTTCCACCTCCACCTTTGTGGGAGGACTTCTCTTTGGAGTTGCACGACAGTTTGTTCATGGAGACGGCAACTTCTTTCACCTCAGAGCCGACGTTCCTCTTGCTGCTCGGGGGAGAAGAGGTGGGTTTCAGGAGGAGTGTCATGTTCACCTTCTGCCTGTGGCATGATTTAGAAGCACCTGGAAAAAGGACAGTCATTCAGGTGACCATCACCTACAAAACTATATAGTTCCTGTGTTTCTCAGTTTTGCTTTTTCGTGCACAAACTAATTGTGAGCTTGAGCTGAAAATTGGGACTTTGGGAACACGACAAGGAAACTGGAACTTCTTCAAGAAAACCTCATTCAAAATCTCACTGACTTTTGTAATAAAACAAATGACTAAATAACTGTCCTTGAAACCTTAACCTTAATCAATACTGCTGTTTATTTTATGTTTTTCGCAGCCTCTAATAAACTCCATTACCCATAAACCACAGACAACTGCAGAGATTGCAATTGAGGAATACATGTCTTATATATAACAAAATCAACACATATTTTTTTTTTTATTAATTTGGTAGTATCAAACCTTGTTCACAGTGCAGCAACGTTCTTCTGCTTTTACTGTAAAGCTCCAGAAGAAATATTTACCACAGTGCTGTCATTTTCATTTAGAAAAGCAGCTTCATTTGTCATGGTTTATCAGTGAGTTCCCTCTAGTCTGTGATCTGTTTATTGATAATGATGTTTTATCTATTCAGGGTTCTTAAACAGATGTTTGTACCGTGTACGGAAGCCAGCGGTTTGAGTCCGTCTGGCCCTGTGGGTCGAAAACCTCTGAGGGCCCAGTCCAACATCTTCTTCAACAGCTCATCTCCGTCATCAGGACGCGCAGAAAACCGCTTCTTACAACGAAGTGCTGCCTCCTGATGGACGAGAACACAAATATGTAATGCAGGTCGACAAATATGCAAACACATCTGAACACCTCAGGATTGTTAACTTAAGTTCTGGACGTCCAATGACTAAAATCCTTCATCTGGTTAAAATACATAGTTGAAAATGACCAAGATCTAAAAAGTGTATCTCAAATAAGTGGCTTAAAACTGAATAAAAGTAAATTTTGAGCCTCTGGCAGGCAACCACAACACCACACATGCACATAGAGGATAATCCGTCATTGACAGGCAACCAAATGAGCTTTACCATGATTAAAATCACAGCTTTCTCTTGTTTGAGAATTGATGGAGACATTTGGGATAATCTAAAAACACAACTCAAAAAGATAGGTAACATAGGTCTAGTTGTTTTTAGACATGTTAATGTGGAAAAGTTACATATCATAACTTAGATTCCTGTTTATTTCAAAACACACTGACCTCCAGTGACAAGGAAATGGCTTCTTTGTACGTGGCAAGGGTGGCAAAGGAGTTGGCACAGAAGTGCTGGCCAAAGGCAGCAAATGGTTTCAGATCCTGCAAATTGGTCTGGAATCAGAGGCAAGACATCAGTGCAGAGAATGGAACTAGATATAAGAATAGATTGAAGAATATAGTGAACATTTTTAGAATATCAGTAACTAAGCAGGTGAAAAACATGGAGGGTAAGGAAACTGTTTTTACTCTGTATCAGACAGATGTTACATGTTTAATAAAAAACACTGTCAAATTAAATAACTGTCAGCTGTCATTTTGGTCAAGTTCTCAACAGTGGTTCAGCCCTCCATAGGAATATACAGTCAGTGGTGTAACTGTTTGCTGGGGACCAGTAGAGAAACTGGTTACTCATCTGGTACCAAACACAGGGATCCACTGGTGAAAATGCAAAAATATTACTGTACGGTCTCAATGTAGAGGAAGAATTTATGTACATGATTACATGCTGTATAAACTCAGATTCCCTGAATTCCTGTATCCATCATCTGTCCATTGCACGTCTGACTCACCTGAGAGCACACCTTCTGTCCGTACCACTCCACCAGCCTCCTCCCTTGAACCAGCTTCTGTTCCTTACAGGGGAGGATGATGGCTGGCCAAGGAGAGAAGCTCTCCACATCGCCCCAGACCAGCTCCCCATTCACACCCTGTATCTCACACACACACACACACACACACACACACACACACACACACACACACACACACACACACACACACACAGTCTCTGAGTTTGCAGCTTGTTTTTTCCTAATAAAAGTGTTCTGGGCTGCCTTGTCGGCCATCGTAGATTTATTACAAACAAATCAAGAGAAGTAAACATGACGTTACTTGAACAGATGGTTTTGACAACTGTCGTCCTGCATCATCGGACATGAGAAAATCTCAGTAGGTTCTGTAGCACTACACATAATCATATGTGTTTATTTATCTCCTCTAGTGTCACTAACAAATACATGACTATGAACATTATTAGCTGCAACACATGTGCAAACATGTTACCATGGTTACCAAATTACTTTACATAACTATATAGGGCTGCAACTAATGATTCTTTTTATTACCAATCTCTAAAATGTCACAACATCCCAGTGCTCAAAGAGACTGTGAGTGTTTTTAAATGTATTTACCAAAATAGTTGCTAATTAATTTATTAATGCCAATTCTGTCAAAACCTTTCTGACTAATTTGGACTCATTTTATGATCAATTATAATCATTGTTGCAGCTCCAATAGTGTGTAAAGCTATTAGTGCTACAAATGACCAGCACTTACCAGTACTTGTGTAGAGCTGGATGACGTGCTTGTTGAAACAATGTTGTCGTCATCATCATCATCATCATCATCACTGCCCAAGACATATTCAACTTCTGCTGGTGGACTTTGTTGACCTGCAACACAGTGACAATGAGCTATTGATCTATATATGATCTGGTCTTCATCTAAAACTGTAGACAGACACAATGTGCTTAAGCTTATTACACTGACATTTACTCATGTGGCAGGTGGTTTTTATCTAAAGTGACTTACAAGTGAGATACAACACTCAAGCTTCAGTACAGCAGGAGACACTGGAGTAAGAACTAAGTTCTAAATCTGTTCAATAAGATAAAGTGCAAGGAGATAATTATTAAAGATCGTGTTCATTAATATACACTTCTTACCTTCTGCCTTTAGTCTGCTGGTCTGAGACATTCTGGACTCTTCAGTGACGTCAACCACATCTGATAAAAATAGAGCACAGTCACATCGGTTATTATTAACAACAACATTTGGAATTGCTCTTGGCATCTCAACAGATTTACTTCATTAATCAATGGCAATACATGGCTCATACAGAAACATGCCACACTCAGTGCACACCTACTAGTCTTACCTGAGGAATTATCTGTGTAGTCTGAGTCCTCTATAATGTAGTGTCTGGAAGAACTGTGCAGACTGGGTTTGGCCACTAAACTGTCACTACTGTCCTCTGATGAACTATCTTCGTCCACTTTTTCTTTCTTCTTGCCGCCATAACCCCTCTGGACAGGTAGTTTCCTTCTGCGGACGCGGGTTCTCTCTGCCCACCTGCCTGGTCGAGGTGTGGCTCTGGGGCTTTCTCTGCTGTCAGGAAGAGCCTTGATGCTCTGTAACACCTTGAGACAGGAGCAATCACACAAACCCACATCTTTTTAGCTCAATGATTCACTTTCTTAATTTAGTGTGGTAGAATGCTAACATTTGCTAGTTAGCACTCAACACAAAGTACAAATGAGGCTAATGGGAACATCAGTTTTGCAGCTATTTATTCATGAACGAAATGCACAAACTGAATTGATGGTGGTGCAAGAGGAAAAGTTAAGGGATCACAATTTATTGTGAGTAAGACATGAATGTGTATCAAAAGGTTTTCACAAAAAATGTCAACCTGCTGGGGGCATTAGAGGAAAGGTGAGGGGATCACCAAATTCATGTCACCTGAGTCCCCAGATCTACCTTTATCATCGGACCTTCCCCCACCCACCTATACACAGTAAATGAACCAGTTAGCTTCCTGGGTAGCTTTAGCTTTTAACACTCACCTTATCAAACACCTGAGTCCTGCATAGAGAGCTCGGCAACGCCAGGAGGGTCAGGAGGAGTCTATGCAGACTAGAGTACGGTCTCATGCCGTGCAACATCTGTAGAGACAATACAGGAAGCTCTTGTGATGACATTTGATATTCAATGTAACATTTCTACATAAGGTCAACTGGTCTTATTGCCGATAAAGTTTTAAAATTGTAATGATATATAAAATTTTCATTTTTAGTACATTTCTAATACTGACATCGCACAGAGAGAGTATGTTTTTGCCCAGTTCATGACCAACTGAATGAACATGTTACTGATTGCAACGGGCTGCCTGGGATTTTCCAGTCAACACAGGTATTCATCCCAGTAATGAGATGGTTACACATTTTATTCAAGAACCGAAAGGAAACCTCAGTTTACCTTTGCCCAGCAATGACCCTCTCCTTCTCCGCCCGCCTGTTGCTCCTTCACTTTCTCAGTGAAACTGAGGTAGTCCTGTGCCAGCTTATGCATTTCTGGAGAGTCAGCCTTACACAGACCCAGCTGAACCCCCAACTCTGACAGCACATTTCTGGACAACGTATTATCCTGAAGGGAAAACACAGATATCACATGTAGCAAAGTACAGATAAGCAAGGAAATTAGATTAAGTCAAGCAGACATTAAACTGATTTTAAAAAGTCCTACATACAATACTGTGCATACCCATTAGGGAGAATAAGGTCCCCTAAAAAGTTAATATGTTGTAATGTAAAACAATATAAGCCCTATAAAGTTAGACAAGGCAATATGACACACCTCCAGCTGGCAGCAAGAGATAAGGAACACAAACTGAGCTTTAAGCGAAACAAAATCCTGCACACTGAGGAAATCGTTCCAACACTTTGGGAGAACACGCTGAGTCCCTTTCTGGCTGAGAGTTAGATGGTATTAAGATTTATACCTGGCCATTAGATATGGACAGGTATCAAACTGCTACAGCCAGCAGCTGGTTATCTAGCTTAGCACAGAGAGTGGAAGTAGAGGAAAATGGCTACCCTGGCTCTGTCAAAAGGTAACAAAATCTACCAACCAGCACCTCTTAAGATCACAAATTAACAAATTGAATTTTTTTTTATTTAATCCATACAAAAACGTAAGTGTTAAAACGAGATTTTACAGTTGTTATGTACTTAACTATTTCTTGCCTGGGAGCAGTCATTTGCCCCAGGACACATGTTTAACTCTAGAAGTTTATGTTTGGAATCAAAGCAATTTTGCAGTGGCTCAATTTCTACTGCATCTAATTATTTTATACATGATCTCTGATTCGACAAATACTGAGCTATAACTGGCTGCAGTATGTCTCACTTATAAGAGAAATAAATCATCTTACGTTGATATTTTCAGGATTTTTCAGAACTGTGGCGATATTTCTCAGCGCCGCGTCTCCAAGCTGTTCAGGAATATTCTGTGCTAAACTCTGGAGTGCCGCTTTATAGAAAGCCACTGCACCCTTCAGGAAGTTGCTCCTCTCCCGTTTCCCAAGATCCACAACAGCAGTGGCCCACAGGAATTCTCTGGCACGAGAGCCCACATTCACCTCTGCCATGGGGAGCAGCTCCTTCTTATTGCAGAGGAGCTGCAGGTCTCGTCTCCTGAGGAAGCGCTCGGCGACAGAGGGCCGGAGGATGTTGGTTGCATAGGACTGAATCAAGATGGAGGTCACCTGGAGCTCCACAGCCACGTCCGCTGTGCCATACTGCTGCAGTTCTTGAAGACCTCGAAGGGGCTCCAAAATTTGGGACAGGAAGAGGAAGTGCAGTTTAACTTTATAATCCATCAGTTGGCTTCGAATCCGGTCAGTGTCCTCTGTTTGCCCTAGCGACTTAAAATACGCCACTAAATCCCTCCAGCTGCTGACCATCTTTTGCACAGTGCAGATAATAAATAAACACTGTGCAGAGATAGAATGGGATGAGTTATAGGACTCTGTACCAGCAAATATCTCTTTCAGACCGTCATTAACAGAGGGGTAGGTGGAGTAGTGATGGTGGATCGCTCTAACCAAGTCAACCACGCCACTAAAGGAAGCAAGGAGTCCAGTCTGGAATGCTCTTCCTGCCATCCCAGGGAGGCCGCAGAGCGACACTAAGCTCGGGTTGTAAGTCTGCAGCTTGGATACAATTACCTGGCTCAACCCTGCGTGTGGAGCATTACAGTGAAACACAGCAAGGTTGGACAGAAAAAGTCCTGATTTTTTCAGCATCTCAATCAGAAGGTGTGCATCAGAATCTGCTGTGTGTGCAACTGTAGGAGTGTCAGTGTCCATGGCCGCTGAGGTTTGTGGATCAACAGTGTCAACACTCAGCTGCAGAGTGTGCAGCAGTTTCACCACACTGACCCCTGAGCTCTGGTCAAAGTAGCCAATCAGAACAACACTTGTGGTCTGTCCTCCATCCAGCTCTACCCCCATGTAGAGGTAGAGGCAGTACGGTGTGTGTGAGCTGGCCTTGGTGATGTCTTTTTGGTGGGATGGACTCAAAATGGCAGAAAGTAAAGGGCCAGAAGTATGAGTGTCTGTACTTGTACCCACATTGTCACTACAGTATCTTCTGATGAAGCTCAACAAAGTACCACTGCTGTCCACTGCTGCTTCTGCTTGCTCTACTCTCTTTATCTCCTGTGCACAGTCTCTGTTCGCTGTTACCTCCATTGTCTCCGTTTTCTGCTCCATCGTCACATCCACCACATCGTCATCATCATCAGATATCATGACTACCACATCAGCATTCATGTTCAAACTCTCCCTTGGTTTTTCTTGTCTTGGTTCTTCTACTTTTTTGCCCTTCATCTTCACAATAATCTCCAATTTCGGATGAGAGGTCTGGGAGGAGAGGTCATCTGTAATGGGAATAAAAACAACACTGACAATATTTAAACGCACATCAACACTATTACAGGCAAGTAATATGTGACATTGCTGGCTCCATATCTCTGTTAAAGCAAAGACCTTTTGTATTCAGACCTTGGTCTATGTTACATAAATGTTCATTATAGCTTTAATCAGAAATGACAAGACTGTTGCAGAAATAGGCAAAATGTCTGCAAAATATTTGGCACCTGGTGCACAAGAGGGTGTGTTTTCTACATTTATTTTTTATTTATTTGATGGAAAAATCCATAGCTGCACATTGCTCCCACCTGAGTCGGAAGGAAACATACTCATACTCTGCCCCCCTCTGGCCTCCAAGGCGTGGTACTCCCTGTCGTTGTTCTTATCAAAAAACGTCTTAAACCACTGCAGGAAGGTGAGAGCCACCACAGAGTTCTTCTTAATCAGTGCCTGAATGGGGATGTGCTGGACAGATGAAGAGAAAAGAAAAACTTCATAAATACAAAGCTGGTGTATTTCCATCTGCTGGGGTGAAAAGAATAAAGAGACCTCTGAAATATCAACATAAGTCAGAAAACATTTTCACCAAAAAATGAAAAGACCCTCATAAAGGAATCAGTACTATAACCCGACCAATACTGGATTTTAAGACATAAAAACATAAAAACACACTCTGGATTCGAATCACTTAAACTTTTTTTCGTAATGGCCAACAACATACATGTGTACTGAATGGGACACAACAATTGAATAGAAAAGTTGTCAGTGCTTCCTGGATAACAAACTATGTGGAGACACTTTCTAAACTCAAAACTATCTTCAGTATTTCTATACTGTAATTTATTCTCATCAGCCAATATAAACACTGATAATATATCTGAGATGAGCTAATATTGAGGTGATGAATCTGTCTGGCTCTAAACATGTGCTCAGATTTATCGGTCGTTGACCACTTATAAAAGATACTCACTCGGACAACTCCAGCTTTTCTGAATGCAGCTTGCAGTAAACTGTAGTTGTGGATACAGTCAACCACGTTATTGCTTTGGAACCGGACCCTAGAAAGGTCCAGGGACCCGGGACATAACCAGTCCATCAGCTGGCAATAGGCTGCACCTGGATATTCATACAAACAAACAAAAAAAGTAATCAATAAATGGAACTGGTGGCAAGAAAGGCTGCTTTGAAAATATTAAATTCCAGTCCAAACATTAAGGGCCAGATTAACTGTGAAAACAACATAGTATTTAGCACCTCATTTACTAAGGCAGCAGTACATTATGCAGTGGGCACCTGGACTACACCCAAGAGTGAAGCGGTGCTCAGTTGAGCAGGTTAGTGGTGGGATTTGTCTGAAATCATTAAGCTCAGAAAAGAAATTATCTTAATTCCAAAACATTAACTTAAGCCTCAGGTCAATTACTCATAAAACTAAACTACAATTATTCAGTTTAATTTTATTTGTCACACAATACAGACTTTATGGGCAATTATTAAAAGTTGCAATAAGATGCACAAAGAGCACAATCACACATATTGTGCTTATTTACACTCACCCCCTATTTTCCACAACATGTGTACTATGAAAGCAGAACGCATGAGGTTTTATTTACATATAGACACACACACTGACCTACCTGTGCATACCTGCTCCACCTTAGTGAAGCCTGTCTGTAAAGTTTCATTGAGCCAAGCCAGCAGCTCATAGCGGTTATATGAATGTCCTGCATCCACACTTACATTCACTGCCATCTCCTAAAGGGACTGACCTGCACAAACACCACATAAATGTGTTTTTAGATGAAAGCCAGATAAACAAAACACTGATCTTGTAATAAAGAAAACAACAAGTTTGACATAAAAGTCACTTTCCATTCTTGTCATAATCATGTGGAATTAAATGCACGATGGAGGTATTTTATATTACAGTATGCATTTATAAAAAGATATTACTCCAACCTTTCTTTCCAGGCATGTTGAAAAGACTTTAGTCATGCCTTTTGGACTGGGTGACACTAAAAAAACAGCACTGAAATCAGAACTAGCCATGAATCACTGACCCACAACAACGAGCTACTACTTTGTATCATTACCAAATCCAGGAAAACAGCCCATAACGTAATTAGATAAAACTGTTTTTTTTATTATTATTATTATTGTCGAGAGACTGCTACAAGTGTGTTTTGTTTAGTACTTCCTGCAAACCCTTCACTAAAGGACAACCCCGGGCTTTTCCCGCGAAAACGATGCATTCAAATCATGTGAAAGTGTCGTTCATCCATGTTTCAGTAAATGAAAAGCAAGTTCTTGCTAAGAAACTCCAAGTTTGCCAATGTGCTCCAATTTATTTCACTACCTTTAGTCAATAATTGGGCAATTAGTGATTTGTTGTGCTAATAACGCCACTAAATTCTTTCCTGCTCAGTCTTTACAACTGACAAGGCAAGCAACTGCTATTTTTCCACTCATAGTTTAACCGAACGTTTGCCATCATTACTAACAAAACACCAGCTAAAACGTAAAAGTGATTAAAAAAAACTGCGAATTGCGCTTCAACATTACCGCAAATAAATGAATGTATTTTGTTTTGTAATGGCTGTTTGTTAGTTACTGTGTGGACGCGAACGCAACCATATGTGTCCAATGTAGCCAGATGTTACTGTCCCTCTACCAATCGCGTCAGAGCGGGTAACATTCTGACCAATAGAATCGCTGGAAACACTACTGTTGGATTGTAGAACACAAGGCTGCACCGGCAACTGACACTGGGTCAGATTAGGCACTTGTTCCACACGATAAAAATACAGCAAAATCTGAGCTCAGATCAGCAGTTTGCAGCATGTTCTACGAGCTCTACAACGCTGGAAAAAAGAAGCCATGATGGAACGGTTTAATGGAAGGAAATCATGGAGACAGTCAGTGGGATGATGTGGACACCAAACAAAACCACATACACAATGATCCGAGAGCATTATATTGCCTAAGCACGTGCTAGCTTTGGAAACTAAAACAGAATTGCTATACAACATAACTTGCATACGACGACATGCACAGTGCTCTGAATTGAACTTCTACCACAAGTCAAACAGTTAATCGAAAAACGTTCGCTGTGACAGCGTTAAGTGTTCACGAGATTCGTCCAAAAGTTAAATCAAAGACGGACATAAGATAGGTGTTTTATTTTTAATCCCTGCGATTTAGCTAAATGACTTTAATGTCTAAACAAAGTTAACTAAGCATGTGGTATATGAAACAATCGTCGTGTCAAGACAGTAGCCGGCGTGGCTACATAACGCAAGCTACTTAGCTTACGCACGTAAACAGTAACTATTACTGTTTACGCGTTCTAACATAGTACACAACGATAAAACACGCAATTACGAAGTTTGGTCGTCTTCAACAAATGACGTACAAGGAATAACGGAGTTAACGTTAAGCCCAGATCTTTCATGAACATGATCAGAGAAAAGTCCCCACTCACCCTCTTCGCTCCGTTCCTTGAGGGTTTTTAAACTACCGGTATGAGACTCCAGAGTCCCTACACCCCCGAAACCCCCCTCCCCTGCCACCCTGTTCCCTGTTTTTAAAAGGAGAAAATATCCATGTGACGCACCTTAAATAGCTAAAAATATAACGAAATAACCAGTCTGGACACATTAGTCTGCTAATGATCAAAAAGTAACGTAAAATGGCAACTAACGTTCGCTAAGATCAACAACTTCTATTTCCTTGGTAGCTTTTGTAGCTAACTGTAGCTTACGCTAGTCATTAGCCGCTAGCCGACATTTTGCAAATGCTTAAGTTAAACATTAAGGCCATTGTTGTAACCACATTTTCACCATTTTAACGTACTGGATCTTAAATATTCACACTTTCATTAACAGTTACGTTTCGGTTCAACGAAGGTCAAACGTCAGCTCCTGCCCCCACCATATTCCACATTTAATGTTTTAACATGGTGTAGTGAAAGACAAGAAAGCAAAGTCAATTGTTATAAAAGACCCTGACATCTAAATACAGCTGGCTAGTTGGGGAGTTGATTCAGCGTTGATGCTGAAGACTGGTGTATTATAAAATTGTTTTATTGGATTCTGTCGGTTTAACTCCAAATTGTCAGTTTAGGCTCAGTTATCAGTTAGCAATTGAGCAAAGCTCAGTTAGTAAAATCGGTTATGTAGAAAAATGAAAATTCTGGTCCGATATATGCCTGGGTCTGGCCTAGGTTAAATATACTTCAAAATCTGTGCAGATTCCGTCAATTATCCTCTGGTATTGCCTGACAACTTGAAGGTTTTCTGTATGTGCACCAGAACTGGGACAGATATGGAAGTAGCATCTGATTGTCATGCTGTATAGAGATGGGCCAGATTCCAGGTGGAAACGGGCGTATACTGGGCCAAAAGCCAGCAAACATGTGGTCCAAGTATTTTGCTGTTCAAGTCCCATTGCTGCATGTCATCCCTTTCTCTCTCCCCGACTTTCCTCTCTTTCTTACTGCTGCTATTAGAGGTAAAAATGCCCCCCTAAAACTTAAAAAAATATTCCAATATAAATTTAATTTGCCACTCTTTCCCCAGTCAGAGCTTTTCATTCTGGTTTTAAAACCAAGGGAACAAAAGTTCTTTCCAGTTCTACTTGAGTGTAGTCTTTGACACTACAGACCACAACAAGAGCACATCATTTACATTATAGTTTTTTTCTTGTGGGGAACCACAAGGCTCTGTATCAAGACCAATGCATTTTTTCCATTGTATGTACTGTGAACTGGCAACATCCTCTGCAAAAATCAGTGAAAACTTCAAATTCTATGTCAGTGAAACTCAGATTTTACACTCCTATCCTAGCAGGAAATCCTGATTAATCCAAATCTGAGCAATTTTAATTACAGTTCTTGGATCAGATCTTTATAATGATAATAATCATACAGCATTTGTCATTATTGCTATGATTTTATATATTAACCAATTAATGCAGTCTGAAAAAAAAGGGGATTAACAAATAATTAAATAACTACTTGCAATCTTATTCAACTTTACAAGCCTTTCAGTCCACAGAAGACTATTCAAACACAAGAAAAATACACACTGAAGGATTAGCATTTCAAACAAGACACGTCAGTGGTTTTTAGCAGCCAAGCTGTGTTTTATTGGGTAAAAATTATATATAGGTTGCTATAGGAAGTACACAAACATAAAAAAAATAATAAATCAATGCTTTTCCACTAACAGTTCAAATGAAGTATAAAAATAGCACAGAATCTGTTCTTTAGAAATGCTTTTGCGCTTTAGATTCATTTAAAATATCCTCAAATGTGATTCTGATAAAAGATAAAGCACAAAAGGCTGTAGTAGAAAAAGTAGAAACAGTTCTCAGATGTCATTCATACACAAGTCTACAAATACACTGAATGGGTTTACATCTAAGAAACACAAGATATCAAAAAGCTATTGATTAATATGCTATATATTGTGCTATAATATTACAAATTTCAAGCAAGCTGTATACCGTGTTAATATATACCATATGTGTTCTCGATATAAAATGTCTTAAAAGAGCAGTTACCAAAAAGAAAAGAAACTGTTTTTTGTGGTTCAGCAGTGTTAATGAAGCATGTAAACAATTACTTTTTGGTTTTTCAGATGACTTTAAAATCAGACTTGAAAAGTAAAAAAGGTTCCTGGTGGCACTCTAAGAGCCTTTTGACCATCACATAGGAGTCTTGCATTTCCAAATGAACTGGTCATTTAAACATGAAAAACAGGTTCTTTACCAAGGCTTGTGCATTTTGTATAAAAAAAACAAACAAACAAACAAACAAACAAACAAACAATGTAGTTCTTGGTCAAATGAGAATTAAAAACACTTGTAAACCTTTCTATTGATACAGTACACAAAACACTGTGTAAAAACAGTTCCAGTGATAAAAATACAAGCTATATATACAGGGCATATGGGAGCAGAAAGCTACAGTATATATTCACAGAACAGAGATCCCATAGGAGGAGTGATGCACAGTTGCCCCTTTGTCTGAGGTAATGCCCATTTAGTTTGATTTGGTGGCAGCCAACAGCATTAAAAATCTTCCAGTTATCAAAACAACAACAACAAAAAAGATGTTTCAAAGGACTATGCCAGGTTTTTGTGTGATTGGTCCACTGGTCAAGTCAAGAGAATCTGTACCAAATTTAACTGTCCAGTAGATCGCTCTGTGTGGTGAACATGCTAATGCTTAAACATACAGTATGTATGTATATACTAGCCAATTCAGTAACAATTCTGTTATAGCACTGGATTGTGGATAACAATCTTTATCATTTTTTAAGAGCATTAAATAGCATTATACATACTGCATAGTGAAGCATGTGCAACACACAGACTTAAGTAAAGTATCAACCAGCATCAATTGAGATTATTTTCATGCCACTCCTCTTGTTAATTTTTTTGGAAACTGAAAAACTCCTTTAAAGAAAAAGTAGTCAGTGCTAGTTTACAAAAATATAGTGTGTTCACCAGTGTTTCCGATCATTTTTTTTCCTTTCTGGAATAGAAACTGCTGTAAACCAGGATCACCCACATGTGCAGACACTGGCATCCAGCTGTTAGAGTACACTAAAACAATTTTATTTTTAAAACATCTACAGTAGGATAAATGCCATCACTCTTAATTTTTCAGACGTCTGGAATGGTTGACAAAAGACAAAAACTCATTCTCTACATCTCTGTTTTTGCATTGGCTTATTTCAAGTATCTGTATGTAGCTCTCAGGGAGAAGTTGCTGTGACATTATAACTGTTTAACTCAAAGTTTCACACTATCTATACAAAAACATGTTTATAAAATCTTTAATAGAAGTTTTTTTCTTTTTTTTAACTAAGCTATTTTGCTCATTGGAACTTGTCTCAAAGCAAAAGACAAAAGTAAAATTGTAGTTTTTTTTTCTTTTACAACAAACAACAAATAAAACCTAATCTAAGTATAAAACCAACACGTCTCATGTCCAGGTCTGGTCCACTAGCTTGCAGTGCTCAATGTATTTTCCTTCACTGGCCTTTTGAAAAATCTCAAACACGAGACTAGCTAATGTTTCTTTTCATAATTGAATCTAAATAGGTACAAGAGCACTGTTAAAAGATAAAAGACTATTTTGTTAGCATCTAGCAACTACATCTCCCATGAGGCTTTCACAATATTTCTGTGGCTAAGGCTTATGGGATATGTCGTTATGGTATGCAAACAAAATAATTATTATTCTATCTTGGCTAAGAAGAGATGCTGGACTTTTGCTGTCCAGTACAGTTGTAGAATATTTATTACCTTAATTCTAATTTGGGCATAAAACAGTAGTATCATATTTTGGCGTTTTAAAAACAACCTACCCAGAGGGAGCAGGACTTCAGCTGTCCATATGACTTTGGTTCAAGTGATCTTAAAAGTGTTTTTGTTCAGATGAACAGCCTGTATCAGTTAAACGGAGGGATGAGCAATAAAACGGTTTGATACAGAGCCACTTTAAAAAGCTGTACCGTTGGTGCTGTGTTGTTCCACCTTTTTCTACAACTAGTAAGTGGTGTCAACTTAAAAACAATGCCTTCTAAAAAAAAAAATCAGATTAAAATCATATTAATCTTTACACAGTCCTACTGTTAACAGACAAAACAGGAGGGCGGGCGTCATCTTCTTTCCCTTTTAACTCCTCCAGAGAGGCGAAGCAGCCCACTGGCCTCCTTTACAGATAATATAATCAGTGCTACTGACTGGCTGCACTTTCACTTGACCTTCACCCTCCCTCTCTCTCAGACACTGTTGGATATAGTGATAAACCACAGCCAAGGAGCTCACCTGTGCTGTATCTGCATATCTCTGTGTTAGTGTGTTATGTGTGTTTAAGGCTACAGGTGCGTTATCACCAGAATCCAGAAATGGCTGGACACAAACTACCAGCTACTTTCACTATTTTCCCAGCTATACTGATTTTTTTTTTTTTTTTTTTTAAGTGAAACTGGCTGTTTTTCCTCCAGCTCTTTACAGATGCTGTTTCTGGGAGCCAGTGTCATAGTAGAAAAGCTGGTGTGTATTCACAGGTGGCATATGTTTGCTGATGATGGGTGGTTTTCTATTCACAGGCAAAGTAGTCTTTGAGTGGTGCAAACAAATGCCTGATGACAGGGACGCTCCAGGACCGGCCCAGGAGTTTCTGTCGGGCACCGCGACCCATGTTGGACACATCTGTGTAGTGAACGGGGAAGCCGAAGATCCTGCAGGGGAAGAAATACACAACAACCATTACAATCAGTGTCGCAATGATGCTAAAGTTGTGTAACACTAAAGATTTTGATGTAAATATCATCTAAATTGTAACCATCCAGCTAAATGAGACTCATATTTGATCTTATCAGCCATGAGTGTGTGTGTGTGTGTGTGTGTGTGTGTGTGTGTGTGTGTGTGTGTGTGTGTGTGTGTGTGTGTGTTCTGCTCACCTCTCCAGCTCAGTGCACCACAGTATGTCCTCCTTCCCGTTCATCAACACAGGGAAGTGCTGGTCTTTCCCCTGTTTGATGGAGTTTGAGCGAGTCGTGATGGTGCGCACCTTTCCAAACTACGAGACAACAGATACACATTCAAACTAATACAACCAAGTAGCCACTGTGCAATTTAGTACTGCAAAGGGTGAAAAAAACATATTTCTTCATCATTGACTTATTCTGTGGATTTCTGACCTTTGCAACTCTGCCATGCTCCAAACAGTCCTGCAGCTCCAGCTTGTCCATCCCAGAGGCGCAGAGAGGCCTGAAATAGAGAGGAGGAATCACATTTAGTCCTACACACTGTCACGCAGAATTTAAAATTGTTTTTTGAGCAGAACACAGTGCACATTTTATCCTTAGACTCTGCAAATGTTTAAAACTGAATGGATCCTACGATGACAAGTCACATAAACCCACCAGTGTTTAGAGTCAACATGTCTGTTTTTCCCTGACAAACTGGGACTCGGATACATTTTTAATGTGAAGAGTTCGCCCACCTGTTCATGCCTGGCAAGTTTCCCCAGAAGTATCGGGCACGGTGAGCAGCGGAAACCTCAATAGCATCAATCATGACGGGGTTACACTACAAAAACAAAAACAAAAAAACACAAAGAAACATGGTGATTACTCATAAACTCACAGAACTCATAAAAATAACTCTTTTTGTTGTTGAACAAACAAACAACCACCAGCGCACCAAAGGGGAATTCAGAAATTTAGGCTGTGGGACATGCAACTTTTTTTGTTGTTAAGCTGTTTAAGTGTATAAATGTTTGTAAGGATTAGGTCTTTAACTTTGTCATCTGATATACAGTATATGAAAAAGATTTTAATGTATTAGATATTTACAGCTGTTTATACTCCACAGTCCATGTGACTCACCTCCAGGAATCGTGAGATGTCCCTCTTGTCGTTGACGCCCATGGCGACCACGTTCTCGAACATCCAGAAGAACGGCCGGTTCTCTCCTTCTTTGGGCTTGGCCTCGCTCAGCAGACGGTAAAACTCAAAGAACAACCTCCCTGTGCCTTCTAGAGCAACAAAACATGATCAGAGTCCGTAAAAAAACTTCACCGAACTGCCTGAATGCTTCAGTACACATGGCATATCTCCCTAATACTCAGTTTGAAAAAGCATCTTTTTTTCCTAAGAATTGTACCCACAGAGAAGGAAAGCATCAGAGATAGTAGTTTAGACAATCATGAGAGACTATAAGTATTCACCTTATCTCATAATAATGAAATTCAAATGACTAAGGTTTCCAGTAGACTTTAATGCAGGATTAAACCTCCGTACCCATTCACTGCTCAAACACAGCACTACATGAGTGCTTTTGAATGAACAGCAATTTACTAAAAAACATCATTTAAAATGGATACAACATCATTTCCATCATCGCTACAATGTCAGCTACCATTTCTATGATGAAAGTCACAATCAGAAGTCTAATATATAATTCCCTCTGGCAGGTACCTACCATACAGGCCTTTCCTTGCAGGATTGACTATTGAGAGGTCGTTGCAGGGACTTCCCCCTATCACCAGGTCAAACGGACCCCACTCCAGAATCTGAGAGAGACGAGAGCACCACCTAGTGTTAGACTCAGTGACATAACAACAAAATGACAGTGTATAAGGGAAACTCATTAATGACATACTATGAATACTGTACGCATCTTCTACAACTTTACTTACAAAACAGTGAGGTTTTATTACCCAGAATAATCCAGTACTGACAAAAAAAATGAAGTTATTTTTCTATTTTGTTAATTATTTTCATTAAACTTTTTCTGCATGCAGATGATTTCTCTTTGAGTGTATGCCCTCAATAAGTAAAGTCCAAACGTCATTAGAGCTGCAATTTACAATTATCGTCATCATAGATTAATCTGTCGATTATTTTCCTGACTAATTGATTAATCGTTTTGTCCATAAGATGTCCGAAAAATACAACAAAATATATCACAACTTTGCAAAGCCCAAGTTTATGCCTTTAAATTTCTTGCCTTGCCCGACCAACAGTCCGGAGACAAGACAAGACAACCAAGAAAAAAACATTCATATTTAAGAAGCTTAGACCAGTGACTTTTGGACATTTTAACGTTCTGATTATTTGATAATCAAAATACATTTTCTGATGATTGACTTATTGATTGACTTGATTATTTGTCTGATTGTTTCAGTTCTAAATGTCATTCATTCATTTCACCTGCGACAGGCACACAACTACTAATTTAACATCTGCTCACTCATCTGCTTTGTTATCTTTTACCCTTTACACCCCCCCCCAAGACAATAAAGAGAGCTGAATAGAAAGAAAGGAAACAGGGAGAGAGAGAGAAAGAGAAGAAGAAGTTAGGGGTGGGATGCTCTTATTAATCTCTTACATAAGAGATAATAGAGAACAGGGGCATGAACCCGACACACACACACACACACACACACACACACACACACACACACACACACACACAGCGTGACTAACAAGTGAAAGGGTTCCTGAGGGGATTTACAGAGGTTGAAGCTGCTCTTTGTCCTCTGCCCCAAACTACATCACTGCAGCTGCCAGTCTGGTGTGTTGTGTGTGTGTGTGTGTGTGTGTGTGTGTGTGTGTGTGTGTGTGTGTGTGAGCACTAACGCGTAAACATATATGTAGAAACGACTTGAGGTTTTTGCCAGGAGTAACTCCAGTGAGGTTGGCAGGATACTTATACTTAAGTACCAGCATCAGAATCCCACCTACTGTCACCTATGACAGACACTTCAGTAGTTTTGCTTTAGATGAAGCAAAACTCAGGTTGACTTTGTATTTGTACATGTTAAAGTAAAACCTTTACTAACTAACCCCCCCCCCCAAGATACTCTCTCTTTGTCTTCAATAAAAGCCAAATGTATATCATAAAATGTATAAGTCACGTTTTCAGTTACATGCAGATCCACAGGAGCATTTTGAGCAGTTTGTTCCTGATGGAAGAAAATGAATCCTTTCAGTTGACTGTTCTCAGTCAAACAAACATTTTCTTCCTTACGTTTTTCTTGGTGATGTCCCTGACGTCATGGACGTACTGGATCCTTCCTTCATGTCTGACCACGCCCACTGAGATGGAGTCCTCGCACACCTCTGACGCCACGTACTGGTCCACCTTAAAACCCAGATCCCTCAGAACCAGGTAGCCTGGGAACGGAAACAACAAGACACAGCTTCACATGATGATCTGCTGCTTTTTAGATGAAGAACACATCAAACGGTCGACACATCACCACGAATACATCACACACTCATTCTCACCGGTGGCAATGCCGTCAAACAGGGAGAGGACTCGGATTGGTCTCCTCTGCTCTGCAGGGACTGCTGGGTAAATCTTTGGTTTCTCCTTGAAGATAAAGATAAAAAATTGCAGGGAAAGATTAGAAAAAAATATTTGTGTGCCACAAATATGCTTTTTCTTATCTTTTCTTATTCCCTATTTTATTTCATTTTGCATCTACTCAGTGTCCCAACTCCTACTTTGTGAACTCCTCATATATAGCATGAAAATATATTTACAAATTCACAAAACAACAAACACACAGGAGTTGATATAGTGTATATAGATATTTTAAATGAGAAAAAAGCAACACAACAGTTGCTGATCATTCCATTTTTGCCCATTCTTATATGAAACATCTTGAAACAGACCAAAGTGACTTACAAACTCCTGTCCGTTGTCGTTGGCGAAGAACTCCTGCAGCTTGAGGCTCCAGTCGTGTCGCCGCTTCAGGACGCCGTACTGCAGCAGCGGCTGGCACATGTAGCACCTCCACGGGTCCAAGTAGCGAGCGTTGTTAGATGCTCCAGGATCGACCAGGATGTCCAGACAGTCCACGCAGAAACACCTGGAGGTGGACGGACAGACAGACGGTGGTGAACACATGCACGCAGACGCACATTGGCAGAGAAATAGTTAATGTGCGGCATGTACTGTTTCTTCGTGTGCATGCGTGTCTGACCTGCAGCAGTTTGCGTTGCCACAGAGCAGAACCTCTCGACCTCCGCAGCAGACGGTGCAGTAAGACTGGTAACCGTCGTCATCGTACATGTAGGACATCTCCAGGTACACATCCTACACACGCACACGCACACGCACACACACACACACGCGCACACACACGCAAATATGTATTAAGGCAACTTTACACATTTGCCAGGAGTGTCCATCAGGTCCATTCAACCAAATATCACCAGGCAACAGTCGGGACAAAATGTGTTTGTTAAGTGACGGGACGTCTCTGTGTGTGAAAGAATTACACCTGTGCTTCTCTTACTATGACAAGCCAACATGTCTGCTGTTAAAAAGGAGCATTTGAATGCATCACAAGCAGGACAAACATGGCTGAGCACAGAGTCAAGAGCTGGCCAGTGGAGTCTGGCAGACATGCTGCATTCACTTCCGCCTACTCTTTATTCCCAGAGGCTTCAAATTGCTGAGGGCATGAACCGACTAGTTTATGTGTCTGACATGACTGGTTTTATGACTCTGGCATTTAGCACTCACTCTGGAGATATCAGCTGATGACAAGTTCATTTTACTGGCATCAATATCAGCCTCTGGAAGCCGACACTGGTCAAAACCTGTTTGTATGTATGAGAGCGTTTAAAGGCTCCAAACATTATTGATATACTTGTGTTTATTATTGTTAATATTATCATTATGGGGTTCATTTGGTTTAGAATATGATTCATGACTCAGACACTGAGACATATTAATGATGATGGAAAAAAAAACACACTTGTGTTGCTCTACCTTGCATGTTTGGCACAGGCCTCCTTCAAACAGTGGGTGGAAGGTTGCTGCTCTCATCTTTCCACAGGAGAGACAGAACTCTGCCAAAACACACGCACACATCAATGAAAGTAAATAGAAATGAAACGACACAGTTCATAACTCACAAATAATTCACAGTCACAGAAAAACACAATGTGAATGTGTGAGTCTTTACCTTCAATACTACATTTATTCATCCGAACTTCATTGACCATTTGTTCTGAGGGAAAAGGAAAAACAGTGTTAAAAAGTGGCACATTTCATGCACAATTTCAGCTCCTCTTTTATACTTCTAACAGACAACAGGCAGAGACACTAACACCTGTATATCCCAGCTGACCTCAACACTTTTAAATCTCTAATTAATGAGTATGAGTGTATTTGTACTGGTGTAAACGAGGCAGCAAGTCATATTGAAAATCTGAACGTAAACTTCTGTTTTACCAAATGTACAGAACAAATTGTACTTAACATTAAAGGATTAGATTAGAAAGGATAAAAAGCAAACGCTATAACCTAAAGGTAAAACATAAAAATTTACAGAGACTACATTTTCAAAATATTTATATACATAATATACATTTTGTATGATGTTGAGTGAGCTTAACTTTTGACCTCTACCTCTGCAGTAGGACTCCTCAGGGGCGGCCTTGTTCTTACACAGGCCGACTCTTGGCCGCTTTGCGCTGGGAAAATACTCTGGCAGTGAGACATCGAGGACCTGGTGGTCCAGAGGGTTGCTGTCTGCAGGGGACACACACAGACACACAAACAGATCAGATTCAGTCTTATTCCCTGGTTAATTTAGGATAAACAGTGTAGCCCTGCTGCTTTGCTCACTGGCGCTGTGTGTAGGTTTGAGTCCCTCCTCTCCTTTGGGCTGGAAGCCACCGTTGGCCCAGTCTAGCATGGGTTTGACCTGGTCCTCCGGGTTGTCCGACTCGCAGGGAGGAAACGTCTTCTCCGCCCGGATACTGGCCATCTGCGGCACAGAAGGGGACGGAGAGCTCTTTATATAATTATGTTATAAAATCAGTCAAATTTAAAAGAAGATTAGAAAAATAAGAAAATGTTTAATTATTTATTAATTATTATTTTTATCCTTTGACCTTCAACAACAAAGCTGATCAAAGCCGACTAGGGCAACATGTTATAAAGATCAAAACACAGTGACATGAATCCGATGTCAGTGTTTACACCTGAATGAGAGGTGTTGACCTTTAGTCAGTCATTCTTAAAACACTGGAACATCCTGTGAAGACGCAGCATCCTGACGAGTTTGGAAATAAAACACATCGACGATGTTCAGAGAAACTATAACTGGAGAGTTTTTCGGAGAGTGTTGAATGTTTAGACAGAGACGAGAGACTGACGGGCGCAGGGAGGAACAGCAAAGGACGGTGGAGAGGAGGTGAGAAGACAGAGGAGGTTGTTATGTTAAAGAGACGTCTGAGTGAAAGACAAGGGCTGAGGCAGCGCCGCACCAGGGGATGACAGGAGGTAGACGGGGCGAACGAGGCAGACAAAACATAGTAGCAAAGTGGAGAGAGAGAAAAAGAGAGAGAGAGAAAGAGAAAGACAAACAGCAGCATGAAGAGGCCTGCAGTCCGACTCTGTCTGCACTTAAACACTCACACAGAACTGACAGAAACACACATCTGTCTCTATAACACAGAGAGTGAAAGTAAGTGGACTGATGTGCAGTGAAAGACAGACTGTCTGTCTGTCTGTCTGTCTGTCTGTCTGTCTGTCTGTCTGTCTGTCTGTCTGTCTGTCTGTCAGACCTTTCAACCATGTCTCTCATTCTTCAGGTTCACTGGGGTTTCTTTAGTTGTAAACAGGGCTGCATCGAATGATAATTTAAATAACTGATTCAATTACTGATAACTTGCTGCATATTAGATTCATTGTTTGTTTGTTATAAAATGTCAGCAAATAGCAAAAAATGTCCACCATGAGTCCCCAGTGATGCGAAATGTTATGAACCTAAAGTTGTTTTTGACTTTTTTAGCTTCAAAATATCAAAATTTGCTAAAAAAAAAAAAAAAGAAAAAAAAAAGAAAGTTTGCTTTGCTCAAATTGAATTGTCAGTTTGGTTCCCTATTTTATATGATATTTTTCATGTATATAATGTTGGTGATGTTGTTAAATAAATACAGACAAACTCAACACTGAACACAGATGCACGTCACACATTTTGCTTGTTTTGTTCAATATAAAATAGTTTTTGTAGGTTTACACTCAACAAATGAGCCATAACTTCAGTATAATTTTGCATCAGCACAGACACTGAAGACCTGTAGGAGGAGACATCAGCTGTATCATTTGTCTATTTGCTTGACATATGACACCAGAAATGATAAAGTATCAGACAGCAGAATATCTGATATATGTGTCTGCAATTCTGCAACAACCTCAACATCTATTATCTGTGGTGCAATCACATATTTACTGAAGTGCTTGATGTGTATCTGCACAGTTTGAGACGTGATGTCATGTCTCCTGCGTTGTTGTCCTGACGTGTTTGATGTCATCTTTAAGTTATTGACAGGATGAGATACAATAGATAGTGAGGAGGAATTCCTGTCACACACACACATCTGTGTTTGCTTTACTTGGCTACTGTTACACACACTGTGGTGTAAACATGCGTAAATGCACTTGCAGTGTACCAGTGTGTTCTTGGCAGGGAAATCAGTCACATTTTTGACGCACGCACGCACGCACGCACGCGCGCGCACGCACGCACACACACACACATGAGATCCTCGGAAATTTTTAACAAGCTAACACTTAATAAAGTTTGATAAATTTCTGCTGTTGTTAAGGGTCTTGAAAACCTTCTGGTGACCAGCTGGACAAGTTCCTGGTGAGCTTAATAAACAGATGAAGAAGCAAGACAAACTGGACTCCATTACTGCCTTCCCCAAGTTCTCAGCCAGGCTTCGTACACCAAGCTGGCCTCACTACCGCAGGTGCGATCTCCAGGCGCTGGAAAGCAGTCGGGGTGTTTTAGTTGCTGCGTTCTTCATTCTGTTTTATTAACGTCTATCAGGGGAACTTGTCCAGCTGGTCACCAGAAGGTTTTCAACGCCCTTAACAACTCAGCAAGAAATTTACACCACTTATAAGTGTAGCTTGTTTAAAATTCCAGGGGTGTGTGTGTAGGTGTGGGGGGCGCGCGTGCGTCTGCGTGCGTGCGATGCAAAAATGTTGGAACTGATTCCCGCACAAGAAACACAGGACACTGCAGGCTACCACCTCGCCACGTGATGTATCTAGTAATGCAATTTTACCGCTCATTGCTTACACCACGTGTGTTGTAACCAGTAGTCCAAGTAAAGGCAAACAACAGAGTGATGCCTCCGTCATGGACACTTCATTACGAAGACATCAGGAATCTGCCTCTCACATAATTCTATTGGTATCTATCCTGTCAACTAACTTAGAAAGATGAACATCAAACACACGTAGGACAACTAACAGCACGTGATCCAGACATGACATCGAGTTCTCAAACTGTCGCAGATAACACAATCAAGCACTTTCAGTAAATATGTGATCTGCACCACAGATAATAGATTTGAGGTGTTGCAGAATCGCAGACACCACTCCATTCATCGAGTCATTCATGCTGTCTCGCTTATACTTCTATCATTTCTAGGTGTCATATGTCAAGCAAATAGACAATGATACAGCTGATGTCTCTGCCTACGGTCTTCAGTTAAGTGTCTGTGCTGATGCAAAATTT